>NW_015539875.1:143091-177657 GCF_001515605.1 Sinocyclocheilus anshuiensis
TGTGTGTGTGTGTGTGAGTGTGTGTGTGGTGTGTGTGTGTGTGTGTGTTTATTTACCACTCGCACGTCACGTGAAACAAAGCAAAACTGAAAACGCAGTGCCTTACAATTTTAAATTGACACTAAATATAAACGTCACAAAATGCTCTGATCATTAATTAGAAAAGACCGTTTTAAGGAATCAAATTACAGAATACATTTTGACAATCTTGCTGGTACTTTCATGAATTCAGACTGTAACTGTTGCAAAAAGAGTCCAAAAAAATCCATCTACTTTAATTAATAAAAAAAAAACTTTAAAAAAGTTTTTAAGTATAATCAAAATAATTTCAACTCATTGTTTAAATCTTGTCCACACATTTTCCCGATCTTGCTGGTAATTTCATGAATTAAAGCTGTATCTTCTGTACAGATATAAAAAAAAAAAATTCCACCTACTTTAAAAAGCATAATCAAAGCATTAAATATTGTTCACACATTTTCCCGATTTTGCTGCACTGTAAAAAATAAAACCGTATAATAATAGAAAAAGTACTGGCTGCTCATTGCACACAACATTATCCATTAATTTTTACGGACAGTTCTGTTAACTCTAAAACACAATGCAATGAAGTGTAAAATTCAAAATACTGGTAAAACACCTGCAAAAAATAAATATGGAAAAATTCCTTTCAAATTATAGAGTTTTGTTCCCTATTTTTACAGATTTTTTTAAGAGTGTGATAATTTCACGAATTCAAGCTGTAACTTACATACAAAAATTCTCACAAAACCAGTAGTGCTTGTCATTTCTGAAGAAAAGCAGCAATGATATCAGAAATAAACAGCTGCAATATGAGCATATTCCACGTCAGTATTTTTAGCTCAGAGCCTGAAACACACACACAAATATGCAACCAAGACAAGTATGAATCACAAAATAAAACAGTTATCTGTGCATGATATTGCACAATGATTTTTACTCTGCTATTTTCACAAACACAGCTGTTTGCCAATTCACTTTAAATACAATCATAACCATAGAAAACACAACTAAAAATAGACTATAAAAGTGTCCTTTCGAAACACCTTGTAAACAAATGAATAAGTCGTGTTGTCCATGCTTTCTCATGAGAAATCCATTAGACGCTCTTTGAACTGTAATTCATTTAATGTACATCTCAACAAAATGCAGTTCACTCAGTGCTTTATGTAAACACACGTTCATGGAAAACACCAGTGCGGGAGCGCGTAATGAAACGTGCCCTCTGCAGAGAGTGTGTGCAGGGTTGTGTTGCGTGCGAGGGGCCGGGGCCGACCCAGCACACACACACACACACACACAGAGCTGTGTGTAAACAAATACCTGCACAGAGGCACAAGGAAATACGCTCATTCATATTATATTCATACACATAAAAGACAAAATTCCACCTTCTTCAACATACAAACCTAATAGTTACACTTTATTTCAGTGGTCCACTTTAGACATTCTACTAACTGTAAGTAACTTTGCAATTACTAATTTCAACTAACTCAATAATTTTTTTTGTAACTAATTACATAAATTTGTCAACTAACTCTCATTATAGTATCGGTAGACTGCTAGGTTAGGGTTAGTTGAATATGTTGAAATGTAGAGTCAAAGTTACTAGTAAAACGTATACATTTGTACAAAGAAAGTTTGTAAGTTTAATCAAATTGGCTAAAACTCATTTTTAAGATCTTGTCTAGTTGAATCTTGCATAATTGAAAAAAATGAAGCTGAAATTGATTAAACGTAAAAGGTTAAATATGTTGTCATGACATTGATTATAGAATTTTTGTACTTTTAATATATATTAATTTGAAATAACCAGTGTTCGACAGTAACAAAGTATTTCTTACTTCATTTTACTACGTTAGTGTTTAATATATGTGTGTGTATATATACTTGATGTATCAGTAGTAAACTAAATTGATATTTTAATATATTTTGATGTCCCCGAATTATTAAATATAAAAGTATATAAGTTAAAATTACAAAATAAAATTTGGTTGATCAGTACTTTTTACATTTAATACGTAATAATAAGTGAAAATCAAGTTGTTTCTTTTGGTGCTGCGCACTTGCTGTTTGTATTTATATTCTGTTCATATGTGCACTGTATTTTGAAATATGCATATTTCAGTGTGTCTTCTTTAATGAGGAATATGTGCATTGTATTGTGCCAGTGAGTAACAGAGTTGGCATTCTTACGAATGCTCATTAGCTAACCTGGGCTTCTCTGTTGGCTTGAGGCTCTGCTCATGCATCTGTGTGTTGTTTATATTTCTGCAGCAGTGTTAGTCAGGCTGACCGGACAATCACAACATTCACATGACTTCTTCAGATTTGGCCTATAGGTGCGTTCAGACCGATCGAGCGTCCGGTGATTGATACAAAAACAGAGACAGACATTCACAAACAAACACAAAAGCAAAGACAAACAAAAGCAAAAATAGAGTAAAACGCTGAACTTGACTTCATCAGTCAAAAGGATGATATTTCAATTCCTATACTTGCAGATAATGGGTAATGATATTGATCAGTGTCATGTTAGACAAGATCTAATAAAAAAAATAATACAATAAAATACATAGTTCTAAATCTGAAAATATCATTATAAATCCGGAAAATATTGTTCTAAACATTGTGTACAGACATACAGTGGGTACGGAAAGTATTCAGACCCCCTTAAATTTTTCACTCTTTGTTATATTGCAGCCATTTGCTAAAATCATAATGGAAAATATAGCTTTATTGAACAACAGACATTTATTTTCTGTGCTGATCACCTAAAAAAAATTAGATTTTCCACACTTTAAAATCTCTCATGTGTCGAAATCATCAGTTTATTTCTTAGTCACCGTCACTGTTTTGTTTCTGTTCCAGTTCAATATTGTCGAGCTTTTCATTAATACAGCTTTTACCAAAGTTATTCGTGGTTACCATAGATAAACACAGCATGCATGAGTTCATAAGTGTTGTTATTGCACTTGCTCCTTAAAAAGTTCCCGATGAAATGTTAAGTTCACAATGACAAAGTGCATGAAATAATTAGAAACCTGACAAGGTATGCTGATATATGTATAAAAAATAATATAGGCATAAAGAATATGTTTGTATTTATAGCTATATATTTATGCTTTATACATATACATTCAAACTTATAAATAAAGTATGCATTAAGATTTAAAACTGTAAATAATTTCTTAAGTATTGCTTATGATATTTTTAGTTTTGATAAAATCTCATTCAGAAATGAAGCTTCATTTGAGCTTTGAGGAAATTAGATGATGCAGACACATTTGTAATATATTGTTGAATTTAATATTCAAACATCTACCTTAATTCAGTCATCACGACCTAATTTGGCAGACAAATTATTTTTATTATATAAAGAAAGTTTTTTATTTAAATATGCAAATTGAAAGATAAAAAGAAAACATACTTAACTAAAAAAAAAATCAGAATTTATTTTCTGTCTTTAAAGCTAAATTTATTTAATTTTTCATCTCTTTATTACAGTAATTCTACTTTAAAGAGCTTATATTCCAACTGATGAATATGCAGTTAAATTAAGTAAGCAATATGTTTTCATTATCGGCTACTTTAAAAGAATAGTAATGAATGCTATACAGCCTGCTGTTTGCTTTTTTTGGGCAGAAAACAAAAAATATGATACAATGATATGTCCAATATTTGCATTTTAGTTGCTAGCTTCCGATCACACAAATCTGCATTAGTTCTGTGTGTTATGAGGTGCTAATAAAAGTGCAGCTTTTTAGAAATCGGTCACTGTGACGTTTTGTTGTACAGATGGTCAGAGTAAAGCAGCAACCGTGGCTCGTTTCCCTCCCTTCCCAATCACATCGCTCCCTCCCGTCTCCAACAGCTCTCTTGGGACGGCCCAGTAATGCTGCACTGCTGAGAAAGCGGTGTGCAAATGTTAATATAATCCACCGTTCTTCAGCAAAGTCAATAAACAGGGCCACCCAAATATCTAATTAGTGTGGGTGTGGAGGACAGGAAATGGATTTGCAAGAACAACCCCATCACCATCACCATCATCACCAGCCCAAAGGCACAGGCTAGGAATGAGGGAACATGGGACAGCGACAGCATTGAGCGACAAACAGCACAGTCAGACGTCTGGACACTCTCGGGATCTCAAAACGGGTCGCAAAAAGTTTTGCACACAAATATAAATTGTGCCAAGTTTTTTTTATTTAATGCACGAGTTGGAGTGGATATGCAACATGCATGCAAAAATATTCAACATGCATGCAAAAATATTCAACATGCATGCAAAATATTCAACATGCATGCAAAAATATTCAACATGCATGCAAAAATATGCAACATGCATGCAAAATATTCAACATGCATGCATAAATATGCAACATGCATGCAAAATATTCAACATGCATGCAAAAATATGCAATATGCATGCAAACTCCTTCAATTGTGTTTAAAAGCATCATGAAGATGGCTGAGATTGTCCAGATTGAGCAGAGCTGGAATCCACACAAAGACAAAACTCAAATATAAGAGCCTTTTCATTTGTTTAACATTTTAGTCACCAGACGTTGATTATTCTGAAGTAGTTCTCAAATGAGACTTGGTCTTTAACTTGCCCTTTCCTGGTGATGATGGGCTCTCAGAGGCTTATGGCACTACATGCTGCAACTGCACTATTTGTTGTCCAAAAATGAGAGAAGAAAATAAAAAGCGAAGAGGGTACATGGAAAGAATGATGGCTCTCTGTTTCTCGTGTTGAGATTGAAGCGTGTGTGTGTGTGTGTGTGTGTGGACTGCGGCTGGTTTACAGCAGCGGATGAGAGTGAATCTCTGTCCTGAACACACTGAAACAGCAACAGCAGCCATCTTGATCGACACGGCATGCAAATACATAATATGAAGCAATATCAGTATTTCTGTGGTGCTATTCTGCGTCAGGAAACTCCAAGGTTTGCCAAGCTACTCATCATTAAAATAGTTGTAAAGGAAGTTAGCTAGACTACACACTGCAGTCTACATATTTTCCAGTTTACAGCATATTTTGAGTCATGAAATGTCAACTACTTGAAATACATAAAAAGCCATGCTAGCCCATAAATCCCACCAAATGTTGCGTCAACTAGTCAAACACAGTTGACTGAACGAAGAATTTAAAACTGAACAAAACTACTGAACTCTTACAGGTTTGTGAGTTCCCAGCATGCACTGCAGCAATAAAGTGTGCGGTTACTGTAATAGGATCATTTCGCTGTTTGCTGACATTTTATTGTGTCATTATTGATAGCTATTTGCTGTTGTGATGTTCAGAGCACATAGTTTCACATTTGTTGATTGTCACCGTTCTTCAAGCTTATGCATCACTTGTTGAGGTTTAACTGGTAAAACTAAATCCCAGATATCTTTGCTTTGTAATGTGAATTGCTTTCAGAAAGAAAGATAGCATAGCTGAGTTCATTTATTAAGCGTCCTATAAAACTACCAAAATGATAGATCAGTTTATTGTGCTTCTAATTGAATGCTTGCTGAACAAGAAATCGGTAGTTGCCTCAATAAATGTATTGGCTGAGTGAGACATTTAGCATTTAGTGAATGAACAAGTTCAAACTGACAAAACAAATTATTTAGATAGTAGTTGAGGGACTTAAAAATCTGAACTGTGTAAGCTGCTAACAGAAACATATTATAGATATCTATGAATATCTATAATATCATAGACTTCAGGTTTGTGATCAGTACAGAAACAATAAAGATCTCAAGTTACAGCATTACACTTGAGCGGATAGATACAACTAAGAAAACTAGAATCACATTTCTATAACTCCATCAAAGCCATAGTGATAAACAGCAGTATTTACATGCTAAACATTTTAGTGCAAAACAGACTTGTCCTGTACCTTCAGAGTGAACCAATTGCCCAATGAATCTGACTTGCCACATACTGAGAGAAAGGAGATTTTAGGAGGGTGCTTTGATTATGGCCTCTTGTTGGAAAAAGTAGCTCGTTCCTGAGTAATCAACATTATTTAGAGCTGAGGAATGCAAGTAGGCGTCATTTCTTTGAGTTGCCCAATGCACTCGCAATACGACTTGCTTTTGAACTCCCTCGACGCGATGTGCTCGTTCTTTTGAAACGAAGCATTTGCGTTGCATTTCCACTTGTTCTGGGAACGACATGTCGTAGATAACAAGACCACCCAGGCGCGCCGTGACGTTCAGCGCAAATACAAGACAAGATAAGCACAAGGAGGCGCGGACACCTGAGAAATGGGACACTTTGGCGGTGTGAAGGGCTTGGTCTCTATAACTTGATGAAAGTTATACAGGACTTGATTGCTGCTTACCTTGAAAGGCTAGTCGATGCACGACTGCAGAAAGTGGATGAACATCAAGGGGCTAGTTAGTTGGCATAAACACTGCACTTAGCCAAATGACCTCAGGGACCCACACGGGTAATTGGGGGAAGATGCTTTGTGGTGACGGTCAATAAACAACGCAGCTAATGAGCTCATGGGTTTCTGGGAGCCGGCAGCAAGTTTTGCAGGTCTCTTGTTGCGAGTTAAAGCTCATGTGGCCTTGATAGTCTGAGGGCAGCAACACCTGAACTAATATTTGCACAGAGCCCAGATCCCTGTGTTCTTTCCTCTCACCTGCCTGCTCTCTATAGATTCAGACTATTACGGATTCGTGTTGGCTGTGATAGTGTCCTACAACATTTACCTGCGGCTTGTTAGAATCACAAGGTGGATTCCTGAGAATCTAGAAAGCTAATCTCTCGAAAACACTCAGGTTACAGCCGTTACTGGGCTAAATTGCTTCGGATCACGTTTAGAGCCTTCAGAATTAAAGTCTACTGCATTTTGGACATTCCATTGATTTTTTCCTCATATCTCTCAATGTAAACATTGTATAATTTCCCGCAAACTTCTTTGGTTTCTTCAGACTAAGTCCAGCAGACTTTTTAAACAGTTTCAGGTCATGTGTGAACAACTTTGTGCTGCAGGTAAAGACATTTTCATAAAAAAAGGTGACGTAGCTATCTAAATAGGGATATTGCATTGTTTTAAACTACCATAACAAATAACAATCTGCATTTTCACTTTTTTTTTAAATTTATTTTTAGCTCACTTTTATGCACAGATTTGTATCCAAAATATGGTTAGGTATAGGTTAAGTACACATACATTTACTTCATTATCTAAATGGGGGACAGTCCATAGACTCTATTATTTGTTTTATATATATATATACAGCTAGTTATAAATACTGTAACTGTTTTTTTTTTGCATTTTTATAATTTATAAAAAAAAGTATTTATTTTTTATATAGATTTTACAAACAAGGACGTCCCCAAAAGGAGGTTTTGGGAGATTTTGTCAGATTTAGCTTATATTTGGGTATAAATTTGTCCCCTAAATACGGTGAAGTACACACACAGGGACAAATTAAAGATGTCTATTTTTTGTATATTATATATAAAACTAATTATAAACACTATGGGATAACATAAACCTTATCACTAAAAGAAAAAAAAAAACAAACATTTTATATTTTGATATTTTAACATACAGCATAGTAGCCCAATTCCACCGTATATTTTGAATATTTCATATTAAGAAAAAACGCTAAAATGTTAAATGTACCAAGCAACTTTGTCATGTAGATTGCTAGTTTTTTATTTTGTCTAATCTTTGTTAATTTATACATCTGTTTGAGTACCGTTGATACTCTCATTTCTGGTTTGATTGTCTTTGATCCCGATATTTGGTCAGTCAGATTGAGATTTTATTGACTTTAAACTTGCTTTACTGTACCTCTCTGCCTGCTAGTCATGGTATCTGCAAAGCATTGGTAATTATAAACAACTGCCGAGATCTAAATCCCCAGTAATTCCTGGACAAATCTGAAATACGAGCTTTTATCAGTAGCAAAGCCAGCTTTATTGATCCCATACGTGTGTTAAGGCTGGTGTGTGTTAAGCGGCTGAGATTGGTGAGAACATGAGAAGTGTTTTGTGGTTAGATGATAATGTGCACCTTAATCTACGAATGAAAGATAAAACATCCAAAAGCAAACACGTGCCTGAACACACGAAACCACACACGCCATTTTTGTTCTCTCTTTTTTTACATGATAAATGACACGAAATTTGTGCTTTCCAATGTTTACCAGACAGTCTATGATGAACAATAGCTTGAGAGACGTTGTGCTCTAGCTGGGGATTTTCCACATGAGGTTTTCATAATGCTTGACTCCAAATATTAAAGCATTAAACGTCCTTTAATCATCAATATAAAGATCAATTAGAGGTCTCCATCTGCAAATGAGGATTCACATCTAATATGAATTTACCTTTAAAGTCCAAGTCATATTTATTTTTATAACGTTGTTCACAATAAATATAGTTTCAAAGCAGCTTTACAGCAAATTATGACACTGATGTACGTATATAGTATCTTAATAGCTTATAGTGTGTTGGTAACACTTTAAAGCCTTTATATATAATGCATTATAAAATATTGTAATGCAATAATTATGCCTTGCAATTCACATTGTATTATCTCATAAATAATTGTAACCTCTTCTTTGTTATACCTTAAAACTTAAATTATTCGAATGCATTTTAACGTTGGTTATCATTGTTTATGAAAAGATATAGTTCATTGCTACTTACATTATCATTACCTTTATAATGCATGACACTATTGTTTTTTTTATACTGTGCAAAGCAAAAAATCATCAGTTGAAATTATTGTTATGTATCTAAATATTGAACAAGAAAACATTTGAGATTTTGCATTCAGTTAATTAATTCTTGTTTAAATGTAGCATCACTAAACTCTTGTTTTCATGGCTTATGACAGTCAGTCTTATTTGTGCGTTTTTTTTTCAGTTGCTTATATTGGACTGCATAGATAGGCCTACTTATGGATCAAATGTAGTAAACTGCATTACCTTAACCAGTAGTTTGGGGTCATACCTTTTAGTTAAATGTCAAACATCTTAAATGTGCTTGATTTGTACGTTTCGGACAGCGCAGTTCAGTGGGAGAGCAGTGATTGCTGTTGTACTGAACTCTTCTTCACACAGAGAAACTCTCTGTCAAACTCTGCCGCAGGACTGAACTGAACAGTAAGAGAACAGAGCACAGAGTCTAATACTGTCACAGTAACAGCACCGAACAGCCCCTGTGAGAACGGTTAGTGCACAACGCTCAGATTGGAAAGCACAATATTGTGCTTCCATTAAGCGAGGTTTACGGCCGTGGTTTATGGCAGAGGGCGGCACTGCAGCCGTGTTTGCACAGAAACGCTGGGATTTTAACAACCCGGGTTAGAACAATAAACCCAGCTCCTCGTGTGGCACCAGATTAGAAACGGGCATTAGCACGTGGTTATCATTACATTAATGTCCATAGTGTTTGCTTACATTTGCTGGCTGTGCGATAATCTCGCAGATTAGGAACGAGGCGGATCCTGATTTCATGTGGTCTCGTGAAAATGCGTATAAATAGTACGCCAGATAAAAACGAAAACTCGTGGTATTGATACGCAAAAATGGACTTTGGCGTGCATATGATACGAACATGTTTGGCATGCATATAATCCGCAGTTTTCGCGTGCATATGATATGAAATTTGTTGGCGTGGATATGATATGCAGTTTTCGCGTACATATGATACGCATCTACCCCACAACCCTAATCCTACCCATCGCGTAGCATATACACGCCAAAATCAATTTTTGCGTATCAATACCACGAGTTTTCGTTTTTATTTGGCGTACTATTTATACGCACTTTCATGAGATGGGGTTGGACTGATGGCTGGCTTTTGACATCAGGGTCGATTCATTTGACATAACACTGACCTGACTGAATTCCTGATGTGACTTTTAAGGATGTAAGCAGCAAGATATGTGATGTTAAGATGATGAGGATAAATTTGAATTGAATCTCTGAACTTAATGGCATTTTAATGACACTTAGAAACAATCAGGCATGGAGCATTAAAACTAAAATTAAAACATAATCACCGCCTAACTGTGGAACTGAATCAATATGAAGCCACTATAAAATCACTGTTACAGTGGGATGCTAAAATACCAGTGTCATAATCCAGTTCACAAAGGCCAATCAAATTGTAATTTTGTCTCCAACATTTTATGCTGCATATCTGCATAATATAATATCATGCAAATAAAAGGATTTTTATGAAATTTTGTAACTGTCCAATTGATTTAATTAAAAAACTTCAACTCAGTTCCTGCCTTCAATTTTTATGCTATCAAACTGCATCTACAAGCCGTTTCAGCTCAAATTTAGTCTAGTTGAATCTTAAAAAATGAAAGTTGAAGTTGGTTTAAAATGATTTTGCTATATAATGGAATATGTTGCCATGACTTATTGATCATATGTGACCCTGGAGCACAAAAGCAGTCTTAAGTCGCTGGGGTATATTTGTAGCAATAGCCAACAATACATTGTATGGCTCAAAATTATCAATTTTTCCTTTATGCCAAAAATCATTAGGATATTAAGTAAAGATCATGTTCCATGAAGATATTTTGTAAATTTCCTACCGTAAATATATCAAAATTATTTGGCGTACTATTTATACGCACTTTCATGAGATGGGGTTGGACTGATGGCTGGCTTTTGACATCAGGGTCGATTCATTTGACATAACACTGACCTGACTGAATTCCTGATGTGACTTTTAAGGATGTAAGCAGCAAGATATGTGATGTTAAGATGATGAGGATAAATTTGAATTGAATCTCTGAACTTAATGGCATTTTAATGACACTTAGAAACAATCAGGCATGGAGCATTAAAACTAAAATTAAAACATAATCACCGCCTAACTGTGGAACTGAATCAATATGAAGCCACTATAAAATCACTGTTACAGTGGGATGCTAAAATACCAGTGTCATAATCCAGTTCACAAAGGCCAATCAAATTGTAATTTTGTCTCCAACATTTTATGCTGCATATCTGCATAATATAATATCATGCAAATAAAAGGATTTTTATGAAATTTTGTAACTGTCCAATTGATTTAATTAAAAAACTTCAACTCAGTTCCTGCCTTCAATTTTTATGCTATCAAACTGCATCTACAAGCCGTTTCAGCTCAAATTTAGTCTAGTTGAATCTTAAAAAATGAAAGTTGAAGTTGGTTTAAAATGATTTTGCTATATAATGGAATATGTTGCCATGACTTATTGATCATATGTGACCCTGGAGCACAAAAGCAGTCTTAAGTCGCTGGGGTATATTTGTAGCAATAGCCAACAATACATTGTATGGCTCAAAATTATCAATTTTTCCTTTATGCCAAAAATCATTAGGATATTAAGTAAAGATCATGTTCCAGGAAGATATTTTGTAAATTTCCTACCGTAAATATATCAAAACTTAATTTTTGATTAGTAATATGCATTGCTAAGAACTTCATTTGAACAACTTTAAAGATGATTTTCTCAATATTTAGATTTTTTTGCACCCTCAGATTCCAGATTTTCAAATAGTTGTATCTCAGCCAAATATTGTCCGATCCTAACAAACCATACATCAATGGAAAGATTATTAATTTAGCTTTCAGATCATGTATAAATCTCAATTTCTAAAAATTGACCCCTATGACTGGTTTTGTGCTCCAGGGTCACATATTTTTTTTTAATTTTTATTTTACAGTGCATGATATTAAGACATATGGTGTGGTCAAGATTTCTTTTCTCATAAAAAGAATGGAAAGTTTTAGGATGTAAAAAGCATTTAAAATAAAGTTATGATATAAAATGAATAAGAAATATTTAGAAAATGTCAGTAATTATAATGTTTCGGTTGTGGGTTTGTGGGGTTGTGGGATTATTATTATTATTATTATTTCAATATATATTATTTATATTATACTATTTCAATTTTTAGTTCAAAAAATTATTTTTTTCATATAGGGAGTATGATTTATCCAATGAAGGGTGTAAAAATAGATCATTTTAAGTGGCTAAATATTGTCTTAAACTGTATTTTTCCACAAAAAAAAAAAAAAACGAAAGAAATGTCAGTAATTAAATATTGCGAAGACATTTTCACCCAAATTGTTAAGATCGTAATATAATTTGCACAATAATAATTATATTAAAAATCATATATAAAATGATAATAAAATGAAATAATTATTTTCACTGCACTTACACTGAGGTTTATTCAGCTGCATTAATATGTAGTTACAGGCTGAAGGCTTTGTATTTGTTGAGAGCGTCAGCAGAGGGCGCAGTGAAACCCTGTTTGTGCAGCAAACACTAGAAGAAGTCAGTGTCTCCGGATCATCTGATGATGGGCTTTCATGGTCAGATTAACATGTCTGATTATGCATCCAATCTCAACTCAGCTTTTCTGTGCACAGATCCACACAGAGCCGTAATTCTGAGCAGATGATGCCGGATCTGAACACATGTGTGTTCTGGACTTTGAAACTGCATCTGGCTCGATGTGGGATGATTGTTGGCTAAGTGCATAATTGCAGCCTCTCTGTTTGTCTGAGGCGGCAGGCATGACCATGTGAGTCTGACCTTTGACCTCCCAAATAACGTGCATTTCTCCCTCTTCCTGTGTCTGGAAGGGTGCTTTTAGGACACTTGGTCTGTAGGGTGCCCTGTGTCTGGACCTCGAGTGAACCGAAAACGTCCCGCGTCAAATTCCTGGCATTCACACTGAGAGGAGTTTTAATTCAGATTATCCTGGTTTGTCATAATAGAGGTGAAATACAGGACGCATCCAGATGCTTATCAGAGTAATCGTCTGCGGTATTTATACTTCTGTACCTATAAATTGCTGTGAATGTTTGGGCCTGAAGAGCAGCGCTGTGTTTATTGAGTCTGTAGGCAGAAGAGGACCACCCTGTTACCACCGAAGCCACCTAAAAAGAGTTACTCCGGCCTCATGATGAGACTAAAAACTGGGGGATTTTTTTTTAGGGAATAGGCTGCATCTGCTTCATTCCTCACACAAACGTAAGATAGGAATAACTACGTCAGCTTTATGATTTACCTTTAAATGTTTTATTTTTATTCAAAGGATGTATGATTAGAAATGAATGCAATCAGTGAGTCAAAAACTTTTTTTTATACTTGAAATTTTTTTTTTTTTCAGCTAGTTTCCAAGGCAACATTCTTATTTAGTTTAATTTAATGTGGTAAAATAACTTAAACCAAAACTGAAATAAAAATTAATAAAGACAACAACAAAAAAAAAGACAAAAACACACAACTAAATTACTAAAACTTTAAATAAAATTAACACAAAAGCAGAAAATATAAAAATAAAATCTAATTGCACAATATTAACAAAAACTATAATAGTATCTCAGCGATAGTAAAATAACACTGGCACACAACAGTCGATAGTATGAGGAAATTACTGCATTTTTCATCATAGAATGATGTCTAAACACAACAAAGACACACATTAGATTTAAGAAATAATATTACTTTAAAGCCCGATATTGAATTTTAAAATGTAAATTAATAAAATAATAATATATTATGTATTTTTACTGTATTACATTAATTTAGTCATTTTATTGTATATTATTGTATTACATTAAATAGAATATAATGTTAAAAACATTGATACAAAAAAAGTATGACAAAAAATAAAATAAAATAAAACAACTCAGAAGTAAAATGGGGTTCATTATTGAAGTGTTTCCCAATCTTTTATTTATTATTATTTTTTGTGTCCTCAGCACTCCAACAGCCTCATCAGTTTAACACCAAACCTAAAATATGTTTTTATTTTTTAACCTTCCTTTAGTAACTTAATGTGCTTAGGCGTTCGCTACAAAAAGTCAAATGCACTAATATAGGTCACAGTTGCTGTCAGTGTTTGGTGGATGTGCTGAAATCTAATGCAAAAATACTAATGATGCTAAAATACTTCCTTTTATTCACTTCACAGTCTTTACGTTTTTTGTTGTTGTTGTTGCTGTAAAGTGGAGCTGGGCATGTTTTTGTCACATCTCACGAGGAACAGCTTTTAGGCTTCAGTGCCAGTCTGACTCAGTTAGAGGCAAACGAATCACAGAATAGATGTAACATTTGCTGAAGTGTTGAAACCCTTTATTGTGACACTAGACATGACACACTCAGTGTTTTCAGCAGTTTCGCCACATTGTGCGTGCATAAGCCATTTCATCCTTCTCATAACAAGCTTTATGCCTAAGGCTTTGTCCACTGTATTTCACGTGCTCCGTGGCTTATGCGTGTGTGTGCTTGTTCCTTCAGCAGCTGCCCCTCAGAAACAAGGTCGCAGGGTTTCACATTCACAATAAAATCTCTCACTTCGTGCATGCTGTAAGAGAACTACTGGAGGAAAAACAAAACAAAACAATGCAATAAAAGATAGAATGTGCTGTCCAAAAAGTATGTATGCATACCATACAATATATATATATACTGTATATATAGCTATAGAGAAAAAAAATAGAGGATTTCTAAAAATTCTCAATTTCTCTCTGGATTAACTAGGCATGGATTTGAGTAAAATGTTAATATTTGTATGATAATATTTCTTCAAATAAAAATATTGTCTCTTTTTTTTGTTTTTCAAAATAAATGTTTTTGGTAAGAGTTTAGTATAGGGACCAATTCTCACTATTAACTAGTTGCTTATTAATAACATATTGGCTCTTTATTAGTACTTATAAAGCACATATTCTGCATTCTACATCTCTAACCCTCCCCAATACCTAAACCTAACAACTATCTTACTAACTATTAATAAGCAGCAAATTAGTTGTTAGAATTAGAGTTTATTGAGGCAAAAGTCGTACCTTAATGGTTTGTTAATAGTGAGAGCTGGACCTTAAAATAAAGTGTGACCACATTTTCTTTTTCTGTAATTGAAAATCTGTGTTATTCCACCAGATATTGATTTTCTGAACTCTTCTGAAGTTAAAACATTGGTATCGTGTTGTCTAAGAATGAATATAAACATGTCTGAAAACACGGCATCTCTTTTGTTATTTTTCCTTTTTTTTCTTATTTTAAAATGACGTTTTACTCAAACACTATAAATCGTAAACACTTAGAATTTTCACGTGGTGTCTTAATTTTTTCCACAACTGTATGTGTGTCTATATATATATATATATATAGTATGCATATATGTAATTTTTTTTCAACAATTTCAACAACAAAGTTGCAAAATTCAGAATATAAAGTATATTTGTTTTTTACTGCACAATTATTGAGACGCCACATTTCATATTTCAAATTAATTTGGCTGTTCGATACAGAAGACTTACCACTGTTTCAATTCTTTTACGGTGTTTTTGTCATTATTGGAGTCTGTCAGTTAAACAAAAGAAGATATTTTGAAGTATGTTGGTAAACACACAGTTGACGGTAGCCATTGACTTCCATAGTATAGAAAAAAATACCATGGAAGTCAATGGCTAACGTCAACTGTGTGTTTACCAACATTCTTCAAACATCTTCTTTCGTGCTCAACAGAAGAAAGAAACTCATAAAGGTTTGGAGCAACATGAGGGAGAGTAAATGATGACAATTTTCATGTTTGCTGCTTTCGCCTCTACTGTACGATCTACAGATGAGAGTAAAGCATGTGATTTTCAGCTGAACTTGGGTCAGGACTGGAATCCTCTGCATAAACTGCGTAGGGCAGCAGAGTGAAGTGTGTAATGAGAGTGACGGCAGAATGATGTTTGTGAGAGAGGGTTGCTACAGCACTTCATGCCAGCCCAAAATAACTCCAGCTCATCACTCGTCATTAATAGAGATTCTGAGCGTACAGCCGCTGTCATTAACAGAAGGTCAGCGCTGCATTGCTCACGGCAGGCCAGATGAGAGGCTAAGCTTGCTGTGCTTTTCCCTGCTGGGACGGAACAGTTGCTCGTAGACCTCAGAATAGAGAAATCTCTGAATGCCCGTCTCTCAGAGGCATTAGTCAGAAACTCTGTGGTGCTGCTCATATTCGCTTGTTTACAGATCATGACGCCGAATGAGAACTGAAGCACTGCAGACAATTGTTTTGCGACACTGGAATTTTTTTTGTGGAACAGTAGTAGTCTTACATTGATTGTTTGATAGCATTTTTTTCTTTGTATTTTTTTAGAATTAAAATATGTCTATATCACTTTTATTTTTTATTTTAATTTCAGTTTATTTTAGTTAAACTAATAAACATGAAATAAAATAAGTTTATAAAAAATAAGTTGTTTAATATTTTATTATTATATGCAACCCTGGACCACAAAACCAGTCACAAGTGTCAATTTATTAAACTGAATAAATAAGCTTTCCATTGATGTATGGTTTGTTAGGATAGGATAATATTTGGCTGAGATACAACTATTTGAAAATCTGGAATCTGAGGGTGCAAAAAAATCTAAATATTGAGAAAATCATCTTTAAAGTTGTTCAAATGAAGTTCTTAGCAATGCATATTACTAATCAAATATTAAGTTTTGATATATTTACAGTAGGAAATTTACAAAATATCTTCATGGAACATGATCTTTACTTAATATCCTAATGATTTTAGTTAACTATAACAACCCTGGTGGAAACTCAACGGTTTTCAGTAAAACTAAAGGCTTTAGGATTTAAGCAGATGGTCGCGCAAGGTTGTGAAACAAGTCATTTCTATATGTTTCTACAGAATTTCTATTTTTGATAGAATGATAAGGTAATGATAAAGAAATCAGTTTCAAAAAAACATGTAAAAGAAACTGTGACAGTAGACATTTAGGCCTTTCCTAGACTCTGCTCAGACAGCATTCCCACAGTTTGGGTAATAATAATAATAAATCTCAGATAACCTAAAATACACATAACACACGGTGATTGATCACTTAAATGCAGTTTATCATTCCTCTTGACATATAGCAGGTGTATATTCCACAAAGATTAAAAATATGTAATACAACTATAAAAATGTACATAAAGTTTATATTTCACAATTCTGACTCTTTTCTCAGAATTGCAAGAAAAAGAAAATCTGAACTCTGAGATAAAGAATTACAATGACCTCACTATTTGTATGCTGTGATCATAGGCGCCAGACTCACACGTTCAGTGATACAGAAATAACACAAACAATACAATGCTTTCTAAAGCCACTCTTTGTAACATCCATTTATTTTTTTCAACTGCCACAAAATGTATCAGAATTATCTTCCCACTTCAAAGAATCAAACAGAAGACACTGGATTTCTCCTTTTATTTAAATGAGTAATGAATTAGAGAACAATAACCAGGAAGGACAGAAGCTCATTATCTTAAATGTAAAGCGGCATCCGGTTAGGCCTGCTGGTTTGATTTCATTTGCATGTTCCTGTAAGATCATTGAGTCACTCGCAAATAATAATAACAGCTGCATTTCAATTTACTTAAAGGAAGAGTTTAGCTAAAAAGAGGAAATCATCGTCATGCACTCCAGCTCATGTTATTTTAAACCTGTATGAGTCACAGGAAGGAAGAAAGTATCATAAAAGTAGCTAAATTCCAGTCCTCTGATGCTTTGTGAAGTTCTCAGATTTCAGTATATGGATTATCATCATCTGCATTCAAATGTCACTGACTTAAACTGCATCATATTTGAGTTCAGCTACAGAGGAGATGACGATTTTAATGAATTATGAAATAACGCTCATGTTGTGTTTGGGTCACTTTGACTGGGAGAGGATTTCTATTTATTATAAAAAAAGATTATTTCCAAAAATGCTAGTTAAAGCACTGCACTTTTGACATATATATATTTATTTATTTATTTGTAATTTTTTTACCCACCTTGGTACACTTGTGGTGTTCCTGGTAAAAAATGACCAGCCTACAAAAAAAGAAAAAAATGCTCATAAATGTCTCATTATGTATATATTATTAGGTTCAATCTTTCCATCAACTTGTTTTCTTTCAATTAGCACAGGTCTTTTTCAAACTGCTTGATCGCAGGCCTCATCGATCTGACCTTTTGCCGTTTTTGAGTGAACATTGCCAATTAAAATGATCCACAAATAATGCTTTTTCACGCAAAAGCTGTGCATAAGCGTCGGTCAATGAGGCCTATGATCAGTCAGTTTCTAAAAGAAACACACAACCTGTGCTAACTGAAAGAAAACAAGCTGACAGAAAGATTTAATCAATGATTTGGTGAGAATATAGCTAAATGAGTTTCTGAAAGGCTGGTCATTTTTGGCTGGAAACATAATAAAGGATTTTTATTTATATTTTGGTTTATTCATCACACATTCTAGTGTGGGTCATGATGAAACTTTGCTGCTGAGTTTTTTTGATACTTGATATTGATTTATCAGTGTTGGGGAAAGTTACTTTTAAAGTAATGCATTACAATATTGTGTTACTCCCTAAAAAAAGTAACTAATTACATTACTTAGTTACTTTTTTACAGAAAGTTATGTGTTGCGTTACTTTTTCTCATCTGGGCTGGTCTTGCTTGTTTGTTTTAAATATATAAAAAAAAAAAAATAAATTATTTTTGGCAAATGTAAAAGCACTTTCACACCAAAAGTGAAATGAATAAGCCTCAGGCTGAAGGAAATGTAAGCTGAAATAAACCTTTAAGCAATGCTTTAAGCGTTCTGGATTAGATGAAGTAAAAGATGCAGGTAACATGCTTCAGCATGAAAACACAGATTTTATATTTATCTAAAGTCTTTTTTTGCTTATTTGTATGGTTGAATTGAGTCATCGAAGGTCAGCAGCAAAGACATTGGTTATTAAATTGGGATTAAATACATAAAGGATACTTTTGTTATTTAATGTGTTTAATTATTGCAGGTTTGTGTCATATTCTGAGTTTAAATTTCACTGTTTTTCTTCATTTTTTTGAGGAATAGTCAGTCAATGCACGGGAAAACAAAGTAACTCAGATATTTTCTTGTAAATTTAAAAGTAATGCATTGCTTTACTTGAAAAGAGTAATCTGATTACGTAACTCGCGTTACTTGTCATGCGTTTTCCCCAACACAGAGACAGTAAATAAATCACCTGTTGTGTTCCTGCGGAAATCGTGTGGTTTGGGAATGATGAGTGTGAGCACATGATGACATGACAGAATTGTAATATTATTTTTAATTACTGATACTGACTTATGAACTCTCTGAGATCATTATATGATAAATCGGTGCAGCAGGTTTGACCAGAAACATCTTTTGTGCTATGAGAGAATGGGATGAAACGGCAAACTCAAGAAAACAATAAAAAAAAGACAGTGAATTCCAGAGAAGGCAGACAGATTAAAGTGAAGAAAAAGAGGTGGCACACGTGTTTTTCAGTAAACAGACGGCAGTGTCTGAGCATGTATAGCGTGCCGTGACCGTCACACCCTCCTGGCAGCTTCCACAAACCACAACGAGTCACATCCTCCGCGACCTGATGACCCCTCGCCTCTGCCAGCGTCGCCATGGAGACGCACCTGATGCCTGGCAACAAAAGTTACAGTAACAACCCGCATGTTCCAGCTGTGAGGTCTGCAGCGGCAGTGCTTAAAAAACAGTCACGCTCTAAAACCAAACACATAAGAAACATTACTTGAAGTAAAATAAACATCGACTGAAAATTAAATGAATATAAATGTATTATTTTGTTGTCAGGCAATATTTCTAGTTTTCATTTAGTTTAAGGGTAGCACTTTAGAATGGGGAACACATGTTCACATATTAAGTAAGAGTTTTCCCTCAATAAACTCCTAATTTGCTGCTTTGCTGCTTATTGATAGTAAGTACAGTATTGTAGTAGTTATGTCTAGGGTTAAGGGATGTAGAATGTGGTCATGCATTAATATGTGCTTTATAAGTACTAATAAACAGCAAATATGCAAGTAATATGCATGCTAGTAACAGCAAATAGTGTTCACTAATCTAAAGTGTTATACTTGATAAAAATCACAAAACTAAAATTTAAATAAAAACAGATAATGCAAAAAATTATAAAAAATTATAATAATAAAATAACAGCATTTGTGCCATAATGTCTTTTACCACAGTGAATGATCTGCATCTAAATCATCATTTTGAAGCTGGACTATTTTTTTAAGTGAATAAACTACTGATTTATTTCTATAGCGCTTTATGCAATACAGATTGTGTCAAAGCAGCTTCATAATAAACAATTAAATAACAGTGTTACTTGCTATAAATGCATCAGAAATTCAGTTTTAGCTGTAAAGCAGCTCTACACATGACACTAATGTCATTATTCAGCTCAATAACAATGTTAATGTTGCAGACTTAAACTAAGCAGGATAGACTGCATACTGTTGCACCTGTTTGCTGTACTGCACAAATACTGACCAGAATAAACATGTCAAAATCCCTCATATGCCTTTATAAGTTTTCCACAATTACTAGTTCAAGGCAAGAAGGCTATTTGGACAGTAATTATTTCTCATGAGGACATCAGATCATTTCAACATTTGCAGCCTGTCTACAGTCGTGGTTTATCAGTTACTGTTAGTGACAACTTGGCAGTAGAGCGCCATCTCAGTCCTGACAGGCGTGCTAGAGAAATAACTTTCCCACTATCAGCAATTTGTCATTAAAAAGCTGCCAGCCAGCTGCCTACAACTGAGATCCAAGTAGTTTGGAGTGATCGCACACCTGATGCACTCACAAACCACAAATAACCTGCTGAGGTCAAAGAACTTGTATACAATTTAGTCAAAAATCATAGTGTGTTATTTTGTTATTTTAGTGCTTGTGTTTGAAATGTGTCAGTCTGGAATACACTGCGGTTGCATCATGAAGAGTTATTTCTACACGATTTGTTTGACCCTTAAAAATGTTGTTGGTATGCCTAAATGAAGTTATTTCAATCATAATGAATACAGAAATATCACATTTTAATTGTAAAAACGGTCACTGATTTAAATTATACACTAAAAAATGCTGGGTTGTTTCAATCCAACTTTGGGTCAAATATGAACTAACCCATTTTTTTACATTAAATTTTTAACCCAAAAGTTGGGTTAGTCCATATTTGACCCAAAGTTGGATTGAAACAACCCAGCATTTTTTAGAGTGTACAGTATATGATTTGCCAATTAGTTAAACATGGTTAATCACATATATATGCTCAGAAATGCCACTAAAAGAAGAAATGCCAATCATGGTAGATAATAATAATAACAAAAAACATTCTTAAATGGCTTTAGAAGTCAATATAATATTTACATAGGCTTGAAAACAAACATATAATTTGTTTGTCCATGTAAACATGCAGACAGACATTGCGGCGTTTCACTGTTTTTTAGCATCTCACGCCATGAGCGCCGTGTTTTTAAGCTAAAAGAAGAGCTGCACTAATTGTTTACATTTCTGTCACGGGGCACGAATGAATGGGTAAAATATGTTAACAATAAAAACATTAAGTCGTTAACCACACTAAATTAACAAACATCGACAGACTTTTTAGAAAATTAGTTTAGATGTCACCGCATCAGGTTACCTGTTATGTTAGGGCTTCGGAGTTGAATAGGGCTGTACGATTTAGTGAAAAATTGTATTGCGATTTATGTGTTTAAAAACATAAAGACATAAAAATGACACTGAAACAGCAATGCTCATGTTCAACAGCATGTGCACATAATTAGACACCGCAGGTAAATACAGCATTTCTCCATTGAAAGCCATTCACAAAAACGCCCATGAGCAAAGATGTCAGGTCACTTCACTCTTCATTGTTTATTATGAGATCCAGTGTTTAACCACATGAAAAGTATTTTACGGATACAAATGGGTGGAAGCCTTTCTTACATGATATGTAGGGTAAATTGTAATAAAGTGATAAAATTTATAAATCATAGCAGGGCAGGGCAGGGCAGTTTATTTCCATGCACACGAATCTGACAAAGATCAAAGGAGATAACAGCCCCATTTTTAAGAGCAGCCTTTGAAGTAATTATAAGAATAATAATAATAGTGCAGTCATGAATATGAGCTCGAATGATCTATTACACAACACTCCACCCTATAATCCACCCGCAGCGACACCGTCTCACATGTCTTTGGCCTGGATTCAGCATGGCTGGATCTATAGGTGTGCAGTTGAAATTTCAGCTGCAAATATCTTTACAGGAGTCTCTGGTGGTGTCTCCCGTTGCTCCAAAGACAATTCAGTCATGGGCTATTATGCAAGAGCAACAGATCTGATGTTACAAATTTCTGCTATTGGGTGGCTATTCACAAAAGATAAACTGACGTCTGTCCGTACCTGATCTCAACATATCTATTTTTGTCCTTGTTTTAGCATGTTGTATTTGATTCACGCAGGTATGTTTCTCCTCATTGTCCTGTCACAAGTGTGTGTATGTGTGTTTTCTTGATAAGCACAAATTAATTAAAAATCCTGTGTGGTATTGTTATGTTTTTCAGTATTATCCTCATGAGCCTCTGAACTTAACAAACTGGATATCCATAAATCTGTCTAATTTTAGCCAACAAACCAGCAATCCTGATACATAGCTCACTATTTACTCTGACATTTTAATTTATTTGTGACCCTGGACCACAAAACCAGTCTTAAGTGTCAATTTTGTGAAATTGAGATTTATGCATCATCTGAAAGCTGAATAAACGAGCTTTGTTAGGATTGGACAATATTTGGACGAGATACAACTATTTGAAAATCTGGAATCTGAGGGTGCAAAAAAATCTAAATATTGAGAAAATCATCTTTAAAGTTGTCCAAATGAAGTTCTTAGCAATGCATATTACTAATCAAAAATTAAGTTTTGATATATTTACGGTAGGACATTTACAAAATATCTTCATGGAACGTGATCTTTACTTAATAATCCTAATGATTTTTGGCATAAAAGAGAAATGTATAATTTTGAGCCATACAATGTATTGTTGGCTATTGCTACAAATATACCCCAGCGACTTAAGACTGCTTTTGTGCTGCAGGGACACATATATGTTTGATATTGTGATTGGCAGTGAAGGGGTATGGATTACATAAATTAGATTTCAAAGTAAGGACACATAAATAGAATACATTAAAATGCACAAATTCACGTTATTTCTTATTTGCATGTAATGCAGGGATTCCCAAACTTTATTTATTTATTTATTTAATTTTTTTGTCAGGTTCAGGTTGGCTCTTTCACCAAATATATTTACTTGAATTAACCGCTGAGACTTTAAGACAATATATTAATAATAAAATAATACATGTGTCACTCACATGGCATGCAGGCAAACAAATTAAATATTTAATATTTTTTTGTACGTGTTTTATTATAATTGTTGTTATTTTAAAATGATTTATTTTAATTTGACATGTTTAATGATTTAATTAATTATTAGCTTTTCATTAAACTTACAAACCCCCTGCAGTTCCTTTACAAACCCGTTTAGAAAACTTTGATGTAATGTAAAGTTTAATGCACTTCATGTTGTCAATGACAAATAAATTTAATATATTTTCTTTCTGTTTCTATTTTTATATCAATATGGTACAAGAATATCATATTTAATCATTGTGATAAACGAGTTCATCAAAAGTAATCTAAAAGTAATCCGATTATATTACCTGAAATGTGTAATGTAATGGATTTTGTCACAAGCTACAATTTTTGTCATGTAATTTGGAATAAGTAACAGACTACAATTAGTAAGTAATCTACCCAGCACTGGTTTTTAGACTGTAAAAAACTATAATGAAAGTTTATTTCTACCTGATCTGACCCTTAAAAATGGTTGGTATACTTTAATGTAGTGAACTTTATTATGTCATAATAAATATAGGACTGTCAATCATTTAATCAAATTTGAACAATAAACATTTTCATTGAACTAAATACGCGTTATTCTTATTTTTTTTTACAGTTAATCACATATTTCAATATTTGCCCAGAAATGCCACTAAATGTAAATTTCAAAGCCATTTTTACAGTAGTCAATATTAAAATGTATATAAGTGTTTTTATAGACGTAAATATAGTGTTTGGCCGCTGCGTCTCACTGTTTTTCAGCATCTCACGCCATGAGCGCCGTGTTTTTAAGTTAAATTAAGGGCTTCTCTGATTGTTTGAATTCCTGTCACAGGGCACGATTAATTGCATAAAAGGTTAACAATTAAACAAAAAGAAAGTTATTAACCACACTTAATGAACAAATTGAGAATGCTGCTTAATATTTATTTTAAAATAATTTAGACGTCACCACTTTAGGTTACCTGACAAAACATTTCTGCAGTGTGATTTCAGGGGTTAATGGTGCAATAATAATACATCACATAATGATGCTGATATAGTTTTAAATGTTTACACGTATACAACCCCACATTGTCGTATCAGTCCTTTCAATTTCAACTTTAAGTGAGAACAGGGCGCGAATAAAGTTCGAAGTAACCTTTCAGAAGTGGGCTCAAGGCTGGAAGGGAAATCCAACCTACTTTGGTGTATTATTAGTGAGGTGGATCATGAAATCTGAACAGTAATCACATTTGCTATGCTGCTTTGTACAGACACAGGTAGCGTTTGAAAGGAAAGTCAGAGCAGGTTACGCCCTGTTGCACTGACTTGTGTACAGCAGGTTGTTGTGTGCTGGCAAATACACAATGACTGCAAAGATTTCTATCTGGTTTACGACTGTTGTACATTACTTGTACAATATGGGCAGATCTAGTGATCTGATTATCTTGAGTCGAGATAGCAGTTAATATACTCACACGCGAGCGGCCTACACTTATGACATATGTAGACAGATCGCTGTCTCGGTATAAACGCTGACAGCTCTTCAGAGACGTAAGCTTTGGTCACCAGCATTCCAGCGTGGACATACCTGCTGTTTGTTTAGTTAGTACAGCTTCAGAGTGATCGCTGCTGTCAGCTTATATCTCAACAACAAGACAGATGGAGGAAGCTACAGTTTACATTACGGTTTACTCCAGTCTAATGCAACACAGGGTTATTATCATTAACTAAACTAAAACCATAAAATAAACATTTTGCTTCACTTCTTTTTGTGTCATGCAATGCGGTTTTAAGAGTTTTTTAGGCGAGAATGTACTTGTTTAGACTTCAAATATACGGTTTGTTAATAAAGATAACGTCTATTTGAAAATTTGCTTCGAGGTTTTCGGAGAAGTGAGCTCCAGGGAGTCAGCGGCTGTTCAGCGCTCATGAACCCGCCGAGAGCAGCCTCACCTCGGCCAGATCTGCTGGAATTTTCCGCTGGCTCTGATGTCTCTATAGTGGATAAACATGAGATATAATTCGTTTTGGGTAAATCTAACGGACAGTCTTTGGTCTCATATTTTATGTAACTTTAAAGCTGTATATTAAAGCATGGCTTTTATGATGGTTGTTGTTGTTGTTTATTATTCAATAAATAATATTTTATATACATAGTAGTATTTAGTATTGGGAAACAGTGTGTGTGTTCGTGATGGTGATTTTTGTGACATTGTTCCTTACGTCCCACTTACGTCACTTCCTGTTTGTTGCTGCCGTGTGTTTTGAGTTTGAGCTCCGTCAAGTTAATTCTTTGTCGTCTAATTTTTTTATCTTAAAATCAATTTTATACACCATCATTTTCGTTTCTATAACGTGTGAACATACTCTACATAATACAGAGAGCTTTTAATTAAGTAATACAACAAGCTTTTAATGAAGCAGCTTAACGTTCCTTCGTTACTAGTTCTAAAGTGATGTTTTCAAATTAGTAACTTGAGCTCAGCTGTTAAGCTGTCAAACTGAGATTTGAATCTGCGGCGGAAGGAAGCAGTTCCGCACAAAAGGGTTTTTAAAGACACTCCGTTGTTGTTTTTACACATATATATATATATATATATATATATATATATATATATATATATGTATATATATTATTAAAAAAATATCTACTTTATTAGCAACTCCTTCAAAAGCTTTTAAGCTACATCCATCTATTCATCAATCACTTACTGTAGCTATTCATATAGCAACTACCCAAGAAAAGATATATAGAAATCCTTATTTTTATTTTTTGCTAACTTTTATAACTGTGTTTATTTTAAAACAGTCAAAACCACAGTGGAAGAAGACAGTCACCTGCTCAAAAGACATTATTCATGGATCTTTATCTCTTTATTTTTTAAGTTTAAGTTTTGACCTCCCCAGTGACATTCAATCTGATAAAAAGATTCACGTAATTTCCAAAACTGAGAATAATTTGCAGTTTTGAGCAGTGCATTTGTTGTTCAGGACAGATGCTGTAACTAAATTGTAAGAAATCAGAGTGCGTCTAAACACAACCTGTATTCTTGAAAAACATGACTATGTACGTTTGCTAAAACAATGGCAAACCATAAAGACAGTTTGCTCGAAAACAGGTCGCAAACAAAGAAGAGATGAACCGATCTGACGGGTTTCAGCATCAGACGGGATTCCCCTCCATGGGTTTGGCTCTGAGGTCAAAAGGCCATGTTTGTCACGAGAGCAGCTTTCAGAGCCACACAGTATATGTGCAGAATACACACACAGCAGGTGCCGAGACAGGCTCAATTAAAGATTCAAGGCAATGAAAATAAAATATGGAAAGATAGATTACAGTACTCTATCTGCGCTCTCTAAACTCTTCAGCCCTGTCTGAAACTTCCCCGCTATTACTCAGTCCTATGGTTTTTGTGACATGTGTTATGGAAACACAACAGTACCAATCAAAGCAATGCTCAGATGTTTACAAGACCGTCTACAGAATTCCCCTCAGCGGAACAGAGAGCAAAAGCACTCAAGCATCTGCTTTGTAAAAAGCGTTTTACACCCAAGAGATGGTTCGCTGCAATGCCACAAAAACAAATTTGAACAAATCATTGTGTTTTCCTCACACCTGGTGATGACTGTTTAGCTTGATTCTTGAGTCTCATGGAAGAAAACAAACAACAGATGTGGAAAAAAGTCATTTACATGTTGGTGTGTTTTCCTTTTTCTCTCAAAATGTGTTTAGTGTGTTAGATACAACACTGTGTACTGCTAGATTCTCACAAATATTGGCAAATTCTAGTATTCAACTTCAATCAGGAACTCTCTTCAGGAGCTCTTTTCAGCTCAAATCTGGCTGGTAGCTGACGGTGTCGACAAAATCATATTTTGCATATCTTACATGTGTTGAATGCAGTAGTCATTGCATTTTTCTGGTGACCTGTACTAAAAAATGAAAGACATCATCAAAAAATCCCAAACATTTTTTTTTTTTATAATAGATTGCATTCTGTGAAAATATAAGCACAGTTCCCTACACTGACAAAAATGTAGAAAGTACTTTCACTCAGAAATTGCAGGAAAGTTTTACAAATAATTACACAGAAACAGCAAAAAACACGTTGTTGTTCAATTAAAGAAAATAAAATACTATTTCAGTCTTTCTACTTCAAAATCTCAGGTTTCATTTTATGTTACTTGCTGACCATTTGTAAAATCTACTAGCAATTTCTGAGTGAAAATATTTTTACACCATTTTTCTTCTTCAGTGTAGTTATTTTAAATATTGTGAGAGGTTTTGTCTCACACCTTAAAATCAGCCTTAGTTTGTGACTCAATGAACATGGGAACTATGAGGAGCACACCTTATAAACCTTGATGGTCTTCTACAAAATGCACTGAGTCAGCGAACCTTTTAGGTTGTGTAAATGTTAATTTGTTATAACATTATTAATATCTCATATAAGTCCTCGTAATGTTGAGAGGAAACATTCTTAGAACAAAGTTCGAATGTTATTTGTACGTTCTCAGAACTTGTTCAGAACTGTGCTCAACAACGTTTTTCAGTAATAACAAGAAAGTTATGATAATCAGTTTTCGTTTTTAAAATGAAAAAAAGAAATGAAATGTTTTTCTAATGTTCAACCGCTGAAAAACTGGCTATTTTAAATGTTCAAAAAACAGTCAGAAATACAATTTTTATAACAGTTTCAAAATGATGGAATGTTCCTTTAAACGTTCTTTAAACATCAAACATGGGTGTTTTAAACATTGAGAGAAGATTCAAATGTAACATTCTCATAACGCTTTCAAAATGATCGAATGGAACGTTCCTTTAATGTTTACGAGAAGAAAAGTTCTCAATACATGAAGAAACTGGGTGTTTTGAATGATTAAAAACATTCAGAAATAACATATTCATATCTTAATGCGAATGTTAGCAAACTGTACTTGGAACATGTTTTGTTAGCCGGAGAGGCGTTGGCCTGATACATCTTGGCACATGTTTTGAGGGAAGAGCACCTGTGCTCATACGATTACCTGCTCGATGTGAAGGAATTCAAACTATGCAGTGATTCCCCTAAACGCTGACAACAATTTAAGAGCAATAACTTATGACAAGCCTTGAGAAGTTTACGTGTAATGGTGTGAGTTCAGTGAAATCTCATGAGGGGATTGCTATGGCTCGAGTGCATTCTTCAATGTCAATCTTCAGGATTTTTGAGAATATGGAGCTCATACTCAAGGACGACAAAAAACAGAACAAAACAAACAAAACAATTTTATTTAGAGGCCTAAACTGAGTCACACTGAGTCAAATCAATGAGAACTTAATAACAGTAGAGCAGATACTGACATAAAATTAACTTAAAACGTTTAAGTTAGAATCCACTCAGCTCTAGAATCGCTTGAGTTTTTGTGCAGGTGTTGTGTTCAGCACGAACCATCTCATTATAACAAAGTGTCGACGCAATGTAAATAAGAGATTCATTGTGCAGAGTGTGATTATAATGTAACTTTGTGAAATCGCGATGAACTAAGATGAGTGACAGCTTTTAGTGATTATAAATGGAGCGCTGTTTTGCGCCAAAGCAATGGATGGCACTAAAAACTTATACGTGACCCTGCAGCACAAAACCAGTCTTAAGTCGCTGGGGTATATTTGTAGCAATAGCCAACAATCTTGTGTTTTTTAAAGACAGTCTTGACTGGGTCGCTTGCTATTTGTCTGGCAGTTATTTTCAGATTGGACCTACGTAGATCACATTGGGAATGGTATGTTTTGATGCTACATAGAAAGTGACGTCACAGGAATGACATCGGGTCAGAGAACAGGAAGTGCTTTCATCTGAAGCGCCCCTCCAGTGCGTACCGTTTCCTCCATTGTTCAGTTTGGGGCACTGGTTTGCGCTCACATCATCCGAGTCCTATTCTTTGCCTTTCGGTGTGCATTACAAAACATTCACTCAGGTTTATTGGCTTTTTGTTGCAATGTGTAGAACGTATGCTAGTTGTGTCATCATTTCTGGACGTATGCAGCGACAATAAGGCCAAACTAAGATGTTTTTGAGGTAAGTGTGCATCATGAGATGAAGCTTCCTTCCTCTTTTTGCAAGCCTGCTCATATGACCTTCCTTTGGCCGCGTCACCCCTGCAATGTGGGTCAAACTCACACCAAAGGCCCCCCAGAGAGAAAGACTCCTTGTCTGAGGGACCAGAATAGAAAGTCCCTCGTCCCACAAACTCCCCCCTCCTTCAGGACTACAAAAACTTGATGAGGAAAGGAAAACATCCTCAACTGGCCAGCAGCACTGCCAGCTCCAGAGAGGTTAAAGTCAGGCCACAGGAGAGGCTCTTTGACTGAACTTCCCTGTTGAATAACACAGAGGTGACTCTGGGGAGTTGTGTTTGTCGCTGGCTCCGCAGACGGTGTCGAGGACCTTTACTTTCATGTTTTTGCAGGTCTCAGATGCATGAATTTGACACAGAAATAGAGCTACGACTGAGTAGATTACTTACAAATTGTAATCCGTTACTGAGTTCAAATTACATGACAAAAAATTGTAGTCAGTAACGTAATGCATTGCATTACACATTTAAGGTAATATAATCAGACTACTTTTAGATTACTTTTGATACTTTTAATTGGATAATCGTGTACCATATTGATATATTTGTGACCCTGGAGCACAAAAGCAGTCTTAAGTCGCTGGGGTATATTTGTAGCAATAGCCAACAATACATTGTATGGTTCAAAATGATCAATTTTTCTTTTATGCCAAAAATCATTAGGATATTAAGTAAAGATCATGTTCCATGAAGATATTTTGTAAATTTCCTACTGTAAATATATCAAAACTTATTTTTTGATTAGTAATATGCATTGCTAAGAACTTCATTTGGACAACTTTAAAGATGATTTTCTCAATATTTAGATTTTTTTGCACCCTCAGATTCCAGATTTTCAAATAGTTGCATCTCAGCCAAATATATTCCTATCATAACAAACCGCTTCACAGCTAACCAGCTCCAGGTTATGTTCTGGTTTAGAGATCTCAAACCGAAATTTGACCAATCAGCTTCAAGCAAAGTGACACATGTCTGACGCAATAAAGCCACTTCCCCAGTTTCTCTTCCTACAAATTAAAGGGCGCTACATAGTAAAACATTTTTAAAGATAAAATTGTCTAATTTTTAGAGATGATTATTTTTAGTATAAAATTAGTATACCCTTAATCCATTACACAAGCTAGCTTAGTTTAATAGTAATTATTAAGCTTCAATTTTAAATTAATATAAACATATAGATAATATGCAATATAAATAAGTTTTAGAATCAATAGCTTTAAACATGACTACATATAAGCTTAGATTTTAAGTGTTTTTATACCTATGAATATGATAAACTCTATAACTTTACAACTTTTACTTGCAATTATATGGCACAATGTTTTCTTTAAGTTTCCCTCTTTCATGGAAATATCGTTCCATCTCATGTAAATGTGTTGAAATTCTCATATTGTTCAATCTTTTAATCTTTGGTAGTGAATCGCACTGACTCTCTCGCGAGAAGTGAATCACAGTTTCGAGGCCTGTGATTGGCTGTTCATTGCTGATGTCACACTTTCATGTGCACGTGCTCCATTAACTCAGGATCAAGCCTGAGTTTACAGAGAAAGTTGATGATCAGCTTCATGGTGCCAACAAAGCCGGATTGGAGTGGTTTGGTTTTGTCAACGCAAAACTAATCCTGTAACCCTGAGTTTGTTCAGCCACCATCACGGTACAGGCCCCAGATCAAGAGATCTTTAACAATCATCTTGCAGACTTATGTGTGCTATCTAAAGTGTAGTAACCATGCTTTTTTTTCTTTTCTTTTTGGCGGATTGATTACCATTTGTATAATACCATGGTTAAACTATGCTTAGTGTAGCAAAACCATGTTTTTTTGTAGTTTTATTTAATTAAAGTAAAGCTATGGTTAATTTTCATAAGGGATGTGGGCCTGAAGGCTCGAGTATGGATCTAAACTACTCAGAAAACATTAGCAAACCACATTACAACACTCTGGCAACTGCCTACAACACATAATCGTGGTGGTGAGTTTTACAACAAGCACCACTCAAAAAGTCTCATTTTACAGGCCTATGCTTTATTTGTTCAAATTTCTCAGTACATTTCATTGTGAAAAACTGAACAGATTCACATAAGCCTTCAAAATGTCTTGGCTTGCAATGCAAACAAGTTTTTTTTAATGGTATTATTGTCTTCATCCCCTTAACTAACTAGTCTTTTTGTGCTGTCGGCTTTTCAAGCTGGTTGTTCTGTGCGTGAGACGACGTGTTTGCCGTGGCTTTGTTTTTGTTTCTTTAGTCTTGTCACTGAAAGTATGTGTGCAGTACGCTCATTTCTGCCCTTCATATCAGCCCGCTCAATCCTTTGGCAGGTGTTTCAAAGCCGGTTCCATCTGACTGTGAAGATGATGGCTGCCCAAACATTTCTTGAGTCTCTTTAAGTACGGGCTTGGAATGTGAAAGCCCTTTCTACGTCATCATGACTCGGTCTTATTTCCCCCGTCTGATCCGCATAGTTGCATTTCTTTGCAAAAGCAAAGAGGAAGTGCTTTGAGGTGAAAGGACGTCACACATCTGCCCATCAAATGCATATTTTCTGATCGATCTAATGAGATGCGTACAAGAACCGCACTCTTTCATTCAAAGTCCTGTCATCAGGTTGTTGCTGTGCAGCCTCATTTTTTAAACGACTGCAGATGTATATATAAAAGTGATTTGTGCCATTCATCTGATGGCTGTAATCTGACGGCAGGTGGAATGATTGGTGAAATGAAGTGGAACGAGCTCTCACGCACCTCCTAAGCAACGACTAAATGAGCCATTACTCACACCTGAGACGTGTGATTGCATCAACAAACATTTAATGGAACAAAAATCACCATTTCCTTTTTTTATTTCCTTTGTAAATAAACATAACACATGCAAAACTGCTTGTTTGAAACATAATTCCATATCACTGATTATCACCTACATTTATAAAACTGATTAATATCAGCCAATAATAATAATAATAATAATAATAAATTAATAAATTACAAATTAAAGGAAGAGTTCACCCAAAAACGAAAATTTGCTGAAAATGTGCTCATCCTCAGGCCATCCAAGATCAGGATGAGTTTGATTCTTCATCAGGTTTGTAGAAATGTAGCATTGCATCAGTGTCTCAGCAATGGATGCTCTGCAGTGAATGGGTGCCGTCAGAATGAGAGTCCAAACAGCTGATGTTTTTTTTGAAAAAAAAAAAAAAAAAAAATCATCAAGGCATTTTTAATGCTAAACCATTGCTTTTGGCTAAAATCCGAGTCCATAATCCATAATAACGCTTCCTCCAGTGACAAAAGTGCATCTCCTGTTGTCTCTCACATCAAAATCCAGCCACATATTTGTTTAGAGCTCTTTTGGACTGTTTCAGCTTGTAAACGCTGCTTGATCTGTGCAGATTTCTGACCATTTTTTCACTGGAGGAAGCGTTATTATAGATTTATAGAAAAGCAACGGTTTTAAGTTAAAAGCATCTTAATGCTGGAAAAGTTTCAGCTTTTGTCTTCTCCAGATGTTAACTGATGCACTGGAGTGCTGTGGATTATTGTGATGTTTTTATCAGCTGTTTGGACTCTCATTCTGACGGCACCCATTCACTGCAGTGCTTGTGTTGCTTAATGAAACAGACAAGAGACTGTAAGCCTTTTGATAAAAATATCATGTATGTTTAAATTAACTGTATTTGATCGAAATCCTGTATAAAATGGACAAAAAAAGTCTGTGTTTTTCTATGTTTAGAAAAGTATTATGCCAATTCTGCCTATAACACTTGGATGCTTTATTTTTCATTATTATTAAATTTTTGGTATATATATTTTGCTAACACTTTATTTTAAGCACCAATTTTTATGATTAACTAGTTGCATGTTAGCATGCACATTACTAGCATATTGGTTGTTTATTAGTACTTGTAAAGCAAACATTAATGCTTTATTCTGCATGAGCATATTTTAGGTCCCTTAATCCACCCAATACTTAAACTTAAAAACGACCTTACTTACTATTAATAAGAAGCAAATTAGGAGTTTATTGAGGCAAATGTCATAGTTAATAGTGAGAATTGGTGCCCAAACTTTTTTTTCTCCTACAATGGATATTTTGCAAGATTAAATAGTCAAATTACTAACTGCCTTATGAACACTTGACAAATACTGTGTAATGACTATTAGATGGCTTTGATCTTAGTTTGATCGGCTATTTATGCAATTAACACACCCTAAAATTGAAATGATAAAGAAACACTAGATTACACCACTTATGTCCATTTACACCGTTTCCAGTCACGAGAGGTGTTCCTTTGAAAAATACAGAAAATATTTTAAGCAGGATTCTTACTTGTGCCTTTCTAAAAGAGATTTATGATTTGGCTTGGTTGTGATAATCTTCTGTTTACATAGAGGCCCGTCCTAATAATACACAAGCTGAAATAAAGAGACTGTTGATTCGCTGTCGTCTCTGGAGCCTCGCTGTCTTTGTAATGCTGAAATCAGAGCTGTTTGTTAGGGACGGTTCAGAAACGCCCTTGGCTTTGAATTCCCACCTGTGCTCCAGTATGTACCTCCATCTATTACCTCCATATTCGTGTATTAACTCCTGTCCTGTTCGGGAATCCAGGACATTCCTCCTGAAACGCTATGACGAGTTAATCGCCAAATCAGACAGGACTTACTACAGTAACTTGCAGCATTGCATAATTTCACATATCTTGGTTGAATAGAATCACATAGTTCATAGACTTAGCATTTCCATGTAGCTAAAAAACAAGTATGATAAATAAATAAATTAGTGCTGTCAAACGATTAATCGCATCCAAAATAAAAGTTTTTGTTTACATAGTATATGTCTGTGTGTACTGTGTACATTTATTTTATATATAATATATACTGTATGTGAGTGTATTTATATATACATAATAAATATACACAGTACACACAGATATGTGACCCTGGAGCACAAAAGCAGTGTTAAGTCGCTGGGGTATATTTGTAGCAATAGCCAACAATACATTGTATGGGTCAAAATTTGTTTTCTAAAAACGAATGAGTTTTCTTTTATGCCAAAAATCATTAGGATATGAAGTAAAGATCATGTTCCATGGAGATATTTTGTAAATTTCCTACCGTAAATATATCATAACTTAATTTTTGATTAGTAATATGCATTGCTAAGAACTTCATTTGGACAACTTTAAAGGCGA
>NW_015539875.1:177918-189458 GCF_001515605.1 Sinocyclocheilus anshuiensis
TATCTCAGCCAAATATTGTCCTATCCTAACAAACCATACATCAATAAATCTCAATTTTTTAAAAATTGACCCTTATGACTGGTTTTATGCTCCAGGGTCACATATATTATGTAAATAAAAACGTTTATTTTGGATGCGATTAATCGTTAAACCCTTTCAAAAAAAGATAAACCTTTTTATGAAGGCTTTTTCAGCATTTTAAGGGGTGGATTATCAATATAATTACACTGGAAAAACTGTCGTGGATTTAAAGCAATTTTAACTTAAAAATTGCTAGTAAATTTCAGAAATAATTACAAACATATGGCAAGTATTTTAAAATGTAATCCAATAATCTTTGTTCGATGTTTTGTAACAGTTCTTACAGATGCACACTTTAAAGTTTTGTACATTAAACAAAACATAACTTGTAACAATAGCATCATGTGTGTACATAATAAAAAACGCCCAGAGACTTAAAAACTGAATAGGACAAGCCGATAAGTCAATAAAGCTTTTGCAAAGCCTTATAAAACCTCGTCCAACTGTAATGTTATAAAAAGCCTGTCCATAAACCTGATCTAATGTCAACACCCAGGTGAGAGTTTACAGGACTAAAGCTGAACGTGAAATCCATTACCTGTGTGGTTGCATTCCTCATACTGACGTCCGTTTTGACGTCAAACCCCTGCCTGACATAAAAGCCAGCCATAAATCATTTGAACTTATTAGATGGTTGATGGTGACTGGGTGGGGGCCATCGGTGGCCACATATACAATCACTGCCTATTTTTAGATGCATGTAATAGGCGACTTACAAAAGACCGTAATATGACACAGTTCAGGTGGGAAACCCAAATACACACGAGATGAATCACGGCATTAGACACAAGCAGACGTACGGAAAGCCCGCTGTGTACACATAGCACACACACACACAGACACACACACACACACACACACACACACACACACACACACACGCCCTAAACAAACAGAACTCGAAGCATCGCAGACATAAACGTGTGGAGACAGACACAAACAGCACTGCTGCTAAAAACAGTGAGTTTCTTTAAAAGGGCCAACAAAAATCACTACTTTGAGTTCAACAAAAATGCTGTTCTGAGACTCTTTATATGAAACCTACAACACACACACACACACACACACACACACACACACACGCCCTAAACAAACAGAACTCGAAGCATCGCAGACATAAACGTGTGGAGACAGACACAAACAGCACTGCTGCTAAAAACAGTGAGTTTCTTTAAAAGGGCCAACAAAAATCACTACTTTGAGTTCAACAAAAATGCTGTTCTGAGACTCTTTATATGAAACCTACAAAAAGCCAGATTTTAAATCTCATTAGTTTGAGTAGAAGTATTTTGGCAATGCCAGATACAAGCCTGTGACCTTGACTGCATGTACTGAAGTACTAAAAATGCATGTAAACTATTTAAATTCCTTCATGTAAACTACTAAAAGGCTACTGTAAATATTGTCAGGAAGAGCTGGAAAGCGAGTGAGATCAAGCCATCATGTTTCACTGCTTGTCTTTGCATAAAATCTCAGCACAAGAACGAGATAAACAACCGAAGGTGTCATTACAAGGAAATCACCCACGGTCTCTGCAAGCAAACAGGCCAAAGGTAATTCATGCCATGTCATGAAGATGAGTCACAGACATCAGGAACGCCAGATGAAGGAGTCACATTGATGCATTGAAATTAAGTAAACAACTACAAAATGAATGAAAGTTCATCAAGGAAATAAGGAAACCTTTTGACCTAAATTGTTTATATATATTGGGTTTGACTTTAGATGCAGCGCGAAACCATTTTTGGCATTAAGGATTTGAAGTATTTTGAGGAATTCAAGGGAATAAAGAACAAGTAAAATAGCACAAGAACTAAAATTGATTCTAAAATAAAGCAATTGAATCACTTGCAAATAATATTTTTGCTTTAAAATATGCACACTGCTACTGCTCTTTACAGAATGTATATTTCACTCATTTAATATTTATACATTTGTTCAGTTCCTGAAGTATTCCTTACCTACTGTAAATACTGTTAGACAGACTTACCTGAAAAAATGCAGTTGACTTCATTTGTAACTTTGTTCTATTGCTTGTCGGTTTCTTTGTTCAGACTGTTTACTCATCTTTAATATGCTTGAACTATTTACTTATATTAGCTGTTGTAGCTACTCGTTTCTACTGCTCAGTTACTTGAAAATCAACCTGAAAAAGAAATCATGGATTATGATTCATAGCGAAAACAATTATAATTTTTTTCTATGATATTTTTGCCATTTCACCTACACATTCACTCTTAATCGATGGGCTAATTTGATGAAAATGGCTTGTCTTGTTCTGTCACATTCAACTACTAAATACATGACACGGACCACATAAACAATAAAGGCTTTTCAATTCAAAATGGCAAAATTTGACCAAAACAAATCTGTACTTATAATAACAAAATACTTTGTATCACTTGGCTTGACTGTTGTTTGTCTCCTCTCATTAAACATTTGTCTAAATCTAAATGTTTAGCTACTTCTTTCACAGCTCAGTATCTGTATCTGTGAACAGTAAAGCCCGCTTTCTTTGATTTGATTGGCCTCTCAATCATCTTGGTGAGCGTTTGAGTCCGCTGAGCCAGACCAGACGAAAAATGTAACTCTTTAAGCTTCTTGTCATCCTAACATCAAACAGCGCAGCATCAAGAATATCAAACATTTTGTGAGAGATTTTGGCCATTTCTAATTACTGCGTTGGACTTACTGTCTTGTGTGATTATATACATATGTTGAGAGACAGAGAAAGACAGACAGTCCAATGACTGAAGGGCAACACCCTTCGTTTGTAATCATCAGCGTCGGCGTGCACAGCATGTCTTCACTAACTGATGTTTTACACTCTTATGTAAACATCTAAGCATGCACAGATGACGACCAAATAATAGACACGCTGACACACGACACAGTGTCCTTACTCATTAGAAATAAACAGCTTAACATGCTCTGAAGAGTACAAATGCTTTACTGTTCCAACGTCTAAACACTTAGTTTTTTTTTAGTAGTGACTACACAATCATCCAGCTCTTTATATAAATTTGGATATATCAGTGTATTTATATGTGTGCATACAGTATATTCACATAGAGCAGATATAGAAAATATCAGCTGCTTGATTGCTCGTATTGTCGCAAAATGTAAACTATCGCACAGCTCTAATCTGCAAAATGTGACTATAAGGCATGAAGATATTAGGATATTATGAACATTAACCTCATGATTTTCTGTAATGCTGCTTTAAAAAAAAGGGTATTGTGAAAAGTGTTATACAAATAAATTGTTTAGTAAAATTCTTAGATTACACTATTTAAAACAATACGACTCATTTCTGAAAAATGCTAATCATTTCGAATCATGGCCTATAGTGGTTAGTATGATCTAAGCATTTTATGATCCCATTTCATTGTGCTCTCAATACTATACAGTACTGTAAATACAATGGCAAAAGGCCTCCGTATGTAGTATTAAATAAGAACTGGTATAACTCCATCTTTGTATGTTGCAGTCTCACTGGTTTGCATGTTTGGGAATCCTCTTTGAAGACATTAGTCTAAATTTGACAAAAATAAATAAAAAAATCTCATCACTGGGCATTACTGTTGGGCATTTACAGTGCTGGGCAGTAACTGATTACATGTAACCCGGATTATGTAATACGATTCCAAAAATTAAGTACTTGTAATTAGATTATATTACATTTTAAAAATACTTGTAATCAGACTACAGCTACTTTTATATTGATTACATATTATTCACACAATAGCAATAAAGTCGTAATTTATTGATTCTCCCTAATTCTTCTTTTTAAATGTTCTTTTCTAAAATAGCCTACCACTTATACACATTCAGAAAATCTTCCAGTTTTGTGGATATTCACACAAAGACCAGTCACTAGTCTGATGGCTATAATTACACTGAACATTGAGCGGCCACACAGCATTTGAGCACTGGATTTACAAAAATAACTAGAATTTGAAGAAGTATTTTCTCAACATTTTAATGTTGCATGAACTACTGACGAACACATTCATGTTTATTTGAATTATCACTCAGTGGGTTATTTAATCATGTTTTACTACTGTACACTGAAAAAAAAATTCCGTAAAATTTACGGTAAAAAATCGGCAGCTGTGGTTGAAGGAATTTTACTGTAAAAAATACGGTAGCAACGTTTTAGGTTTTACGGTTTTAACTTAAATTTACAGTTAAATACCGTAATTTCATTAACTGATATAATGTTAATATACCAACCTATTGAAGTAATGAAATCTGTTTTGTACCTTTGTAATACACTGATAACCACCAAATGCAGGTGGTGATGAGAAAGTCAAAGCCTATCACAAGCAGCTTTTAAATAATAACATATATAGAAAGTGCACAGTGTCATTCACACAAACACTAAACACCATCACGGTAACACACATGAAACTGAAATAATTCAATAACACACAACCCTAATATACAAAACTGCTAAGAAAAAACTAAGAAGAAACATAGTTATTTCAACAAAAAAACATCAAATTTGAAATGTAACGCAGGGAATTCTGGGAATGTCAATTTACGGTTATTCACTGTAAATTATACGGTATTTTTCACTTCCAAAAACGGTATACTACCGTAAAATTAATGTCCAATACATGTAATGTCCAATACAGTTTTTCACCGTATATAGTAGGGGAATTTATCGTTAACCATTTAACAGGTTTTTACTGTAGCATTTTTACAGTCTGTTACCGTTAAATTCACGGTCATTTTTTACAGAGATGTCTATGGACATCTTTTGTCTTTTAAACACATTCAAATGCACAAATTAATTTTATTTCTAATTTACATGTAATGTTTTTTCATCAGCCAAACCTCTTTCATCTAAAATATTTACTTGAAGTATCCCTTGAAAAGATAATATTTTAATAATTAAGTAACACATTTGCACGTTGACGGTTTTCTGATGTTGGTTAATGATCACATGCAGCTAAACAAATAAAATATTTTATTTTTTAGTAAGTTTTTATTTTGATTGTTGATATTTTAAAATAATGTATTGTAATTTCACATTTTTATGATTTAATACATTTATTAAATTGCAAACACCCTGTAGTTCCTTCATGAACGTCAGTGTGGGAAACCTTGACGTAATGTAATGTTTAATGCACTTATGATTAATAACAACAAATGGAATATATTTTCATTCTCTTTGATTTTTGTTATACCAGTATGGTAGATTATCCTATTTAAATCAATGTGATAAACGAGTTAGGTCACAAGTAATCTAGAAGTAATCAAAAAGTAGTCTCAGATTATATTAATGTAATAGATTGCGTTACTAACTACAGTTTTTGTCATGCAATTTGGAATCCATAACAGACTTTGTAAGTAATCTACCCAGCACTGGTCCTTTAATATTTCTATCATTAAACACTAAATGTTTAGCGATTTCTTACCTCACACCCGTTCACCATTACAACTAAATCATTGCAATCAAAGAAACCCGCTTTCTTTGATCTAATTGGCATCTCAATCATTTTGACACTGACAACCACTTTTTTTTCTGGCCTAGTGGCTAGTTAGTTAGTGGGATCTAACCATTTTCTGATTCATTGCCATCTCTGTATTTTACAGTAAATAGCCTAAAAAGGCAAGACTTTTTGTTACTGTCATATGTAGTATTACATAAGAACTGGTACAACTCTTAATGCAATCCATTCTCACTTGATTGCATGTTCAGGAATCCTCTTTGAAGACATTAGTGTTTTATTTATTATTATTATTTTTTTGCAATTCTGCTTGGGTGATGCCAGTGGCGCAGAAATGACACACTTCAGCTTTAAACACGGACCCGGCTGCAGTCAGCATGAGGAGAGGAAATAAATATTGTTAAACAGGGCTGTCAGCTTTGATTGCATCACGGCGAACGCGCAGCCATTGATCAAACCCCTGCCTACCTCTCATCAGACATCTGCTCGGACCACCAGCGAGCTCTGTTTACGAAAGCCCGCGGCAGACACGCAGCCGTCCTCCCCTAGCAGCTTGAGTTTCTTCAGTCGAGAGGCTAAACGACGACTCGATATCCCCCACGCCGGCCATTGAGCGATGACTCAAATGTCATAATTCACTCCTGTATTTCACTTATCTAAATTTGTTGTGACAGGGAGGCTGTCTGTTAAAGAAACTGAGAAAGGGGGGGCTCTGCGTGACTCTTCCTTTAATGCAATCGTAAAAAAGACGACGGAATAAGGCGGTGAGTGACTGGGTCAAGCAGGTCCAAACCCGCCAAAGACAACAACAAACAGTGCTCGAATATGCATGCAATAAAAGCAACCTTGATCGGAGTTACGAAACATGCCCCGCGAGTGACTCGTGTTTTCATAAGCCATCTTGCTCGCGAAGTGTGAACCTTTGACCCGTTTCTACGCATGTGGCCATTTCGTGCAAAGCCCATGTTTCCACGCGCTCACCTGAAGGGAGTTCCTGATGCCGTTTGCACGCAGGCCTCTTTGTTGCTGCGGCTGCATTTTTTCCCCTCACGCTTCTCCCTCCCCTCGCGTTTTGAAAATAACCCAAACAGGTTCTGCGTGTAGTAACTGTGATATTATCTAAGCTGCCTCCACCTGCAGGGGATCCCAGTTGAGTCTGCACGAAAGAGGCCCGGGGCCAAACAAGAGGAGCAGCACCCAGACAAGACCGGCCCTGCTGACACCTCCGACTCGAGCCCGATACTTCGAGCGCCAGTTTCACCCGGCGACGCTTTGCAGTTGGATTCGGGGGCCTCTGCTTTTGATTGTGATTGACAACCGCACAAACATAGCAACAAAAATAGTCATCTTTGAAGCTCGGAGCGCTGCGTTGGCATGTGAAGGGTGTAACTGTTTACTCTGATGACTTTGGTTTGTGCACTTCAGATCTAAAATAGATGAACTAGGCCAGGAACGCAAAGCTGTTAAAAAAAAAAAAGAAAAAAAAAAAAGTAGTGTCGGATTTACTTTGAAATGGTTTTCCATACATTTCACAAATAACTACAAAGAAAGAACACGGTGAAATTCGAGGATTTTTTTGTAAAACGCACTCCAGTAATCTTCGAAAAGTCATTATTTACAGTGTGTCAGTCCTGTGTCTTGTGATTTTCTCCCCATGTGCCTTCCATAAACAAACCCAGTTTCTCCCGTTTCCTGCCCATATTTGGTTTTCTTGTTCCCATTAAGTTCGATTAGTTTCCACTTGTGTTCATTAATCATCTTATTAGTTCCTTGTTACTTAAGCCCTGTGGTCTAGCGTCCGGTTTTGAACGTCAACCCCATGTGTGCTACGTGTGTGTTCCTGCCTGTCCTGAGTTTCCCTTGTTTGGATTAATAAAGTTTGTCTATTGGAATTCTCCTACATCTCCTCGTCTCCTTACAGTAGTGCAGCGTGACACAGTGCATAGTCGAATACTACTCACTTTATTTCGTTATCTCTTATTAGAAATAAATCACTTAAGGCCATATTTACTAACAGCCTGCTCCCATACAAACCCTCTTTTGACATTAAAAAAAACTACTGTCAGGATTTACTAAAGATACGCAGTGAAAGATTAGCATTGAAATACACTGTAAAAAAAATAAATAGTTGAGAAAACTTAAAATAATAAGGCAACTTGATGCAGTAAGAATTTTGAGTTCTCTCAGCAATAGCTTTTTTTAGTTCTGCTCAGTAAAGGTACTTTGTTTAGTCAATGTAAATTTGTTTGTTCATGCAATGCTGATTGTCTCATTTTGCTAATAGAACAATTCTTGTCACAGCAACTGAAATAACAAAAAAAAAAACAATTACTGTCGTTGGGGTAATTCATTTTTTTCTGTTGCCTGGATGAAATAAAAATGTGTGAAAAGTCATTACATTATGGAATTTATGTTTGTTTACGAATGACAAATTTATGTTTGTTTACGAATGACAACAATTTGAAATTCTTTGTTCAGACAACTCTGTTTGACTAGTTGGGACAACATTTGGGGTAATTTTGTTGGTCTGACAAGGGTTTTTATGTAGTTTCAAGAAAATAGCATTTTTTAGTATTGGAGACTCAAAAGGTTTCGTAAACTGGAAAATGTGCAGTTGCATTTTTTACAGTGTAGCCTATACTGCATATGCATTTGTAGGAGTTTCACTTTTTGAGGACAGTTACACAACAATGATAGACTAAAAACCGAAAAGTTTCTCCTTTGCATTTTTTTTTTAAGTTTCCCATAAAGACAACAACATTGTCAAAACGATCCCTGTTCACACAGTTCTGCGAAAACAATTAAAAACGCTGTATTATTCATGCCAGTCCAGTAGTTTAGTCAGTTTGTAAAGAAACACTAAGCGTCTGCGCACATGCCTAGAGACTGAACATGTAATATGCATGACGTCACTGCATTCACAAATTTGCATTTTCGTAGTTTACACAGAAGTGATATCAGTATCGTTTTTAAAAACGTGCATTTTGAAACCCTTTTCAAAAGTTTGCAGTTTTAGGCTCCCAAAAAGCATATGTTTATCTAAAGTCGTTTTAGCAGGTGTTACCTATTTGGAAGAGTAACTCAAGAAAGACATTTACAAGAAAGATATTTTCTTGCAAATTAAAAGGTAATGCAATACTTTACCGTTTTTTGAAAAAAGTAATCTGATTATGTAACTCGCGTCACTTGTAATGCGGTTCCCCCAACTCTGGGCACGACATAAACTGAATTATGGAATTTACTATATCCACTTAACTCACAATAAGTGTCATGCAGTCCTCTAAAAAATACTAGATCTTATGAAAATATGGCTGCACAAACTGAGATGAAGAAGTTCATGTACTCTAGATAGTTGATCTTTCACAGCCTTTGTTATTTAAACCCAACAGAATAGGAAAGCTCTCTGTTTCTGAACCATCGTTTGACTACTTTTTGGGTAATTTGAGTAAGGAGGAGATTATTTATGGTTTCGAGTTGTGTTAATGCTAAAATGAAATTCTCAGACAAAAAACTGAGATTCAAAATAATAGACATTCGTGGAGAATCCCGCTTTCTCAGTTAAATGAATTATGATTCAGTGGTGAAAATCGAGAATGGATTTGAAAGCGCTGTCTGACATTATTAGCAGAATTCATGTCATTTGTTTTGAGAGTTCTTCGCTGTAGTGCTTCTCCCGCAGGTTATCAGTGATTCATGAAAATATGTTTGGAAGTCCCAGAGATTTACAATGAGATCATTCACCGAGCAGACAGAAAGCAAGCGTTCTGCTTTGCATTTGCTTCCCTTAACTGTGCATTTGAATGTAATTGACATTGCGTAAGCTGGCGTGGTTTTGGGAGCGAGATAAGATTGTTGGTATATCATCGCAAACCGTGCACTTCGATTTTGCCATAATGGTCGACATTGTGACACTTCGGCTTCCAGACAACTGTATGCAAACCTGCGTGAACCTGTCAACGTTCACCAGGTCACCGGGTTTGGCTTTGCCCACTGAACACAATGGATCTCCAGAAGAATTGGAGAGAAGTGGCCCAGTCAAAGAAACATCACATCAGATAAAACACTTGACTCTGGCAATTGCAGTTTGGTGTTATTCAAATGGCCCAAACACGTTTGCTTTTTCTCGTTTGTGGCTTCGCTGCAAATGAACCTTTCAACTCTGTGAAAAATAAATGGCGATGCTGTAAATAACCTGGACGGCTTTGTGAGAAGCAAGCTGAAGTTTCTATTTTGGTTGTGTTGTCTTCTCACCTCAGGGCTGCGGTAAACAATCTGTCAGAGCAGGTGGAAGCAAAAATGCACCAGTACCATTATTTAAGACTGCGAGAAACCAAGTTCATGTGCAGGTGAGGAGAAGCACTGTGTTCCCTCCTTCATTTCTGTGCCAGCTGTAATTGCTGTCTTTAATGGGTTTCGTTATGAAAGTTGCACACAAAAATAAAAGTGCAAAATGTCAACGTGAATCTGGATTCATCTGGACTTTTACAGAAAAAACAAAAAACCAAATTAAGGCTGACTGAGATTATTGTGGCTCTTGTTGCGTTGCACTGCAATTATTGCATGTTAAAATTAAGCAAGCACTTAGCAACCACACAGCAACACACTAAACACCTTAATAACCTCATTGCAACAGCCTGGCAACCCACAACAGTGGGAGTGGAGCAATATTAAGTGCAATATCACAACTTTTAATTGTCATTATTATCATTTCTATGTAAGCAGGGTGATTGCAATAAGGGTTGTAACACTGTGTGAGAATTATTCAGACTGTATAAAGAGCCTATAGCTTCCCTTTTGAGACTGAATTCAAGTATTGCACATTTAACTTCCCCTTTCGCTATACATGTGATTAATGCAGGATTTTTCATTTTTTTTGCAGATTTTTGAAAGATTTGACCATATTATTACATTCCGGTAAATTCACACATAAAAATAAAATGCATTAAAAGAAATCTTATTCAGCATTTAAACAAACAAATAAATAAATAAATAAACAAACAAAAACTTGTTGAAAGCATGAAAACAATTAGTGGAAGGGGTGCGAAAAATTTCTTTTATTCAATATACAGTATATTACCTAAAAATGTATGCTGTTTTGCATCTCTTCTCAAATTTAATTCTCAATTTTATTTTATTTTATTTTTTTGTTTTATTGTTATTGTTGTCATTTTTTTTCACTGAAAAATAAGGCAAAATTGCAGATTAGGAATTTATTATTTTGCAGTATTGCAAATTTAACCCGCCTCACCTGTGATTAGCACATAATCTTATAAATCAATAATATTAAGTTTAAAAAACCCACATTTTTGTAATCTCCCCACCAAACAAGCTGTATTTTTTTTATAATAGGCCTATTATATTTCTTTATATGCAATATTTTATTCAAAAGAAAATGCTATTATTAATGGTGTAAAGAAAGCATCACTTTTATTGTAAATGTAAGATAACTTTTTTTTTTTTAAATTGATCAACATTTTTAAGGGCTTACTATTTTCAGGTGATAGAATTTGCTCTGAAAATTTGAAGTAAGTGATCACCTAACAACTGCCTATAACAGGTGACTTTCTAGTTCTACTAATGCATTTTAAAAAATATATATAAACTTTACAAGTCATTAGTGAGTCGCTGTGCAACATTCAGTGAGCTGCATTTATATTTTTACACTGTAACGGCTAGACGGCCGCTCAACAGCTCTGCATACCAGCTTGCAAATGTCAGTCAAGAAGTAAACTATTAGCGCCCTTGTTAAGAGCTGTCATTATACAATCAGCTGCTTTAAAGCTCTCCTGTTTCACACTCGTCTCTGCCGCTCCTGGCCTGTCACGGCTTGTTCCACATATCTCACATGGAGCAAGCTGCGTTTGAAATCGAATTTTGACAAGTAGAGCGAACAAATAAAACGCTACAATCCTCTGACTTCAAGATCTGTGTGAGTGTGTGTGTGTGTTTGTGTCTGTGTGTGTGTGTGTGTGTGTGTGTGTGTGTGTGTGTGTGTGTGTG
>NW_015539875.1:189886-192820 GCF_001515605.1 Sinocyclocheilus anshuiensis
GTGTGTGTGAGAGTGTGTGTGTGAGTGTGTGTGTGTGTGCGTGTGTGTGTGTGTGTGTGTGTTTAAATGGTGACTGGCTGTGAATATAAATCTTCCACTGGAAGGTAAGAGTCGAATGCTACGGGACACAGTAAACACCAGGGCAGAAGCAGGATTTCAGCTCTGTGTGTGTTCTGATGTACAGAACAGATCATAACCTGACATTAGACAAGCACACAGGGCTATTACACCTACTAATATTTAGTGACTTTATCCACTATTGATACATTTTGTTCTAGTAAATTCACCCATGGAAAATACAAATGCACTGAAAAAATGGTCTTATTCAGTTTTTTTGTTATTATTTTCCTGCAAAAATATATCTGTTTCTTGTGAATATATCTTGAATTAAAGGGACAGTTCACCCAAAAATGAGAATTCTGTCATTTACTCACCCTCAGGTTGTTCCAAACCAGTATGAATTTATTTTTCCCCTTTGAACACAAAAGAAGATATTTTGAACAATGTTGGTAACCAAACAGTTGATGGTAGCCATTGACTGTCATAGTATAAAAAATACTATGGAAGTCAATGGATACCAGCAACTATTTGGTTACAACAGAAGATAGAAAATCATACGGGTTTGAAACAACATGAGTAAATGATGACATAATTTTCATTTTTGGGTGAAATATCCCTTTAAGTTTGTTTTTATTGTCACAATAGTTTCTTCTTTTAAATATGAAAACAATTAGTGGAAGGGGTATGAAATTTAAGATCCTTATATTTAAGATACCTTTCTAAAAATTTACATAGTTTTCATCTCTTCTAAAATAACTGTATATATATACTGTATATTGCTGGGAGCCATTGACTTCCATAGTATTTTTTACCAACATTCTTCAAAATATCTTCTTTTGTGTTCAATATATATATGGAAAACCGATTTAATTTACCGATTAAAAATTATTTTGCACATTAAAATTTCTGTTTCTCTTAGAGGGCAACAAGAACTGTTGCATTGAGAGCAAATGGAGATTTCTGTGAAAATTCTTAGATGTTTCTCCATAGAAAACATAGTTTCACAAAAGATCTCAACAGTATCTCAAACTGTGCTCTGATTTGCCATCAAAAGTCAGAGATCTCAATGTGAACTCAAGCATTTCTTCCATAACCTTTTCCATGGCATTTTATAGCTCTTGCAATAATTGTCCTAGTCATCCATTATTATTTCTCAGAAGTAGCCTAATTTTAGGAGAAATGCATACAGAAGAGTTTATACTGAAATGAAACTCAGTTATGTCTCCTGAACCATGAAAGAGCAACTTTGACAAAATCAGAGAAGTCTGCAAACCAGTTGTTTCTGTCATCTTTAACCTGAGGACGATCACTCTTTCAGAGAGAGATCCTGGGGGAGGGAGGGCAGGATCTCGTGCAAACCTCCTGCGTGAGTAAGTTGTTTGGCTCTTTTTTCAAGTTAAGACAGTAGCGCGAGGAGGGAGGGGAAAAGGTTAGTGTGATTCTGAAAGTGCCCATCTCTCTCACGCTGGATGACGGGGTTGTTACGTCTGATAATGGATCAGTCAGCTGGGGGGGGGGCATTGCTGCTGTTCGCTGCCTTTTGTGTCCCTATTAAGATCACTAGCTTACTGCCTTAAAATGCTGAACAATACAAACATCAAAGCTGTCTTAGTCATAAATAACATCATTTGAACTTTAAGCATATTGAAGTTGGCTAAAAAAATATTTTGAAACATTTTGCAGCATTTTAAACACCAAATATCATCATTTTTCAAATGCATATCCCAATTTCATCATAAATACAACAATTATTTTGGCGATTGGAAGTCATTTAAATTATGAAGTTACATTCAGTTATATACATATTTAAGAATATGTGGTGTATTTAAGCGTCTTAAGTAATATTTTACATATTACTTCCTTTCAAAACCTCACAGCAAAGTAATTTTGTCCACCCTGTTGTGTGTTAAAAAGTACTTAAAAAAAATAAAAATACAGCAAAAGATAGAAATAACTGACCTTTTAGCTGGTGGAAATACTAGTGTTGTAATAATTTTGGCCACCACTGTATATATACATTATATATTCTGATTATATATATACGCATTACAATTCTGAAAATAATACTTTAAAACCCAAAATTAACATTTTCATGTGTTATAATGTGTCATAAGTTGATTTTACAAAATTGCCAACCTGGTGTCCTTCATCGCATCACATCGTGCGACTCCAGAGTTCAGCTCTTCATTTCTGAGTAACTTTGTTTTCTGTTATATTAATTGCCAGTCTCATTGTATTCTTGTTTCCATCGAGGGTTTTTTTTAATACAGTATCAAGGTGAGAGACCTTGGTACCGAAATAGATGATTCACAATGGGCTCCGCAGGTTCAGACCTGTTTCTAGCCCTCATATCAAAGAGCGTGAACGAACTTGAACCCTGTTCACCTTCATCTGCTGATCCTCTACTGTAATTACTGTAAGAATTACAATCAGCAAGTGTGCTTTGACAGACGCCACGTCTGCATTTTAGTAAGTAAGTCTAATATCCAATGGATCTTTCTTTACCATCATAATTATATCATATTTTTATCCACATAGTGAAATTCTTCATCACATTTGAAGATTTTGTTTGAATTGGGAACACGTATTCTCACCCGAATCATCTACAAAATAAGCCTTGGAACTTTAAATATAGTCTTCTGGACTTTTAATGCCACCCTACAATGCGTGCACATTTCCAAACAACTGTCATGCTTTTATAGGTAATTATGGAACAGAAAGTGCTAACGACTGTGATTATTTGCTTGATGCAAAATAATGTGAAGAATGCATTGTATTATGAATTATGTATAGGTGGTAAAGTAGCAGAAAACGTCTCAGGTTACTTATGTAACCATGGTTCCCTGAGTAGGGAACGATGCTTAAATAACGTTC
>NW_015539875.1:193013-218564 GCF_001515605.1 Sinocyclocheilus anshuiensis
CAGTTTATTGTCCAAAGAGCGTACGTTAGCCAGTACGATGGTGGGGATAGCTGGCTTGTGTGGGTTAGCCGCTAGCCTAGCCCAGATACCTCCGCACTTACCCTTGTTCTGCTTCCTCTCACGCCGCTTGTGGCGCCTCCGCTGTGGGCGAGATGCAGTAGTGGGGGTCGGTGATGGTGTGGGCCTCCGGAGCAGACCGAGATCCCACAGCTCTTCGGCGTGCGCAGAGTTTAACCCTAAAAATGTGGTTCTGCCGACATCGAGCAGAAACTCACGATTGTATGCGCGCTTAGAGACAGATAGACGCGACGAATACGTACAAAAACACTGCGACTCACAAGACAAAAAACACGAAAACACCTTTCTGTCGGGAGAGAGAGAAGCCGCAGCGTGTGAACGCGCCGCCATCCTTGGTCACTAAACTCGGGTTTAGTGACTATTTATACTATAGTCGCACCGGTAGTGACGTCATGGCTGTCGCCGGCCAACAAGTTGGTGTTTTTTCAATGTATGCTTCAGACACGGGTCATGACGAGGCGTTCCCCCATAGCGACCCCTAGAGGACGCAGTTCGAAGTTCCCATGAAAGGGAACTATGCTTGGCATTACAGGCATGTTCCAATTGAGGTGTTTGTGTCCGGCCCTGATCTGGAATCTCGTTTATTCATCGTAATGTGCATGCAAAAATACAAATAAGCATAATTTATCAGCCATGCTGCGAGCAAATGCATTTTTAATGTTATGTTTTCTGTCTTAAAATCAGTCAGTGAACTAAATGAGGCTGTTTCTAGAGGATGCATGTAAAGAGAAATTGTGCTAAATTGGCAAAACTTGTGATCGTTTGTCATTGGCATGCTTTTAAAATATGAAGCCAAATGGCCAACCCTCTTACAAATAACAATTTTAAATGGTTAAAGATCTCTGCTGCATTATTGAGGAAAACTTAACCGGTAAAGTTTAGTTTGGGGAGCAGTTCTCAGTATAAGCTATGACTTTTATATAATAATATAATAAACTCCTAATCTGCTGCTTATTAATAGTTAGTAAAGTTGTTAATCTGATTACATATTACATGATGAAAGCTGTAGTTACTAATGTAATCTAGGTTACTCATTTTAGGTAATGTAATCTGACTACTTTTTAGATTACTTTTAGATTTTTTTAAGCTTATACCATTAAACAAACCATATTGATATAAAAATCAAAGAGAAAGAAAATATATTATAATTTGTGTTTATATCAGCATCAAATGCATTAAACATGACATTACACCAGGGTTTCCCAAACTGGGCTTAATACGAAAACTGCAGTGGGTTTGTGAGTTGATAAAAAGCTAATAATTATTTAAATCATAAAATAAATTATTTAAACACTTGAACACTAAAAGTAGAAATAATTTATTGGCCTGTTTACCATGGCAATGTGACCATTAATCAACATCAGAGAACTGAAAACATTCGAATGTGTGTTAAATTATTAAAAATATTAATTTCCTCAGAGATTTTTCAAGTAGATATTGTTTTATTGTTTATTGACTTTATCAGCATCATTGCAGGTAAGGACGTTTTGTCATTAAAAACCTCTGGATTGTTTTGCTGTTACAATAAAATGTCAATACCGTAAACCTCAATTCAAGAATACAAAGAATTAAAAATTACAATATGAAGATATACAGAGTTCTACTTTCACGTCAAACATTCCATATGCAAATTTAAACCTCAAACAGTCCAATCATTTAAAGGTCGGCACAAGTAGGCAATAGGTGATCTTCTGTCATGTCGAAGGAGTTTGGCTGACAAAAATGTTTGAGAATCCCTGCATTACACGAACAAACATTAATAATCATGAAAACAACACTGACATTAACGTACATGCTCTCTTTCAGAATCAATAATGATTTACTGCCATTGTGTGAATAATATGTAATCATGTAATCCATAAAAAGTAACTGTAATCTGATTACGAGCATTATAAAATCTTATATAATTTAGTTCTGAGTACTTGATTTTTTGGAATCTGATTATGTAATCCAGATTACATGTAATAAATAACAATAAAAAAATAAAATTTATGGTAAAAAACCGGCAGCTGTGGTTGCCGGAATTTTACAACATTAGGTGTAACACACGACCCTAATATACACAACTGATAAGAAAAAACTAAGAAGAAACAGTTATTTTAACAAAAAAACATCAAATTTGAAATGTAACGCAGGGAATTCTGGGAATGTCAATTTACGGTTATTCACTGTAAATTATACGGCATTTTCCACTTCTAAAAACGCTATACTACCGTAAAATTAATGTCCAATACATGTAATGTCCAATACAGTTTTTCACCATATATAGTAGCAGAATTTACCGTTAACCATTTAACAGATTTTTACTGTAGCATTTTACAGTCTTTTACCGTTAAATTCACAATAATTTTTTATAGTGTGTATTATGTGACTGTGTGGAAAGGATCACTCCAGGCTTGAATGCTGAATGCGCCGTTTCTGTTTGCGATTATAAACAAGCGTTATGAAAGTAGGCTGTGGAAAACAGATCGCAACAGTGGGTCATCTACCAGTTTTTGAGTTCACTGCATGCTCTTTTTTCGCATCTTTGATGGATCAAAACGGAGTGGAGATGCTCCATGATTTGAAAATACAGACATGGATCTGAAGAAGATTACAATGTAAACTGTATTAAAAGATCACAGAGTCTGAAGGTTATTACTGTCTGTCGTCAGTGCAAAGGAGATCATCTGAACAAAACAATGGACTAAAGACTGATCGGAAGAGTTTAGTTGTGATAAATTTCTCAATTCCACCCGCATTGTTCAAGAAAAAGCCCATCAGGTCTGGCCTACACTGTTTATGCTCAGGCCTGTTAGTTGTGCGCTCCAGATTACTGGAAACAATTTCAATCTGCAAAGCCACATATAAACACAGGAGGGGAAAATTAGAGGGTGCGCATGCCTGTAACTCCACTGGTCCATCTTTTTTTTTTTTTGTTGTTGAACCTGCCCTGCAGAACGCAGCGCTACAGACCACAGTATGTGCTGTATTTATTTGGCTAGGCCAGTGTGGAGTAAGCAGGTCCAGGCCAGGCTTTCATAGAGGAATACCCATTCATTCCTGACTGCTGGAAGAAAAATAACGCTGCCTCTGACATTTCACATCATGAATTCGGCCAAGTTTTAATGAACCATATTCAAATATCAGTACAAGAGCCAAAATCTTATGCTCATTACAGCGCATAAAAAACGTTTCGGATAAGTGTAGAAAACCAGGTGGTGTGCATTTATTGCACATTTTGACCAATTTGAAAAAAAATGTCCAGATTTCACACAAATCTCATCATCGGAGTTACTCACGTTCATCAAAAACAAGCTTTAGCCTACATTTTCTAGCAATCCACGTAGGACAATAATTACATTTGTCTGATTTAATTAGCTCTGACTGCTTCAAAAAATGAGCGAACCTTGAAATGATATTTACAAATCTAATTGAAATCATACATTAGTCACTAAATAGACTTGCCTTTTGAATTTGAATTGCAGAGGTGAGATCTAAATCATATGTTGTGGACATTTAATAGGCAACTTATTTTAATTGATTAATTAGCGAGGGACTGTATGCATCATGCTTGTTTCCCCCATCACACCCTTAACTTGTTTTTACGGTCAGTGAAAGACGATTAACTGGTAATGAGGTACTGCAGGTGTATTTACCAGCGTTCATGTGGTTGGCCGCAGTCTGGAAGTGGAGCCTACTGCTTCATCCAATGTGCCGACTGTGAGGAGCGTGTGGTAAATCTCTCTCACACATTAATGAATATCTGCAAAGCACTTCAAATCTAAATATTTGAGTTATGGTTAAACCTGCAGGAAACAGCGACAGGTTCATGGAAAGCAACAAGCAGTCAATGGGCGGATGCTCAAAATGATGAGATTGGAGGATGATAATGTGTGTCTCAAGCAGATTCTGTAACTAAATAAATGTCCGTAACAAATGTGTAGCATATTAAACTTGACAGTTGGTCTTTCTCTTGTTTCTTGGCAAAGAATTAGAGAAACCATTGATGCTAATGAAGATTAGTCGAATGGTTGTTTTGGCATGAGCCATGCAAAATATGCATTTCAATTCCTGCATACTAGGCTTATGCTTATTATATATAGACCAATCTAGTATTTACTTCACTAAATACTCATTTTATTTATTTATTTTTGCAATTGAATTGACAAAGGCAGAACATATAAACCCAATTACTTAAAAATATCAAAAACTACAAAACTCCTGAGCGTGCGTGACCTCGTTGACCTCAGAGCAGGTGAAATATAAAACGTTTACCTTAAAGTTGTGGGGTTTTCATTTTTTAAAGGGACTTTTCTTCATCGTGGTATTAGTATGATTGCAGAAGCTTGACATTTTTTTTTACTTTAACAAAGAAATATTAAAAAATCATTTTAATTCAGAAATGTACAAAATTATAAGTGGTATATTCAAGACAGTATATGTATGAAATGCATATGTTTTCTTTTCTTTAAATATAACCCAGTGCTGGGTTAAAAAGGGACAAACCCAGCTATTGGGTTGTTTTGACCCAGTGGTTGGATTCAAAACAACCCAATAGCTGGGTTTGACCCTTTTTAACCCAGCGCTGGGTTATATTTAACCCAGCATTTTTTAGAGTGTGATTTATAGTCTTAAAGGCATTCTGACACCACTTGAGTGTTCAAAACACATAAAAGAAACTATTACACATGTTTGCATAATGCATGTTTAAAGCATAATTCTAAAACACATTCTGCTTGTTTGTGTAATATAAGTTGTTTTTACTGCATTAGACATGTGACACAGGTCAAAATGTGTCCATTCAGTGTTTAATGACTAAAATATTTGATGCAACCTAACTCGAGTTTGAAAATTAGAAGAAATATATACTCTAAATTCAAAGCTGCATGGAATTGTGCCTTTATATCCTTTATATATTTTATTTACCTGCATGAATGACATTCATCATAAATGCTGTATAAGTGTATACATGGGATGCTAAACAACTGCACAGGCATGATATCACTGTTTTGTTTTTAAAAACGTCCTCTTTTGCAGTAATTAAACAGTTCAATGCTCTACCCAACCGAATGTTGAGCATAATATCATCAACAAATGTAACACACTGCAGTTAATGACTAATGAGGGATGTGATTGACACAACTAAAATGTTGGTACGTGATTACAATATGTTGCGACTTATTATGATTAAACCAGTTCTAAGTCTAAATATACTTCTCAGGACTATTCTTCCTATAGGTAAAGCTTTGTTGCCTGCGCGGCGTGCCATGTCTGATAAACGCACGCCACCTGCTTTCCTGAGGTGAAACTCTTCTGTGTGGTGCGCAAAGGTGAGCAAGGACGCAGGTGAAGCTGCCTCGCTGTGACGAAACTCGGCTCAAACCAACAAAGCAATTCATCACGAGTCTGTCTGATGTTTGTCCACATACGCTCGACCGCTTTATTTCAAAACAGGGTGTGCATGATCCGTGTGTTTTTGTAAGAGTGATTTTAAGACTTAAAGACAGGCCCCGCCCCCTGTAGGCATACCCGGAGGTGAGCGCCTATATTAGACAGCTGAGCGCGCGCTAGGGATGTTAAGTGCACTTATCTGCAGCAGGTACAGGTCCTGTCACTCTCGCGCGTTGGATTGTGTTTGACAGCTCCGCGTGGCTATTCTAGCTCTCTTTCTCCGGTGTTGTCTTAAGGAGCCTTACTCGGCGGAAGCGTCTGGACAGTTAAAGTGTCACAAGCTCAGCCAATGAAGCTGGAGGTTTTCTGCGGGGGTCACTACGACTCCAAGCCCGCGGAGCTCTGCAGCGACGCCGAGGGCAGCATCCCGTCGCCGATGTCCGCGGAGGAAGAGCTGGGCTCGGATGGAGACTGCGTGGCGCACAGTCCCGCACCTGTTCCTCCGGGCGCAGAGAGCAAAGGCAAGCCCTACACCAGGAGACCCAAGCCTCCGTACTCATACATCGCTCTGATCGCCATGGCCATCCGGGACTCGAACTCAGGCCGCCTCACTTTGGCCGAAATCAATGAATACCTCATGAAAAAGTTCCCGTTTTTTCGAGGCAGCTACACCGGCTGGAGGAATTCAGTGCGCCACAATCTGTCTCTCAACGACTGCTTTCTCAAGGTGCTGCGGGATCCCTCCAGACCGTGGGGGAAGGACAACTACTGGATGCTGAACCCGCAGAGCGAGTACACCTTTGCGGACGGAGTGTTTCGTCGGAGGAGAAAGCGCATCAGCAAAAAACTGGGCAAGGAGCCAGAGGGGCCGAGCCAAGCTCCTGCGGTGGACACTATTGTTACGCCTCCTTCCAGCGCCAAGTTTACAAGCTCCTTCGCCATTGACAGCATCCTCAGCCGTCCTTTCAGGAAAGAGGAACGCAAAGCCGACACCTGGCACGGGGGATTTGTCATGCGGGGCTCCCCTGTGGCTCTTCCCCAAACGCATGCGCTTCGATCCTTTGGACCCCCGGAGGACCCCGCCATCAGCTGCCGTCACCAACGGGACTTTCTCCCGTTCCAGCTGACATCCGAGTGCCTGTCGATCCCACACGCGTCCGCGGGCTTTCACCCCTTCAAGATCGACTATTTGTTGTAGTAATATCGCGTGGGGAACTTTGGCACTTTCTGAGCACTTGTGACTTGACAAAGACATACATTTCATCCGCCTGCGTAAAGTTCGTCCGGGAAAGTTTTATGCAGAATGACAAGGACTGAAAGTTGTGAACTATTTAATAGCTATTCTGTTTGTATCGTCCTACTGAGCGGTTGCGTTGTTTTAAGCTGTCGTCTGTGTATTTATTGCCCTTTGTGTTTGTTTTAAGTGTGTTGAACCAGGTGCCTCAAACGATTCTTATAAATGTAAACGTGTTTCCATTTCAGATTTACAGTTCGAGATAAACTAGTCAAGCTCAATTTGAGTTCTTACAAAGAAAGTGAGGCTCCTGCATCTAAACTGGAATTATTGTAAACTATTTTTTTTTCTGACAGAATGCATGCACATTTTATATTGAATAATAAAACATGTTTTAAAATTAAACACGAATTGATTGTTATCAAGTTCATGGCCAGATGTTTTGAAATATATTATCCTGTGATATTAATTTCACGAAAATATGTTTGCCCAATTATTGACGGTGCTGCTTATTGTGATTTAAAATAGCAAATGTTGATTAAAATTACAATGTGATTCCTAAAACAAACAAAATGCATGTTCACGTTTTCAAATCCATTTTCTCATAATGTAGAGGTGAATTCAGGTAAATTGGGACATTTTTATTTTTTTTCCATTGAGATGCCTGGGACAAAACATTTCCCAATTATCCTGAATTAGCCCTAAATGTTACTATGCTTGCAATGGCCAGAGAGTTTAATAGCAGCACCTGCAGGTGGTGTTATCATAATGCCCTTCTGTCTGGGCGCCTCTGTTTGTTTTCACACTTCCCCTGCATCCGCATCCTTAACGTGCATAATAATAGTTCAGCATGTTGAAAACGTGGCAGTTTTGAGACTTTGGTTATAGGACAATAAAATAAGATAAAGTGGCTTCAGTTTGAGGCAGCTGTAGATATTGAAATGAAATCCCAGGTCCATACGTTTCCACGAGCTGTCCACGGTCCTGAAGATAAGATGACGTAACTCAGCTGTTAAGGCCAAGTACAGTATCTAACTAAGGTCGTTAAACCCATAAGATGCTTAATTTGTAAATGTGTCCTTGTTTCTGCTTTAAACATAGTTTATCCTTTAAACACACCCGTCAAACAAGTAGTAGTAGTAGCAGTTTTTGTAATTATTCTTACATTTTCGTTCGTTCGTTCGTTTTAATTAAAAAAAAGAAGTTTTTTTTATGCATTTACTTATTTACTTTTATTTTTTATATTTATTTTATTTTTAAGTATTTTATTATTATTATTATTATTATTATTTTGGGACTGTGTAACTATATTGATCCTTGTTAATATCTTATAGAACCTGAATTTTCTTTTGGCCAAATAGACACGTCTCAATAGATAATTTTACTAAAAAGCAGACCGTTTCAGAAGCACCAATTATGATATCATATCCACAATACATTGACGAATTAATAAGTTAATTGAGTGAATATAAACATTCGCCTGCGCAAGAGAATAACCCACACAAGTTCAAATGTCGATATATTTGTAGGCCTATCCTTACAATGTTATTCAAATAATTGAAATCATTTATTAGACATCACTTGCTCCCGCCAAACTAAAAAGAAGAAGAAGAAAAAAAATCGACCTCAACTTCTATGTGTGAAGTGTAACGTGACGTCAAGGAGAAAGTCATTAGCACCAATCAGGCTGACAAGGCCTGTTGCCATTTATGGCGTTTAAAGGGTCTGTCATCTGGAGAGACTGTACTGCAACCTACAGGATGTAATGTACAATATCTGCTACACAACAGCAGGCAAAAATGTGACATTTCAAAAACAAGATTATTGTAATCAAATTTATTTCGCACGGTCAAATGGTACTTTTTTGTAACTGCTTGTGGATTACATTTTTATAGGTATCCAAATTTGTTTATTTTCCTTTTTTGTATTTTTCATATCAAAATGAAGATACAAATTAAAACCCACGTCAGTAATTCCCCAAAGAGCGTAATCTTTCTAATCATCATGCAGTTTATTTGTTTGATTGCAATTTAAACAATTGCTGAAGTTGTTGGACTTGTGAGGGAGAGCAACATTCGTCACTCATAGGCGCCTCGAGAACTCAGGGCTTTGTTTTTTCTTCGCAGAGTTTCCCCGAGAGCGGACACAGATATATTTAGCAATTCAGTATTTATATTTTCTGTCCAGAACTGCAAATATCCGTCCCCAGAAGCGCCTCTTGTCACGCGGAGAGTGAAAACCTCTAATATCGCCATTATTCAGCTCTTAGCCTTCAAATGCGCACTCGGAGAGTCGACATCGATTTGTCACCTTTAGTCAAAAGGTCACCTGCAACAGTAGAGGGATCCAGCAGTCTAGTACAACAACATTATCCCCGCAACGAGAAACCTTCAAAGTCTTTCACGTATTTTCCTTCTGCACCGCGCACGCTTTTTCTAAGCCAAGCGTGCATCCTGAACGCAGCGGGGACAGTGGGTTTGATGTTGCCGGGAATTTTTGGGGCGATTATTTTCTTTACCTTTATTGTTATGACGAGGGCTGATTTTATCTCCACATCCTTTTGTTGTCTTTGATAAAAATGTGAGGCTGCTTGTTTCTGCCTATGAGGCACGGCTGTGAATATTGCCCTCGCATTGCATTTGTATATTTTAGTGCGCGTATTCATAACAAAGCCAAATAAAAAAAAAAAGACCAACTGTTGTGTAGGCCTAATGTTTAAACTGTAAGAGGCCAGTAAACAGTAGTACAATCGATTAGTTTACAGAGCAAATAAATATACACACACTAAGAATTGTTTAAAATAGGCCTAATCATTGACGCGTCTGATGATAATAAAACAAAATTCGTTAATAATAGAACCGACTACTTTGATTATGCAATCATAAAAACTATTATTATTATTATTTTGCATGCACGGTTGAGTTGGTTTTAATTAAACATTTAAAATAAAATCAAGTGACTGCGCATTTATTGTTTTTCTTTCACGATAATCACGAATGTTGCGTTGCACTGGAGATTTTTTTCTTTCTTTCTTTTATTTTTTCGTATGGCCAATTAAGCTCACTTTCCACAATTAATTAGTCCCTCTCAGGGGGGATGATAGGGGTCTGGGACGGTAAACTGACACTGCGCTGTGTGTGGTATCTGAGCACTGGCGCAGCGGCTGATGGAAAAAGCCTGCTTCCACTCATGTCAAAATCATTTATCCAGAACAGCCCTTTACAAGAACTTGTATACACTTGGAGACGGACTTTTTTCGCCCATCCCCATCATGCGTACTTGACAAGACGCTCAACCAGGTCACTGCCTTACGTGCTCGCATTCTTCTCTCTTCGGCGAAGCGATGAACTCTTGCTTCGCACGTTGTTAGCTCGACGGTCAAACGCGCCGTTACATCGTGCCACACACTAGAAGTGCTTTTCTATTTCAACCTCACGTCCTCCAGTGCCAGAACTCTCACCAAAACACGCCATTAATTACTGGAGCTCTGACAGCCTTCGCCCCGGTGTTTGGCGTGTGGCGCTGTTGATCGAAACGTCGGGCTAGGCTTGATAAATGGCGTTATTGCGTGTATTTAGGCTGTCAGAGGGGAGGTGGGGAGTCTCTCTCCTCGGACTCTGCACAGCCTCCTGCCAGACCGATAGCTGGAGGCATGCCAGACATGGAAAAGGGGTGGGTCTCCGCAGTTTGAGGAGATTTCTTGGAGGAATTTAGCGGGGATCTAGGGGGCAGAGAGAGATTTACGAATTGATAGGTGGTCGCGTTTTGTTTGGCCGCACGTCTTTGCGCCAGAGGACTCTGGAGCATTGATTTTCTTTCTCTTAAAGGGTTAGTCTTCACGATGGCCACCAAGAGACTAAGGAGGGGTCGCTATCCTGGCGACACACAGCTGGTGGCTTCAACCAGGAGCACAATTGTGGCGCACTGACCTCGGAGAGACACTGGCTTTTAAGAGAGATTTGCTTGGAGTACGCATAGTTTTCTCCCGTACTTTTAGCCCCGACTCTCATTCTTTGAAGACTGAACCCGTTTTTTTAAACCCGTCCAGCTTCCTTTGGGCTACACGGCTTAGCAATGACGACTGAGAGCTCTCAGCAGCAGCTGGACACTCCGGCTCCCATCAGATCCAGCCCGGCATCCAGTACCATGCACTCGGCGCTTCAGAGCACACAGACAGCGCTGGAGAGCACAGCTGCGACCGGCAGCAAGGGCAAAAAGTCCAACTCGGGCGTGAGGCGCCCCGAAAAGCCGCCTTACTCCTATATCGCCCTCATAGTCATGGCGATACAGAGCTCCCCGACCAAAAGGTTAACGCTGAGTGAAATCTATCAGTTCCTCCAAGCGCGTTTTCCGTTTTTTAGGGGTTCCTACCAAGGCTGGAAAAATTCCGTCAGACACAATTTGTCTCTTAACGAGTGCTTCATCAAACTTCCCAAAGGCCTCGGGCGGCCGGGAAAAGGCCACTATTGGACCATCGACCCCGGGAGCGAGTTCATGTTCGAGGAGGGCTCTTTCCGACGCAGGCCCCGTGGTTTCCGAAGGAAATGCCAGGCTCTCAAACCCATGTACCGCATGATGAACGGCATCGGCTTCGGCGCTTCGATGCTGCCCCAAAACTTCGACTTCCAGTCGCCCTCCGCGTCCCTGGCCTGCCATACCAACGGCTACAACCTGGACATGATGAGCAACCCTGTGCCTGGCGTTCACACGGGTTACGATGGCCTCAGTACAGCAGGCCATCATGTCTCACACATGTCGCCCAGCTCGGGTTCTACATACATGACGGCGTGCCAAGTCGCTTCCAACGGCGAGTACGGCCCAGACAACAGCAACAGTCCGCTGCACTCTCCGCCGGCCATGAGCGGCTCTCTGGAGTGCCATTCGCCGTATGGAGCCGCCTCGGCACATTGGGCTTCACCAGGAGTGTCTCCTTACATTAAACAGCAGCCGCTAGCCTCCAGCAGCCCAAACTCCTCCGGATTACACTCGAGTATGCCGCCTTATTCCCTGGAGCAGGGCTATCTGCATCACAACGGCAGAGAGTCGGCAGACATCTCAGGTAGGCTATAAAGCCGCTAATGCACACACTCTTTACAGTGTCTCGATCTGATATTTCTGTATAAAGTTTAGCAGGTCTAAGAAGGCATTTATAGAATACTTAAGTAGGCTATACTCTCTAAAAAAATGCCGGGTTGTTTCAATGCAACTTTGGATCAAGTATGGACTAACTCAACCTTTGGGTTAAAAAATGAACACTAACCAGCTGGGTTAGTGCATATCTGACCCAAAGTTGGGTTGAAACAACCCAGCATTTTTTAGAGTGTAGTTTCCCATAAATACAAATCAATGTAGCTGCTGTTGTTTTAAAATCATTGTAATGTGATGTCGTTTAAAACGTAAATCCTGCCTAAATATTACAATTTAAGCACACAAATCAAGTTTGTATACAAGAGGCAATGTGTTTTTAGCGGACATAATGTGTAACAATTTAGCCTTTTTCGAAGTATTAAAGTAGTACAGATTGTCGAAGCAATTTCATTGATGCTTTTAAAAATGCATCTTATTGCAATCATTATGCCTGTACATCGATAACTATTTACAATTAACGACCATAGTATTTATAGAAAGGACAGATTCCAGAGTCGTGCGAGTGTACAATCATATCATTTTTTATTCCTTCAAATTGGGACATGTAAGTATTTTTTTTTTCCAGAGGCCTACATGTGTTACGTGTGCTAAGGGCGCATTTAGACGTATAAATTAAAGTTTGTGCGTGGCAGTTAAGAACTGCTCACACTCTTTGAGTTGATTTTCATGCAGTGCTGTTTTGGAGACACACTATAATTAGGAAAATAGCAGATGTGTGACGCAAAAGGCCTTTGTGAGCTGTTTGCGATTTTCTTTTTATTTCCATCATTTCATAAGGTTAAAAAAACAGTGCTGTCTTTGCCAGTAGTTGAAAACCCGACATTAGTGCAAACTAAAGAGGATTTTACACGTGTGTTCAGTTTAGCCAGTGCGGGCTGTTTTAACTGTGAGGCTTCCTATGAGGCCCAGGTGAACAAAAAATAAACACAAAATTACGTTTTAATATAAGAAAACACAAGACACATGCTGTGAATAATTGTTATAATTCTAATAATGCGTTGAAACCAAAAATGTGAGGAAGTTTGATATTGGTTGAACTGAGTTCACTTACGGAAAACAATACCATTGTTCTTCAAATACTGGCATGGCGTTGAAAGCACTAGAATTCAGTGTCTGAGCTGGTAATAAGCATGTCTTCTATTAAACCTAAAAACAATATTACTTTTCTTGTAAAAAGCGCTAAACAAGCTCTGATGCTTCCACTACTAAGAAGACTGTAAAGACAATTAAGCATACTATCGATGATGACATTATTCTAGCAATATATTAATAATGGTGTGTGTGTGTTTTCGCCAGCAGGAATGTCTCGATACCAAACCCACTCATCGCCAGTCTGTGACAGAAAAGACTTTGTGCTGAACTTCAACGGTATTACGTCGTTTCATCCATCCAGCAGTGGATCCTACTATCATCATCAGCTACATCCCCAAGGAGTCTGTCAAGATGTAAAGCCATGCGTTATGTAATTTAAACCATGACAAGCCAAAAAATAAAAATAAATCCGAACATACGGACTGAACTCGCAAATTACGAGACTGTGTGCGCTTGATGCATGCATGGTTATCTATGAAGAATACATAAAAGCAATGGAAGGTGAAACGAAGTCGTTCATCTCTCCGTATTTACTGAGAGAAACTATGAAGGAATAAATGAATTGATCGGCACTGAGGACTCCACAGGGAGGGAAAGCGTTTGGGCTTTTTTTTTTGAGGGGGGGGGGAGATTATGACATATTTACTTTATCTTGGAAAAACCTCGAAGCGTCTGCAAGTGAGCAGAAATGTTGTTTAGCAAAGCTGTTTATCCAGTCCATAATCAATAGCCAAGTCTTTTATTTGATTTGACCACATTTCCAATGAGGATAAAAGGGGAAGCTGCTCAATAACCGAGCATGTAAAGTCGTAGTAAAATTAAACCTAGTTAGTTTCGATGCACTCAGCAACACCGCGAAATACTAAATATCTTATTTGTTTAAACCTTATGTGTGTTTCTTTTTGACGGCTCTTTGGTATTTCCACCTCTTATATTTTCAGGGGTGAATGTGTAGGTCTGTGGGTAGCCTAATTCATGTGTAAAAGAAAAAAGGCCTACGAAAACCGTATTAGAATAATAATGATTGCACTTTTGTTAGTTTAACAAGTTGATAAATTACAGTTATGTACAGTACAATAAAACGATGTATTCTCAAAAAAAACAAAACAAAACAGTAAGTGTATTTATTTATTGCATGTTTAAAAGAGTTAAAAGACTCCATTATTGTAACTGGTTTGAAGCAAATATAGGCTTATTTAATTGTACAGCCTTCTATAATTAAAATCAGTTCACCACTTCCCTCAGCAATACACGAAACTCCCCCAAACTTGTTCCGCTTCTCTGGAGAAAAGAATAACAGGTCACATATTTGAACCAGCAATATTTACTGTATGCATTTAGTCAACTGTCTGTGAAAATGTGTATTTTAGAAACAAGAATAACTCGCTTCTTCACCATCAAATACGCTCTTCTAAAGAAAAGAACGCGTGTAAAAATAAACAGGTAGGTAGCATAGGTTAAAAAAAAAAATACAATAAAGATAATAAGCGATTTAAACTGGGATGCTACGGTAAAGAAAACATAACCTTAACATAGCAACGAAAGCCACACGTTTGACCAATTTCTGATCAATAATCACAGTGATTTTCTAACACTCGATCGAAATAGGCGCACTTATAATACGCGGTTTATATGCACGCGGATGCCCTCTAAATCAAGCATGCAATTAATAAATAAAATACACATTTCAGTACATTTCATTCATACTTCAACACGTTTCTCAATGAAATCTCAATTGTCAAAAACCCGTTATATTCCCGACTCCCACGAAATAAGTGACAGTCCAATAAAAGCAGGGGCCACCTCTTAGATGCATTTGAGGATTATTGGATTTATCAATGAGAAGAATGAATAGAGAAAGTCAACAAGCGTGCCGAGGTTAACTCAGTTTAACCCCTACTGCTCAGCTCAAGGCCTGTGCTTAACCAGCCTACCGAATTTGACAAGTTAAACCCGGTGCAATGTCGCCATCTACCGTTACACCAAACACTGTGCCAAGCACAAGAATGATGCATACTCGTTAGTTTTTGCCCTTAGACTTTGTATTGTAAGTATATTTATGTATATATGTGCATATTTTGAAGCTTATTTAAAATGCCTTTGTGTAGATTCTTTTTCCTCAAAGTAAGACAAAACAGAGCAAATATAATTTAATAATACATACAATAAAATATAATTAACAAATTAAATTGATACATATGTATATCGCAATAAACTTTCATGCCTAACACTTAAAAAGTGCTCGTGATGTTACTTTCAACTAAAAAAAAAGTTTTATTAATTTTATAATTTTATAATAGTAGCCCATGTAAATAAGGTTAAAAAAGTGCACGAATTTAAAGATAAAACATACTAAGTATATTTAACCAGAAGTACACTTGTCAACTCTGCGGTGTTATTAAAAATAATGTTGTCGTTCATTCACACTTTACACAGTTTTATGCATACAAAGAGGAACGATTTTATTTTCCCCACAGCACGTTTTGTTTTAATTTTGTATTATTTTAAGGAAAATTAATTTACACCAAGGTTTTTAAATAAGCGTCAATATATACCGTAGAAACACAACGAATTGCGTTATTCCTTAGCATGCTTTAGTAAAATGATTATGAAATAAAATATTTGCTTGTCGTTTGTAGTGTGTTATTTAAAATATAACAAAAAAAAGTGAACACTTTAGATTACTGAACACATATTCGCTATTAACTAACAGTTTTCCCTCAATAAACTAAGTGTAACGCAGTTGTTGCACTCATGTTTAGGTATGATGTAGGGTTAAGAAATCTAAAATATGGTCATGCAGAATAAGGCATAATTACGCGCTTTATAAGCAATAATAAACAGTCAGTGCTAGTAATATGCATGCTAATAAGCAGCTAGTTAATAGTGGATAGTGTTCCCTAATCGAAAGTGTTACCAATTTCAAATAACAGTTTGAATTGCCTCTCCGTATTGTATGCTTTATTGACCGTATAAAAGTAGCTATACATTACCTGATGTTCAACTGTAATGTGCTAAAAAGTATTTCCTAAATACAGTTAATTACAAATTGCAATAATTAATTTGATGTAAATACGCTTCAGTGGCATGCATGGGCATGACTAAATAACAGAGCTAATAAAGCGGTCTCGAAAACAAGTGCAGGTAAAGGTTGCACTTAAAATGCGTTCTTTTCTCATTTCCTCACATTTAATGAGACTGACAGGCAATGAGTCTCAGAACAACCCGATTTTGATAAAGAACGTCTCACCTGCCAACTGTTTCTGCCGAAATATCGCTCTCTTCGGCTCTCTCACACACACCGATTCAATACTGGCAAAATAAAGGATCGAACCGGTAACGGGAAGCTCACCGATAGGCCTATAAAGGGTGAAGCCTAATTCATGGAGTGATTTTAAACCGATTGCATGTGATGCGCATTTACCGTAGAAAGCATATCTCAAATGCACAAATTAGAAATTAAAATAAAAGACACTGTTCTGCAGTCGCTTCGTTGTTTGAGTCATAAGTGAAGCTTTACACAACCGATATGTGACTGGCTCCCAGATAGCACACGTAGATGTCGAATAGAAAATGTCATTAAAATGTTTATGATTTAGAATGTATCTTAAAGACGTCTATCAGATGTTTGTACAAAGCAGATGCTCAAAAGCAATTCTTAATAGTCATCTTGCAGACGTAGGCTGAATAAATAAGCTTTGCATTGTTTGTTAGGATAGGACAATATTCGGCTGAGATACAACTATTTGAAAATCTGGAATCTGAGGGTGCAAAAAAATCTAAATATTGAGAAAATCATCTTTAAAGTTGTCCAAATGAAGTTCTTAGCAATGCATATTACTAATCAAAAATTAAGTTTTGATATATTTACGGTAGGAAATTTACAAAATATCTTCATGGAACATAATCTTTACTTAATATCCTAATGATTTTTGGCATAAAAGAAAAATGGATAATTTTGACCCATACAATGTATTGTTGGCTATTGCTACAAATATACCTGTGCTGCTTATGACTGCTTTTGTGCTCCAGGGACACATATCATGAAATCAGACGAGTTTATGGGTACAACCGGGTTAAAAGCATTTTTTTTCTTAAAAAATGAAATGACAGTAAAACCCACAAGAACACTTTCCTATACACCGGTTTGTTGCTACACATACGACATGAAACTATCTGATTTAGGAGGTCATCAAATGCAACAACAATAGCATGACAGTGAGGTAATTTGATGTACAATAAAAATTTTTTTTGAGGGGTTCAAGTGAGTTACTAATGAACTGTTATGTTACAGTTTTTCAGCAGAGGCCCGACTGTCCAGCAGCACATGCTTCTTTTACCATCAGGTAGGTTTCCACTATACATAAGTATATAGCGCCCTCTAGCGATAATAACCAGAACTGCTAGAGTTATACTCATCTACTACAGTAGAGGTCGAGTTCTGATTTGCCTGAGTATGGCTTCAGGGAATATATTTATGTGTGCTGGGAACCGAGAAAGAAATGAATGACCTGTGAGATTTCTGAGGAATATTTTATAGATATTGTAGAATTTCTAGATAATATAAATATGTTAAAATTAAAGTCACTCAAAATGTATTTTATGTTTTAATATAATATATTATATTATAATTTGTAATATAAATCTGTAGGGAAACATCTATTCCCTTAACAGATTATTTATTATAAATTCTACACGAAGTAAGACTAAATTTTACACAATAAAAAGTGATAAATTATAGTAAAGGTGGCCATTAATAGCCTACTTTAAAAATGATTTTAATATGTAGTGCTGGTTCAAGACTATACAACTACGTCCCTGCTAACCAGCCAAACCGTAATTCTTTGGTTGTGCTAGCAGTCCATTCAGCACCAGCTCCCAGTGTCTGTATGAGGCTGACACCTAGTGGACATTTCTATTATCTTGGAATTTACAGACGCCTGTTTTTCCCATCTCTCAAACACCAGGAGCATCAGTGTAGAGAAACCGAAACTTGAGTGCTGTTGGCCTGTTGCAACTTTATATCAGCACACTCACATGCAGAAAAATGTCAGAATCCTGTATTTCAGTGGAGCCGTTCTTGTGTCCGGTGTGTCTGGATCTACAAGGATCCAGTGACCATCCAGTGTGGACACAGTTGCTGTAAGAGCTGCATTACAGACACTGATGAAATATTGCTGACACTCATTTCATATGTGTTCATATCAGCACCATATTAAAAGCTTACAGCATTCACATTGCTCACCACAGCAGAAATGAACAGCAGCTGCAAGAAGAGTTTCACTGTTTGCTGAAAATGCACCGTAAACCTTTCTCAACACAATCTTTCATGAAATTGGCTTTGCTCAAGCAACATAAAATAATGGAGTGAACTATTCACCTGTTATTTGACAAAATACAGTAAACGTCTATCAGTCAAAATACAAGTTAAATGCAGTGACAGATGGAAAATGCACCGTAAACCTTTCTCAACACAATCTTTCATGAAATTGGCTTTGCTCAAGCAACATAAAATAATGGAGTGAACTATTCACCTGTTATTTGACAAAATACAGTAAACGTCTATCAGTCAAAATACAAGTTAAATGCAGTGACAGATGACTTTCTGTTCAGTAAATCTGATTGAGTCCAGATGATTTTAGTCATTCCTTTTGTTCATTTATTTTCTGTGCCTTAGGCTGATTCATGTACAGTGGTGGTCTGAATATGAAGCTTCTGAAGTTTGACAATTTACATTTCCAGAGTGAATCCCACATTTCCTACTGTATATGCGGATGGGCCTAAATATTGGAGTGTGTACGTGGCTGCTCAACAGGCCATTTTATTCAAATTTGTCAAATGAGATGCTCAGAGATTTCAACGTGCATTATGGACTTGGTGTATGATTTATTAACTTTATTTGGTAATATTATTTATAACTGTATCTGTACAGTTTAACAATTTAATTATAGTAGGTTAGCATTACTTAAAAGATCGGTGTTTGAATTTCCGTGTGTTTTTATTAATATGTATCTGCATCTGTTGCATAAATCATTATCTGGTGTCTATATTTAGCACATACAGTATATTTGTATAGTTTGCATTTATTAACAAATTAAACAAATCTTTACATTAGTCATAACTATTTATTAATTTGATCTTAATACAGCTCATGCTTACATCTAAAAATATGATGCAAAGATAACTATAAATGCAAAATAGTAAAATATGTTGTGAAAATGTTGATGGAACAAACTAATGTATGTGCAGAATTGAGAAACGGATATTAATGAAGATATAATTGCACTCAGTGTCTCATAAGGAAAATGTATTTCAGTTCTAAAAAGTAAATGTAATACAAACATTTTTGAGAAATAAGTAATTTATACATTTGCATATAATCGGTATGGGAAAAGACATCGTGTAACTATGTATACACACCATGAGTTCAAGTCAACTTTCATTTTGTGTATTTTCTTCATTCACCTGACCCAAACATATGTAAGTTTCAAATTCCACTGGCTCAATTAACATGTATAGTATAGTAATAACTGCTATGTAGATCTTTGATTTGCATTTTAAGTGATATTATAAATCCTGTAAAATATATAAAGAAGGTAATATTTGGACTTCTCCGGCTCTCTGCACTGGTGTTTTGCAAAATCGGAAGTGTTTATGCCCATACTCGCTAGACCGCAAATCCAAGATGGTGGCGATATGCAACAAGCCCATTATTGCCTAGACAGCATGCAAAGAGCGCTCCCTTTTTAATCACTAAAAAGCTTGTCACTCATTAATCATGATCTCACAAAGTTCCATTATAATCAATAAGGCTGACTACACAATGAATCTCTTATTTACATAATTCAATACAAACAGCTGCTTACTATTCTACCTAAAATTCCAAGTGTCAGAACGCTAACATTATTAAAACCCCACATTTTAACATTTACCATGTTACTGCAGACTATTTGGGAAAGTGATTTTGCCTTTAATCTTTGAAACAACAGGAAGAAACGTAACATAACGATTTCTGTTTTAAGCAATGCTGGTGCATCGCGGCTGAAAAACACAACTAAGCACAAACTCGAAGGAGCTTTCAACATACATTAACGTATTTCAATATATACCTATATATATATATATATATATATGGGGGGGGGGACTAATAATCGAACTGGACCCAGGATGATTCTGAAAGAAAATTTACTGTTGCAACAAACACAACTTTCATGTGCATCTAATTGACAGATAAACCTTGTGCCCTTATTTCAGTTTTGTTTTTATTTTGTGGTTGTTTTTGCTAACAGTTTGCTTTGTCCTTTTCCATAAAATCACATTATATTTGTCCAAAATTATTGTTAATGTGCATAATGACTTCATCCTGGGCTGGAAGATTGTGCATTGTGCATCTTTCAGCACAACGTTTGTCTTTCTGTCCGTATGCTTTATATAGAGAGCTAATAATAGCCATAGATTGCATGCTTTCTCTTTACGTTTACTCTGTTTTGTCAAACACTGTACTTCAAACTTATTGACGCAACTTTGGTAATTTCTGAAGTGAACTTTTGTATGAACTGTTTTGGAATGCTGTCTTGAACTGGGCGCTGTGCTTCTTGTCCGGTGTGCGACTACCTTATATGTTCTTACTCCGCCCATGTATTAAATGTGTCTTAAATGTCTCTTAAACACCTCTGATTGGCCATTGTGTTCAAGAAATCAACAGGTATGTCTGTGAGTGGCTGCACTGCTCACCACTGCGAAAACATGTTGTAAATAGAATCATTTGACGCTCTCCACAGCGCAATCGCAGATATATCATTTGGCAGCTCTATTACATTAATATGCTATTAATATCCTAGACCAGCAGTTATAGGTAGCTTTTCCATCCAAAAGCAAACAAAAGCAGGCAGTGGTTTGTCTGAGGAAATTACACTCCAGTCTCCAGTCCGGACCCCTTGCTCTGGACGGGGGCACAGGGATGTCATTGGGGGGGGGGGGAAACTTTAAACTGCCTCACCCTACTTTTCCTGGAGTTATCTGTTCACATGATGATTTATTGCCAGTAGTTTTTTTTGTGACATTTACTATCATCCTGTACTGTCATACTGTTTGTCCTCCAGCACCAGCTGAAGGAGATGCAGAAGACGCTCCAGCAGAGAATCCAGCAGAGAGAGAAAGATCTTCAGCAGCTGAGAGAGGCTGTGGAGTCTCATAAGGTGAGTCTGGAGAAGAAGAGAAGTTTGTCTCCGTCTCAGTTCAGACTCACTGAAGCCTGAATCACTGTGTGTCCTAACAGCGCTCTGCACAGACAGCAGTGGAGGACAGTGAGAGGATCTTTACTGAGCTCATCCACTCCATTGAGAGAAGCCGCTCTGAGCTGATATGGCTGATCAGAGATCAGGAGAAGACTGCAGTGAGTCGAGCTGAAGGACGACTGGAGCGACTGGAGCAGGAGATCAATGATCTGAGGAGGAGAGACGCTGAGCTGGAGCAGCTGGAGCACACACAGGATCACATCCAGTTCCTGCAGGTAACACAGATCTACAAGAACAGGCTCAGAGTGGACTTGAGCCAGATCCTGCTGTGACACGAGACTTACAGAGAAACATTTCATGATTGTGTTACTATATAATCATCAGTCAGACTCCCATCTGATCATCTTCTTTTGAAAGAGACGCCGCTTACCAATGGGTTTCAGAAATCTTGTTCAAATGGGTCTCATGTCAGAACTTTTTTTTCACTGGTATAAGTGGCATCACAGTGTGGAGCTGATGAGTTTTGATTTCTGTTTTCTGTAGAGTTTCCAGTCTCTCTCGGCACCTCCTGAATTCACAGATGTAAATGACGATCTCTTCAGTTCTCTTGTCTCTTTTGATGGTCTGAGTGAATCTGTCTGAGAGAAACTGGAGGATTTGTGAGCACACACCCAGAGCAGTGGGCAGCCAATGCTGCGGCGCCCGGGGAGCAGTTGGGGGTTCGGTGCCTTGCTCAAGGGTCTCACCTCAGTCGTGGTATTGAGGGTGGAGAGAGTGCTGGATATTAATTTCCCCACCTACAATCCCTGCCGGACCTGAGACTCGAACCCACAACCTTCGGGTTACAAGTCTCTATCCATTAGGCCACGACTGCTCCTGTAAGTATAAAAGCATGTGCGGTGGAGACAGTGGCAGCTTCTGGAGAGTGAAGGAAGCACTCGCAGGGATGCATGAATTATGGCAATGAGACACAGCGTCTCGTTCCCTCGGGGAACCATGGTTACATACATAACCTGGGACGCTCCCCTTCGGCAACTCACACTGCGTCGGAAAACGCTTTTGGAATGAGTATGCCCATGCCCCCATACTGAAAAATCCCTGCCTAGTGTGGAACGGCACAGCTAGGGTGAGAGAACTGAAGAGCCAGGATTGGCATCAAGGTCAAGGCTATAAAACCTGACAAAGGTCAGAGGGGTGGAACACCCCGCATCATTGCATATATTGCGCATCGATACACTGGATGAGAAGGCCTTGAAGGCCACCATACCTCTAGTGGAGTGAGCCCTGACCCCCAGTGTTGAGGGGAGACCAGAAGACTCATAAGAAGTAGTGATAGCATCCACTATCCACCTGCTGAGGGTCTGCTTGTTCGCAGGAATACCCTTCTTATAAGGACCGTAGCAGACAAATAACTGGTCCGACATTCTCCACAAGGCAGCTCTGTGGACGTAGACACACACAATTAAGCTTTTCCTGGTCAGAGTCACGAAAGGGAGGAGGACAGAATGCCTGTAGAACGACTGGCCGTGGAGCAACAGAGAGCACCTTCGGAACATACCTCGGCCTGGGGTAAAGAAATGCTCTAGCCATACCAGGCATGATGGGGCCACTGACAGGGCCTGAAGGTCACCAACTCTCTTCAAGGAAGAGATGGCTCATAGAAATACAGTCTTTACTGTAAGAAATCTCAAAGAAACCTCTTCCAGGGGTTGAAAGGGAGCTTTAGAAAGGGCCTCTAAAACCACAGCCAAATCCCAAAAAGGCATCCTTGGACGTACCGGAAGCCTCAGCCTCCTGGTACCCCGGAGGAAATGTGTCACTAACGGGTTCCTCCCCAGAGACTGCTTGCCCACATGAGCGTGGTGAGCAGCAATAGCAACCACGTAGACATTTAAAGCGGAGGAGGATAAACCTGTGGCAAATCTCTCTTGCAGAAATTCCAGCACTGGTCCAACAGGACAATTGACTGGGTCTAACTGACGGCTGTCACACCATGAAGTGAATAGATGCCACTTAGCAGTGTACAATTTCCTTGTAGAGGGAACTCTGGACTGGAGGATGGTCTCAAAAACCTCAGCTGAGAGACCAGATGCTATGAGCTGTGCCCCCTCAGGGACCACACCCACATCTTCCACAACTCCGGGCGGGGGTGAAAGATGGTGCCCCCCGCCTGAGAGGCGGGAATCTCCCATGGAGAGTCTTCGATCAGGGCTATTAGGTCCGCAAACCATGGCCGGCCTGGCCAGTACGGGGCTACTAACTGGAGAAGAAACCCCGTCCCGGCGAACTCTCTCCAGAACTCCCAGGAGCAGAGCGATTGGGGGGAAGGCATACAGACGAAGCCTCGGCCACATCTGTACCATGGTATCCAGCCCCAGCGGAGCCGGATGCGTGAGGGAGAACCACAGGGGACATTGTGAGGTCTCTCGAGATGCAAACAAGTCTACCTGGGCTTGACCAATCTTCTTCCAAATCTGCTCCACCACCTCGGTGTGGAGCTTCCATTCCATTCAAGAAGATTTAGAATGAGAATCAATGCAGTCAATCAGTGATTCGATTTTGAATTGGTTATCTAATTCTATGATAGATCTGATCTCCTTCAGGAAAGACATTGTTGTTCATCAGTGTTAGGATTTTGATTTGTTATGTATTCACTTTGTTAGGCAACTTTCCTCCTTCATCTGATTCCTGCACCAATTGAATTCAAGATCTTCACAGTTATTCCTTATGCGTTTAGTTATTAAACCTGAATCTTTGGTCCTATGGGGATTTTGCTTACAGGGGCAAAGCCCCAAGATTGGGTTGGGCTCCTTGCGACATTAAGATATTTTGGGATAAATAGATGACTTTTCCCTGCTCAACTTCTCTCCACAGGAGAGAAATGAAAATAATTTACTGTAATAACAGCATTTGGAATCATGTCTAAAATAAGCATTTGGTAACACTTTAGATTACAACCCGCAACATACTGCGTAAGTAAACAGAATTTACAGCGTAACTTTTTTTTGTAATTATAGTGTACCTATTCAGTATCTCCGTGTAGGTATAAGGGAATAATATGATAAGTTTGGGGAATAAAGGAGTAGTAACCTGTAAAATTAAAATTATTTTCTACTGTAAGTATTTTAAAACTAAGGGGTACCTATTCTAATATTACGTGGTATGTATGACCTAACAACAATCTTATATTTGCAAGCGATTTAGCAGAAACATACACTGTGTACTTTTTTATAGCTTACACATATAAAACACACTGGTAATTGCTTCAATCCAAACGCTCGGTTGAGACTGTTGGGTTAGGAAGCTGGCTAGATTTGACCCAATTTGGGTTGATAACAGTAATAAGTAAACCGACGGCGCTGGGTTAGGAATGTGGAGGACGTGAAAGAGAGCATACAGCAAGCCACGTGAGTTCAAACTCGAACGGTTCTATGTGCGATGAAATCCATGTCTGTGGTGCTCCTGTAAACTGCTATGGTTTCATCTTCGCTTCCTCCCCCTAAACAGTTAGCATCACTTGATGCTAACAGTGCTACTGATACCTTCTGCTCCACTCTTACATCTTGTTTAGACACAGTCTGCCCCTTGTCTTCCAGGCCAGTCCGTACCACCCCTTCTGCCCCTTGGCTATCTGATGTTCTCTGCGAACATCGTTCTAAGCTCAGGGCTGCTGAAAGGGTATGGCGCAAATCAAAAAAATCCTACTGACCTTAATGTATATCAGTCTCTCCTCCGCAAATCAAAAAAATCCTACTGACCTTAATGTATATCAGTCTCTCCTCTCTTGCTTCTCTGCTAATGTCTCCACTGCTAAAAGGACATACTATTATAATAAAATCAACAAATCGTCTAACTCTCGCATGCTCTTTAAAACATTTTCCTCCCTCCTTTGTCCTCCTCGTCCCCCTCCTTCATCAACTCTAACAGCTAGCGACTTTGCCACATTCTTCATTAATAAAATTAAAACCATCAGTGGACAATTTTACTCACCACAATCTGTCAAGCACATCTTACCAGCAAACATACACTCGTTTGCATTCTTCTCTTCACTCTCTGAGGCAGACGTCTCCAAACTCATCCTTTCTAATCATGCTACTACTTGTCCGCTTGATCTTATTCCATCTCATCTCCTTCAAGCCATTTCTCCTGCAGTTGTACCTGCACTCACTCACATCATTAACACATTCCTTCACACTGGTGTTTTTACCTCAGCATTTAGACAGGCTCGTATAACCCCACTACTTAAGAAACCCACCCTTAACCCATCTCTTTTAGAGAATTACAGACGGGTTCCCTTCCTTTCATTGCAAAAACACTTGAACGAGCTATGTTCTACCAAGTCTCAGCCTTTCTCACACAGAACAACCTCCTCGACAGCAACCAGTCTGG
>NW_015539875.1:219087-220053 GCF_001515605.1 Sinocyclocheilus anshuiensis
TCTAGCTACTGGGGTGCCTCAGGGCTCAGTTCTTGGACCACTTCTCTTCTCTGTCTACATGGCATCACTAGGTTGTGTCATTCAGAAACATGGCTTTTCAAATCCCTGCTATGTCTTACTGGCAGTTGCGGTGAGCCCTCTCCTGGAGTGATCCCCTTTCCTAGAGCCTAGCTATCTGAGGATAGCTATGTGATAGCTCAGTGATTGCTACCCTGCTTAGGGTTTTAAGTAGCGGTCTCTTGAGCCCTTGCCTAGACAGCGCTATCTCCCCTGCTAGGGTTGTAAGTAGAGAGCCCACTCTCTGTGGTCTGGGTAGTCTCAGTCGGACCTCCTTATGGTAGCCCCTTCCTAGGTACTTAGCTATCTGAGGGTAGCTATGTGCTAGCTCAGTGATTGCTCCCCTGCTTAGGGTTTTAAGTAGTGGTCTCCTCTGTGGTCTGGGCAGCTTTGCAGGAAGGTTTTGCCTGGCTATCTAGGCTAGCTGTGTATGGTTATTCTGGTCTACAAGCCTTCATAAGATCTTTAGGACATAGCTATCTGAGGATAGCTGTGTTCTAGCTCAGCAGCTATTCTCCTTACCGGGATTTAAGAAGCTATATTTGAGCTCCTCTAGAGGCTTTCTAGTTAGTCTCTTCAGTGGTCTTGTGTATCCAGGCTCATATGGCTAGTTGTGCTCTTAACTTGGGTGGGAGGTTCCCCTTGATCTAATCAGGTTCCCAATTTCTGCCAAGTTGTGTGAGCGGCCCGTGGCGTCAGTGGCATGGACCCTTTCTGAGGAAAGGCTTGGTGTATGTCTGTCGCTTCCTTGGTGCTCCCCCGCCAGGTGGACAGGCATGCGCCTCGGCATGGCATGGTTGGATTTCATTCCCCAATGTGCCCCCTAGGGGGTGCAGCGTGGAGTTCCCTAGAGGGGGACCGTCTCGGGTTACGCATGTAAACATGGTTCCCCGAGAGGGAATGAGATGC
>NW_015539875.1:220347-224158 GCF_001515605.1 Sinocyclocheilus anshuiensis
TGTTTTTCCCTCAGCATTTAGACAGGCTCGTATAACCCCACTACTTAAGAAACCCACCCTTAACCCATCTCTTTTAGAGAATTACAGACGGGTTCCCTTCCTTTCATTGCAAAAACACTTGAACGAGCTATGTTCTACCAAGTCTCAGCCTTTCTCACACAGAACAACCTCCTCGACAGCAACCAGTCTGGCAAGAGCGGATTCCAAATCTTCAATACTTATCTTGCTGGATTTGTCCTCTGCTTTTGACATGGTTAACCACCAGATCCTCCTGTCAACCCTATTGGCAAAGGGCATCTCAGGAACCGCACTCCAGTGGTTTGAGTGTTACCCCTCAGATAGGTCCTTCAAGGTATCTTGGAGAGGTGAGGTGTCCAAGTTGCAACATCTAACTACTGGGGTGCCTCAGGGCTCAGTTCTTGGACCACTTCTCTTCTCTGTCTACATGGCATCACTAGGTTGTGTCATTCAGAAACATGGCTTTTCAAATCCCTGCTATGTCTTACTGGCAGTTGCGGTGAGCCCTCTCCTGGAGTGATCCCCTTTCCTAGAGCCTAGCTATCTGAGGATAGCTATGTGATAGCTCAGTGATTGCTCCCCTGCTTAGGGTTTTAAGTAGCGGTCTCTTGAGCCCTTGCCTAGACAGCGCTATTTCCCCTGCTAGGGTTGTATGTAGATAGCCCACTCTCTGTGGTCTGCGTAGTCTCAGTTGGTCCCCCTTATGGTTGCCCCTTTCTAGGTACCTAGCTATCTGAGGGTAGCTATGTGCTAGCTCAGTGATTGCTTCCCTGCTTAGGGTTTTAAGTAGCGGTCTCCTTGAGCCCATGCCTAGACAGTGCTATCTCCACTGTTAGGGTTGTAAGTAGATAGCCCACTCTCTATGGTCTGGGCAGTTTTGCAGGAAGGTTTTGCCTGGCTATCTAGGCTAGCTGTGTATGGTTATTCTGGTCTACAAGCCTTTATAAGACCTTTAGGACATAGCTATCTAAGGATGTACGTCTGTTGCTTCCTTGGTGCTCTCCCACCAGGTGGACAGGCATGCGCCTCGGCACGGCATGGTTGGATTTCGTTCCCCAATGTGCCCCCTAGAGGGCGCAGTGTGGAGTTCCCTAGAAGGGGAATGTCAGGGTTACGCATGTAACCATGGTTCTCCTCACAATTGCCTTCGGCCTGCCTGTTTACATTTCCTTCAGACAGCTAAGTGGATGACGTATTCAGCAGGTGCCCTTTTATACTTCCGGGCACCCCACCTATGACGTCATGGGCCAGGTGGACCAATAGATTGGCGTTGTTTCACACGTGCTTCAGACACCGGTCATGCAGGCTGCATTCCCCAATGTGCCCCCTAGGGGACGCAGCATCTCGTTCCCTCTCGGGGAACCATGGTTACATGCGTATCCTGAGACTTTTTCCTGAACACCTTGGTTCATGTGTGTTTAATTAGGGATTGAGATAAATATTTTTGTGTCCTTAAAGGGCACTTCCAGAAGGGGGCGTTCTAAACAAAAGTGAACAACTGAATTAACAAACGGTCTTTCTATCACTCAAGACACTGTTCAGATGTTTTATTTCAAGACATTTGTCTGTTTTTTATCCTTAAACACTCCTGCATGTAGAAGTAGCTTCTTACTCATCTCATCACAAGCCTCCGTTGCTTGAGCCATTGAGATACAGTTATTGAAAGAAAGAAAGAAAGAAAGAAAGAAAGTGAATTATATGCGTCTGCGTGTCTCAAAAGTATGCAGCTGTGTATCAACAAGAAAGCTGTGTTTAACTTCAGAATCAGCAGTTACCAACTTCCTGCTTTAGTCATTACACTTTTTGTAATGTTAATTGTTCATAAGTCAATGAGCAGCACACAAGTTTCTATGCACGTGGATGTCTCTCTGCGTGTGTAGAGAAAGAGAGAGCAGAAGAAAGAGATGTAGCATATTTTACATAGACAATAAAAGGTAAATTAATAGGGAAAACATGGAAATTGTTTGTAATTTCCCATTGTTTGTCATATTTATTTGCTTGTCTTTGAGTGGCCTTTTAAATAAGCTGAAATAATTCAGAGTGATTTGGAACTTTAATGCGGTCGACACAACTGGAACTACTGCATAGCTGTGCGTTTACTTAAAAATATTGCACACCTTATAACGTTTGTCAGCTAATCAGAATCAAGAATTCAACAGACCCTGTTCTATATTTAAAAAAAAAAAGTGTATTTATTTGCATAACTGTATTAAGAGATTCCTGTTCTAAGAACAGCTATAATGGGATGATGGATACCGCGCGATGTCATGGTAACATTCCAGGTATTAGAATAATGAGGAAATTACGTTTGCAGTGTCTCAATGCGACCTCAGCCTTCAAAATGAGTCCCATGCGTTCATTACCCCCTTCAAACGGCCACATATGAGACACAGCTACTCTGCTCCCTATAACAACCCCAAGGGCTCTACCCTTCAGAGTCAGTAAGGTATAGAGACGCTCAGTTCTGATTGGAATTTGTCCTCTGCTGGATGCTGGTCCTCCAGGAGCAGGACGGATGGCCTTGTTAAAAGGTGTTACAGATAAAATCATGTCTATGCCCTACAACTGTCTGCAATAATCACACAATAATTAATTTATAAAATGAATTCATTATTATGCAAGACTGTACATAAAGTGTAACCATGGTAACTGTAATTTAGTGAAGTCACCTGCATTACAGCTGAAAAGTGACGATCGAGTCTCTCTCCATAGCTTACGATGCATTTTTATACTCTAAACAGTCCAGAACTAAATCTACAATGACTTTCCCTATCTATATACATTTATGTATAAAATGGGTTGCATTTATAGGTAGCATTTATGGTAGAATTCTTAACACCCCAAACCAGATCTCACTATATTTTTAACCCTGGTTTCAGCCCCGTTTATCATGCTTTTGGGACACGTGGCCATGGAGCGTTTACTATCTCACACTCTCCCACAGGTTCTTTGTGGGGACATCCAGTACACTAAATGAATACAGTGACAAGTTATTTAAATGAATACATTGCACAGTTATTTATTATTTATTTATTATTCTTTACAGGATATATATATATATATATATATATATATATATATAAGGGATAATCAACAGCTTGCCGTGCATTAAAGGATTTTAAATGCAGGACGTGGAGGCCAAGAACCACCTTACGCGAATGTTAGTGCATCAATTAAAGCAGCACATTAATATGGAACGGCGATTAAACTGACTTGGAACTACCTGTGCATTAAACGGTTTTAATGCATACCTGCCAGCCAATAAGAATCCAGTATTCAGACAGACCATGGAATATACAGTGCACAGCATAAATGAGTACACCCCCTCTAAAACTTAACAAATTCAGCAATAAAGAAGAATGCCAAAATTATTCAGCAAATTAAGATTTTCTTATCAAAGTGATACAATTTTGTGTTGCAAAAATGAGTACACCCTCCTGAAAGATACTAACTAAAAAAAAGAATATGTCATATAATATGACAATGAATATATTCATTCTCCCAAGGTAAAAATCCTTCAGTGGACATGCATTTCACTCAATCTTAACGCTCTTGAGCTGCTGTGAGAGATTCTGTAGAGACGAGCTGAGCAACACTCCCCATTAAAGACCAGAGCATTCAAGGAGGTCGTCCTCCAGGAGTTAAACAGCACAGATGTGAAAATTTGTCATGAACTTGTACACTCAGTGAGGTGTACTCATTTCTGCAATCCTTCATTTAAACAAAATTGTCTGATTTACTTATCTTACAGAAAATATTGGCATATATTTTGTTGTTTTTATTAAGTATATGT
>NW_015539875.1:224168-238028 GCF_001515605.1 Sinocyclocheilus anshuiensis
TGCTGTGCACTGTATATATATATATATATATATATATATATATATATTCCATATATTAAAAGTTAAATGTATTTTTTTAAAGTATTACATTTTTTTTTAGTAATTATGAAGTATTTTTGATGTAATTTGTATGTCCCTTAAAGATACTGAAAACAACCTAAACCTGAATGGCCCAAAATTCCTTTACAGTGGAAACAATCTTCATAATGAACACAAGGGGGTAGCAATGTCAAGTTAATAAAATGTAGTCTTGCATTTTCTGGAATTACTTGGCCTGCAGAAAGTCACTTGAGGCTGCTACAGAAAAGCAGGCCATATTTGCAGTTCTATCCTATTATTTCACAAACACTATATCTGTTTCTAAGTTCAAGTTAATATTTCTTATATAGTTTTTCCTTTGTAATAAGAAGTAATTATGCATATGTGTGTGTATACATATTTTTATATACTAAGTTGCAATTGTAAGTTTTTTAAAGCACTTTTTAATAGCACTTGAATATTTGTTGTTATTGTATTTAAAAAAAAAATACTTTTGTTTATTTGTTAATTTAAATCAACATTGAAATCAGATTCAAGATTTTTCCCCCTCTTGTCTTTCATTTTTAATCAATTTATTTTTTGTCAGTTTTCTTGATATGATTTTTAAATGTCTATTTACTTTAATTTTTGTATACCTCAGTAAATCATAAAAATTGTGTCTTTTAGATAGTTAAACTCTATATGTACATTTGCCTACACTGGTGTTCAGTGATCAAAAGAGGGCGCTAAGAGCACAGGACGCTGGGTGTTTTCTTTACTCTCTGACCATCACAGACTTCCTCTGCTTTCTAACAATCATGCCACAACTAGCCAAGAGCCAGTCGACTTTTGTATTTATGTGCTTTTACTTGTTACGTTTATCAAATGCTTTTTTTCAAAATGTTGCTTCATTGGTTGCTCAAAGTGATTAGCACTGCTTTGTATATTTTATACATTTTGTAGCTTCTGCTGTTTTTATTTGGGATGCCGATGCTTTCGCAGTCTCAGAGAGGAACATTTCATACACAAATAATCGATATTGTTCATTTCTGTATAGGCCTATGCATTAAACAGGTTGTTGTACATGCGATATGGAAACAATGTTTGTTTTTTATCGGAACACTTTTACAGTAGTTTAAATTGTATAGCTTTAATCGTTCTTGTTTTCGCGCATATCAGTATTACAGTATGCCATAAAATTTGACCTCTCTTTTCATATAGCAAAGGCAATCAATTTTATTTGCCAATTCTATACAGATAGAATTTCCAGAGTATCGCCATGCATGTAAAGATGAAATAAATCGATCAAACAAAAAGATTAATTTTAGGCTACATGACAATTTCAGCATTCAAATGAATAACACTAGAGCTTTTATTTGATGTACACAAAGTATTACAGTCTGTAACTCACCTCAACAATAGTTTAGCAGAAACGTGTTTTTTTTTTTTAAATATATTACTACTTCTGCTACTAACTGGTTACAGTCGTTGCCTACACACCATTGTTATTGCATTTCTACTTGATCTAACCTTTAAAGTTAAAATTTTTGGTGCAACATAAAATAGTCATATTGATTCAGTGACATGAAATCATATTTTCACGAACAAAGTTTATTTAAATGTAGCACAGTTAGCAGATAAAGCATTTTTAAAGTTACATACACTTATTCTTTAATGAGTCTCGTAGCCTATATACTGTGCATTTTATTTGACCTTTCAAAAGACCACTGGAAAAAAACAATAATAACCTGATATTTGTTGACAAACGATTAAACCATTTCTTTTACTTCACAGTTAGATCAGGCTCTTAAGAGTCGTGTTTCGGCGTTATCCAGAGGTAGCTGGTTTAATTGGCTGGAATGGGAGTTCGGGGTGGGCAGGAGTTTGGGGTTAAGTAAGAGGCGCGGACTGAATTGAACAAATAGCCTGGGGCACAAGAAAAAGTTCATGCCCGGGTCTCTGTAAGGAGAAACCAGTGAAGTATCAACTAGTCCATGGTCACTTAATCAGAGCGACCTGCGGGGGATTAGGAAGATATTGTGACCGCAACTTGGCCTCACAATTATCATTCACAATTACATGTTGTGTTCCTCCCCCAGTCGTCCTTACATAAAGGATGCGTGGCCGTCGTACAATTCAAGAATTAGTGCGGATTGTTTGGGTTTTACCTCGAAATAATACCACAATATGAGTAAGCATTCACTTTCGCACTTTCTAGGCCTGCTTTATAAACACATATTGAAGGAGCTTGAAGAAGCGTTTAAGTGCAGATTAAAAAAGAAAATTGAAAGAATAAAAAAGATAAATAGTAATTATAATTGAATAAAAATAATTGACATTTTTAAACGAATGCAACTAATGCTACGAATATATTTGAAAGTGCTCACACTCCGTTACGTCATTAATGGCAGATAAATAAACATATAAGTTTAGGGCATTACTTTGGAAGTAAACCATTTCATGAACAGGCCGATTTTATTGGCATGCCATAAAACAAGGATGACATGCTTCTCACTAGCTTGAGCAGTGCTGACACATGTGAGCTGTTTTGCTTTACCCATTTGTTTCTCAGGGTTTTTAATCTCGCTCGCACTTGGAGCAAACTCTCGCACCTCGGCTCTTTCTCCAGTGTGTTAACTTGCTTAACTCCAGCATAATGAGCTCTGTGCCCGGATGATGGGCTTTGATCCGCTCACCGGTGTTGAATGAGACCGTTAACTAACAGCCAGTGTTAATGAAGAACTAGCATTACGACTAAACACGCAGGAAGCCGGAGATTATTTACGCTAATTCGCGTATTGATTGTTTGAAAACAAATGTTCTCCAACGCTTCTAATGGGCTGGTGCGAAATACAAGTCATTACAATTCATTATTAGCACTTGTTTGCGCTACGGCTGGATCAACGTTTGTTTGAAATGTTCATGTATAAATGAATTAATCGAAGAATTCAGGAAAGGAGTGTGATGAATCCGTTTGTATTTTTATTATTGTTATTATTATTTATATGAAGAGTTTTTTTGCTAAAAGAGATAACTGTGTTTTTAACAAAAATCATGTTTTTTTTTTGTCCCATTGTGGAGTCCAATTAATCTCAATCAAACTGCAGTTGGGTTATTTTGATTAGGTAAAAAAATACAGCTAACTAACACAATAAAACACAAAAAAAAACACGATAACATAATAAAAAAAGCATGATTTTTGAAAATAAAAAAAAAGAGTTATCTGCTTTTGCAAATAAACTCTTCATATATATATATATATATATATATAATAGTTTAGATTATTCAGGAACACATTCCAAATGATTTATAAACAAACGTTTCGTAATGTTGCATTATAATCATTAAAGTGTTTTCAATCTGGTGCGTATCCGCGCTGGCTAGTTTGTGGAGAGCATGGTTCTTCAAGTTCTGGAGAAGTGTGTGTTTGGCTAGGGTGGGCTGGGACGTCCCAACACCTCTCGTTTTTCTTCAACCTTGTGTGTGGCCGCTCGCTTTGCACGGCCCGACCTCCCATTGGACAACTTAGATGTTATTGGGAGGAGCCTTACTGGCAGCAAAAGGGGAAAAGAATTGGAAGTGCGCAAAAGTATTATGTAGTGACCGATGCTTAGCGTTCAGAAGTTTTCCAATGCGCGCTCCGACAGACAGAGGCGGCCAGTACGCGAGTCCAATACTATAGTCACATTTTGTAAATACGGTGGCATAACGTGGACTCACGGTTGGACTGCCTTCTTGGTTTCAGAGGAGGCGCGGGTCAAGCGGGTTTGTGGATTGCTTCAGACTTCTTGACGTCTGTTCTTCGCCAGCGCCGTTTGAAGAGAAGTCATGCAGGCGCGCTATTCCGTCTCCAGTCCCAACTCGCTGGGAGTCGTGCCGTACATCAGCAGCGACCAAAGTTATTACCGGGCCGCCGCCGGAGGGGGGTACACCGGGATGCCAGCCCCCATGAGCATGTACTCTCACGCGGCCCATGAGCAGTACCCTGCCAGCATGGCGAGGGCGTACGGACCGTATACGCCGCAGCCGCAGCCGAAGGATATGGTAAAACCGCCATACAGTTACATTGCGCTCATCACCATGGCCATCCAGAACTCCCCAGACAAGAAGGTGACCCTAAACGGCATTTATCAGTTCATAATGGAGCGCTTTCTGTACGCGGGCGGGGATCGCTCGGGCCACTTGGCCACCACTACCGCCGTGGACGAAACTCTGCCCGATTACTCGATCACGACCACCACGTCGTCCTTAAACCACGGGAATCCTCAGGAGGGCCACCATGCGCACCAAGGGCGCCTCGCCTCATGGTACCTAAACCAGGCCGGAGACATTGGCCATCTGGGCTCCACGTACCCGGCGCAGCAGCAGAACTTCCATTCGGTTCGAGAGATGTTTGAATCGCAGAGAATCGGTCTGAATAACTCGCCGGTGAACGGGAATAACAGCTGTCAAATGTCGTTTCCCCCGAGTCAGCCTATATACCGCACGTCGGGGGCTTTTGTGTACGACTGCAGCAAGTTTTGACCAAACAAGTATAGCCTATTTTTCGTTCTCCTTCTTCGTTTTGTTTTTGTTGATTTCCCCTGTTCTCGATACCGAGAGACGCTGATAGCTATTGACCGACTCTTCCCCCGTGATGGACTGAACAGAAACCGAACACAAACGCGAATCAGACACACTTGCTCTCGGTTTGTTAAGGACAGTGTTACTTCGAATAACACGTAAGTCTTCTTCGTTTTTGTGAGCTATATGCTGGGCTGTGTTGACTTGCGTCAGACGTTTATGGACTTGTTATTACGTGTAAATTGCATATAGTAATTTATTTCTAAAGTGTAGCCGGATATTATGGACCAAACACCAAAAAGTGTTTCTAAGTTGAATTGCATTCATTGTCCAAATGTTCCACTATAACAAGGAACGTAACATGTATAACGCCATATTCTTTCAAATTATCTCCTTTTGTTGAAAAAGTATTCTGAAGGAACTGCATTGTTTGTTTAATAAATTGCCATGCTATCTGAGTTAACATTAGGCTACGCCTGATTTCTTAAACCCCTGTCAGGAACACAACTGTGTGCTAGTATAGAGTAATAATGCATTTAGAGCACAATAGCTTGAAGAACGTGCCAATAACCTCCATAAATGATCCACATAAGCGTGTCGAAATGATTCGGCTTTGCTGTGGCACAGTTTCTTGATCCAAACGCCCGTCTAATCCTAAAATGCACCAAGAAACGAATAAATATGATTTGGTCAAGCACGCTGATTTATATGAAAATAATCATAGGCCCTGCAAGCACATTAATATTTCAGCATTTTATGGAACCCTGCAATACTAAATATGCATTCATCAAAAAAATTATTAAATGCTATTTATGTCTAGGTTTTAGTCATTTTTATCCTTACTCACTGCATAACTTTGTTTATCTAAATTTAGCAACATTTTACGCTTATTTTGTATATGCTAAATAAATATATTGAATATAAAATATGAAAATATCACGTGATTCAATTAAATTTAAATTCTCGAGAATCCACGTCCCGCAATTAAGTAAGGCGGAATTCAGACGTATAATCGTATTATTCTCATTACAATTATTATTACTGTTGTTATTATCTTTATAGTAACTGTAAAAAAAATCAGTTGTAAGCGAAAATGTGTTTAATGTGGCAGCATCAAATTAATCTTGGTTTAAGTCAAAATATTGTTTAATGTGACTGAATCAAATTCATGAGTCTAGGTTACACCACCAAAATCATTTTGAAGGTTTAGATCAGATAAATCTCTTTAAACAACAACTGAATATTTTATGTTTTTACAGAGCAATAGCAGTGGTAGTAGAAGAATCAACTATTGCCATGCAATTTAAATTTTAATTGCTGTGAGGTGACGACGTGTTTTGTTATAATTTGCTCTTACGCAACTCCATAAGCAGACTTGGACTGTCTGTCATCGTCGTGACCTGAGGCGTTTGGGAACAGAGTTTGGTCATTGTAATTCAGCGCTTGTGTTCAGTGTCCACGTGTTTACTTGCGCATAGCTTGGTTAATATCATACCAGACATGCCGAGGATACTCACATCACCACTAGAGGATTCAGCAGGACTTCTAGAAGGCGCAGCATGTGGGCTTCAGAAATATACTTAAAGAGGCGCGTCCTCAGAAAAGGCCTAAGCAGAAAACCAACTCCTGTGTACAAAAAAAAAAAAAAAAAAAAACGCAATTTTGGAGTCATGAGACGGAAAAGGCAGAAGGGGACGGGGGTCAACAGGGAGGATGTCGGCCGCAGGAGCACCACAAAATACCGCAGGAGAACAGCGACACGAACGTGCTGCCTTCTCCAGATCAGTCTCTTAAATATGCATGATTTCCAGCTCCCTCACGAGCATGCAGTCTTATGGGACTTGAACAGAGCGGTGTGCGTTATAGCACAGTCCAGGTGAAGAGAAGTGCATTTTGCTGCTTGCAGGCCTTCATTTGAAATTCCACATGCAGACTTTCATTCGAGCTCTTGGATTGAGAGAGATCCCGAGTCCTGCGCCATGCTGCAGGCTGGAGTGTTTTAAGCGCTGCAATCTCTCGTTCTTGAAACGAAACATAGCTGTTTTACCCAAGATTAAGAGCCTACATGTTACGTGGCAAAAGGCCTAATCGTCTTCTAATTTTAACATTCAAATAATTAATTGAAATGCTATTCATCATTTGTTCAGAAAACAGAAAAGTTATTTAAATATGAACTAAGCATAGCCGAGCGATATTTTTAGCAACATGAAAGCGGCTGTTGAAGCCTAAACCAAACATACATTCCAAAATAATATTTGCTACAATTTATGTAAAATGTTTCTCTTTAATACCTTTTCCGTTCTAAAACGTACTTTTAAAATGTAAAAAAAAAAAAATATGAATAAAACGCTACACAAATCCTGACGATCTCTGTCAACATTATTTTATAGACATTGGATTTGATGTGTTTCAAGCACTTGTTTTTCTTTATCATTTTGTTGCTCAAATGTTATCCTGTGTCCAGATATTTAGGTGGGCCGGCCATTTTGATATAGCCAATTTGATATTAGACTACTCTGTATATCAGCATTATTTTTTTAATGCAATATGTTTTTATGTCTCCACCTTCAAACGGTTCCGCTACATTCCTGTACGCACATCCATACAGCTTCCCACATGGATTTGAATCAGACATCAAAGAGCGACATCTTCAGAATTCCTTTGATGTCAAAACATCCCAATTTTAATTTCCGTTTAATGCTATATAGGAGAAAAATATCGACGAGCAAGAACATCTTATGACAATTTCACTTGACAGAACTGGCAAACGCAATTGATTTTGCTGATATGAAGAATAAATCGATACACTGGAGAAGATATAATCTCTCTAAATGCCACAATAGCGATATACTGTGGCTCATTGAAAAACATCAAACAAATGCAAATGAAAACATGTAGTTTACGTAAGAAAACAAACCGTATTGCTATATGGCATAAATAACACGACAACATCAAAATTTCTAGACGAAGTATAAGCATTGTAATACGTTTTTAAATTAAATTATTATAAATTATTAAAGATTGGAAATGCTCATTTGATTTAATTTAATGCTCATGTATCAGAAGCGCAAGTATCTTTTTTTCTCTAGCAGAATCACGCCCTCAAATCAGCTCTGGTCCACCGATCTATTAAGCTGTTTACCTACTGAACTATATTTATTTTCACGTCTACGTTCGTTATTGCACAGATGAAGAATATTGCGCTGTGTTTACCTATATATCCGTTTCAGTGTCAAGATCGTGATGAGTTGCTGGCGCTTGTGGTCTGCTGAGACTTCTGCTGATTTATCAAAGACAGTGTAAAATGCATAACAGAAAAAAAAATCAAAAGATGTGATATGAATTTTCAATAAAGCTATCTCCAATATTTAAGAGTTTGTTGCTACAGCAGCATACTGTTTGAACCTTTATCCACCAATATGACAGATAATAACATACGTGTTACATATAGATTATTATAGGCTATAATCACACGTGTTCATATTTCAGTATTGTTGTTTTTCAACCACCTTGAAAAGCAAACAAAATATCTCCCAATCAGATGATTAACTTATTGTTTGAAGATGGGCAGGCAGAAATGTATTAAATGAACAAATATCGTTGCGGATACAAAACGGTAATTAGAGTGTTTTAAACATGCACGCCCTTTAAACTATAAAAAACATCTTTAATTAATTCTGTATTGTCCTTCAAATGTAGTTTGAAAATGCAGCCGCTTATTTACAGTTTTGTTTGAATGAATGAAACACGTATTTTTCCTGTCTGATGTTCTTACGTTTATATATTGCAAACCAGTATAATTGATAACGATAGCCTATTGCAACAACATTGTGTAGCGGCAACTTATTTCATAACATGGTATAATTTGAATTATTCGGTACTTATTAGTCTAATGCAACTTGGATACTAATGTAACCTAACCAGCTGGATCAACAGTAAACACTCATCCACAAATACGCAGTTCATTTGCATCGCCCAGGTCACGCGCTAAAACCAAACCCACATTCTGGATCAATCCGCGTCGGTATACACGTTTCCATTTCCCGGGTGAGTGAGGACAGAAGAGTTGAGGTGAGAGAGAAACACACCGTGCACCTGTATGCTTGACTGAGCGCTGAGGCTGAATGGAAAAGAGCAGCGTCTCAAACTCACAGTTGCTGCACAGAGCCCAACCTCAAAGCGCCATCTGTTTTCAATTAGGAGTCCACATAGACTCAGACTCTGTCTGACAGTCAAACTGCCAGTTAAAGGCTCAAAGACTTGTCCTGAAAAATATCCCACCCCGTTGCCTCCTTTTTAGCGTACTTCGAAACCCACGATTTTTCGATTTAAGCTGAATAAATGGCTTCCCCGCGGGTGAAGCTCTGCAGAAGAGTTTTTGGGACGCGAACCCATCAGTTCAGGTTACAGAATCAAAACGAAGTGGAGTCGACAACAGGTTTTCGCTTAATTTAATTAAAAAACAACAGCAGAAATATATATTTTTTTACTACACGTTTAAATTTAGACCAATTTTTTTTAGGCTGCTACACGCTTAACTTTAGACCGCATTTCCAGACATTGGCCGGCCTGCTGAGCAAAACATCTGAAAGCCTCAACAATTAACCAAACCAATTTCTTGGCATCTCCATCCAGTCTGCAGCTCTCACATACATCCCACACGCACATCACCGGCTCCGTTTGGAAGGCGCTCTTTGCGCGAATAAAGGGACCAGTGTGATTTTAGACTTAAGGGAAATGGCTGAGCCCACCGACCTTTGGATAACCCAAGCACCCTGGCACAAAAACGCGCAGCTCAACACAGGCTCGCCTTGAGTCCAGACCCTCAGCCCACCTCGCCATGTGCAGCCGCTCTAATTATAGCCGCTTTTGCCTCAATATCTCAATTCTGCTGCTTTGACATAGAAGATTTTGCCTCCAATTTAAATGTACGATCAGATTTTCCCCCTGACGTCTTGGCTGCCCTTTCCTATTTTAATTACCTCAGCCAGAGAGGGAAAAACATGATCGTTTGTGAGAGGTCTTGATGAATGAAACCTGCACGTGAACCTGTGCTTTTATTATTATTTTTTTGCTCGGGTCAAAAAGTCACTGTCTCTTTTAAGCATGTCTTAATTAAACACATTTGCACGAGTTTAACAGTAGAAATGGAGCTGGATATCGAAATGAACTTACATTCCGAAATAAATTTTATTTAGAGTAGCCTAATGTCGGTATTATTTTTTGAAAGGTTCAGGCCCGTCCGATTAAAAAAAAAAAAACCCTTCAAAGTAACTAAGCTCCTACTGGCTAGAAAGAAATAATAAACGAGTAAATAAACGAACGAATGTGTGAAGTTGGAATGACTTAATAATAATGTAATAAATGCCCCGTTCAGCATCATTTGATCAAAGTCTATTTTAGTAGCTCCGTCGTTATGAAGTTTATTTATTTTTAATTTGCTATGTGTATAAAGGATATAAATATAGTTTTATATCAGCATTCACTAACGACAAAAATGCGCATTTTAAGTGATACTCATTTTAAACCGGTTAAAGTTTATATAAATATCCAGTCTCCTCTGAAATACAATTCACGACCTTTGTTTCCTCTTTTCAGCACTGAATTTCTTTTTGACTCATGCCTTTTCCTGGTTATCTCAATACGCGTGTCCTTTTAAGTATGTTTTTAAGACATAAAAAGGTAATACTGCAAATAACTGGTGCACAACAAAATTTAGCACAATCATAAGTTAATAAATTAACAAAAGCTTAGAATTCAGGGGTTTTAAATGCACAGGGTTAATTTTAATGGCGTGCCATTTATATACTAAAATGTAATACTAAATGATGCTTCTATCAAATAACAATAACATGTATTTATTATTTATTTTATTATTTTTATTTATTTATTTTTCATGCTAAGGTTGGTTATAGGTCACTGATGCAACATGGTTATGCTCATGGCTTTATTATTGCCTGCCTATTGTTACAAAAAACGAGAACACTATTAGACTTTAAATATATATATATATATATATATATATGCACTACATATTTATATTGCTGTCTTTCTGTTATATTGTAATTCGTACATTAAAGTCTTACTGTATACAGGATCAGATATAAACATAAACCTCATCTTTAAAAATAAGTAAGGTTTCTCTTCCTATGCTCATAAACAAGATATTATAAGGGGATTGATAATAATCAGCACTCTGAGATTTATACATACAGTCCCAGGCAGATGTTCACCAGTTTTCTTCAAGGGTTCTAGGATCTGTTTTTGTGAGCAGGATCAGTATAAACATGCAGGACATCTGAGCCTGGATCTCTTCTTCTGCTTTGAAATACATTATATATACAGGTGCAGAGATCTTGGGACAAGGCATGAGATGGGGATTTATTTATTTTATTTATTTATTATTTTTCTTAAAAAAAAAAAAAAAACTCTTCTCCTACAAATGTGTAAGCAGCCAGAGAGCACGTGGGTCAGAAATACCATGTTTGTTTTACTAACAAGAACAATGGCAGTGGACAGTTTGTGTCATACTTGTGTAAAATGCTGGGAAATGTTTTGATGGACAAGTTTAATAAACATCCTAAACTCATCTCGCAAAGTACCAGCAACATATTGATAATCAGTTTTACATCATTCTTAGAGCATTTTCGCCTACCACCCACTGCTGGCTTTATTTGGGATTTAAGGTACAGAAACACACAGAAAGGAAAGACATTGTTTTAAACTAATTCTCTTTAAAACAATTGTGGTTAAAACTATGCATCAGCGCTGCTGTGTAAGAGGTAATAAAACCGATCTCTGGAAATTAAACTTCACTTAAAATAAACAGGATAGTGACTGCGGCAGAATTTATAGATGCTATAGATGACAAACAGAAGCAAAGGCTTCCTCTGACTGCATGCATGCGGTCCGGGGATATTTGTTCAGGAGTTTTCTCTGCGCAAGATTATTTCTTGTTTCCACTCTGATTATGATCTGTGTCTGTGGAAAAGGAAACCAGGATTTACCTCCTCAAGCGGAGTGTCATAAACACACACACACACACACACACACACACACACACACACACACACACACACACACACAGAGACAGAGTCAATGTTAAAGTCAACATGCATTCATAACCCATTTAACTTCACTAATTTGATGTATTTCCAACTGGAACAGGACACTCGATCAAAAACATGACGAATGGGACTTAACTGTATCTCCAAATGACATTTAGCTGCAAGGAGAGGTTAAAAGAGAAGATGACTTGGCAAAGTCATCTGAAATAGAAAATCAGAGTTTTAGAGGTGGAGAGTTTTAATGAAAAATTAGACAATTTTATTTGTTATTATTAGTTTTTTTTTTCATTTTAGCATTACATGCAGTGCTGAATTGTTCAAAATAAGAGCAGGAATGTCTACTAGAAAAGTAAATAAGGTCATTTTTTATTTCATCTTGACTTTAAGGTGTCCATTAGCCACTTGTGTGCTTGCACTTCTAATGTACTTCAAATCTTAACAGTATATTCTTTTCATATATTTCTGCTATATTATTACAGCATTCCTGTAGCTCAAACATTAGAATATGGTGCTAGCAACACAAAGGCTATGGGTTTGATTCCCGGGGAAGCAAGAACTGATATAAAAAGAAAAATCTGTGCCTTGAATACAATGTAAGTTGCTTTGGATAAAAGCATAAATGTAAGTGCAATACAACAAAATACCACCCAAGTGTACTTAAAGAGAGTGACGAGAGTTTCGTAACTTAAGTACACTTTTAAAAGTTGCACTTTTAAATTATGCCATATGTAAGAATGTGATTTAAGTACTAAATCCAGCAGATTAAAAATGAAATGTTCATGACAGACGTCACAGCCGACATCTTAAGGCGACTGGCTGCTGCCGGGCAGATTTCATCTCTCATTTGCTTAAAGTTCAACATTCTTTAACTTTGCATTGCTCTCACAGCTTGCTTTGCTCCGCTGTCAATCCCACAATCCCTGCTGGAGCCCATCGCTCAGCTCCCACTGAGAATACACTGACAATTCTGCTCATTTCCACAATAGATAAAAAAGAAAATCTTATGCTGAAGTCTTCTGCTTCTCTTGCAAGAAATCTCACGTGTCTCCTTTTGAGATCTCAAAAACATCTGTAAGCGTACATGACAAATCAGAGAACAGTGTGTGTATGAATTCATCAAAAGCCACAAGTGTCAGAATATCCACACTCAAAATGTCATATGCACAAATGTATGTTTCAAATAATTCATTTGGAATTATGACCAGAGACAATGGCCATCATATGGATCCAGTTATGGGCCACAGCATTAACCTCAAATGCGTCCTGTTTTATCAAATCGAACCGTGCTCACTGAAAGCGCTCGTGCACACAGTGGAGAAACTCAGTGAAGCGGGTGGGGGTCCTGGAGAAATGCTTACATTAGATCTACTCAATTGAAACATTTGGCAGAGTTCACTGATATCGTACTTTTTATAATGTCTCCAGGAATGCGCACTGCACAAAACACTGGCTTAAGTTACAGGTAAGACGGAAGGTAAAACCTACGAAAAATGCAGTAATATGCCAATGCCGATGGTCAAAGGCCGAAATGGACACTTGATAGTCCCTCACTGATGTTAGTGAGGTATGGCAAACGTCCATGTTTCTCTTTGTCCTTCTTTCTCGCTCTCTGAACCCCCCAGAAATCAAGAGCACACTCACACACACACAAACTTCAGAAAGACTCAGTCAACAGCTCCTTTATTTGACCTGGTTAGGCAGAGTTCTTGTTTACAGGCTACCATTAAGTTTGGTTTCCTTTTTCTTGGCCGAGTGTGGAAGACATCATGTCAAAATATTAAAGTCACTGTGTGTGTGTGTGTGTGTGTGTGTGTGTGAAGTTGCACAAAGGACAGAAAATGTGAAATAAATGCCTTCTATGAATGACCCTCATTTTGGCTTCTATATTTACAGTATATTCATGCAAATTTGATATGTTTGAAGCTGATCCTGACCCTGGACAGACCACACAGATGAATACACACACACAGCCACAGACATGGCGGTGAACTACAATATCCTCAAAAATGTCCTAAAGCTGACAAAAGTTGCAGACTAGTCATACATTTCTGTCCACTTGAGCAGTATGTGAATTACACAGGGAATTTACAAAAGCTTTTCTAGCATTTTTTCTAGCATAGCTTTTAATTGTCTGGTGCAACATACACACACACACACACACACACACACACACACACACTCACACACACACACACACACACACACACACACA
>NW_015539875.1:238038-243584 GCF_001515605.1 Sinocyclocheilus anshuiensis
AACAAATCATGTTATCTTGCATACATACCCATGCAGAGACCTTCACTTTATCTTAATGCACTCCAACATTGCTGATGACATATAGCCAGGCTCAGTGGAAAAACATGCCTCTATCTGCATTTTTGCAAAACTTCAAAAACATACCAATATGTACAATTCACTACCTTTTCTAGATTAAATGAACACTAGTTTCAGCAAAACACCAACAACGTTTATTTCTTTTCGTACCAATTGTGATAACAGGGATGATTATTGAATAATAATACTTAATTTCATGCTGTTCCTTGCACAATACTGTTATGACCTCAGAAGACTTTTACCATAGTGCATAATTTGTATTTTAATACAATTTGATGTTTGCATCACATAATCAGCTCCATATGCATGGCTTTTCTAATGCAGTAAACTTGCTCGGTAGCGCACCCGTTAAATCATTGTACTTGCAATGCAAAGTGCTCAGGTAAGAGTCCAGTGAAACATGAGTTCAATCCAATATTTGCTTTTGTTAACATTATCATTTAGGTTTAGTGTAGGTGTCATGTTAATTTCAAATACATTAAAGCATTAACATTTTTGCACCACTCACCGGACATTTCATTTGCTAACAGTGAATGTTATAAATGTTGCCAGATTCTTGTTTGTTTGTTTCAGATAAAACTGAATGTGCTTTTAGCACCACTCACTGGAAATTTCATTGTCACACTGCCGCATAACAACCAACGTAATAAAACTAACATTGTTACTGGGCATTTCAATTTGAAAGTGTCATGAAGCAACATAATATCATTTTGCAGATATCTCACCCCTTTGCTTTAATCCTAGGTTCCTAAATTAATAGCACAATCATCTACGACCAATTCTGTGACAAAACGTATTGTCAAAAAGAAAATTAGTTGCCAGAAACAGAAAAAGATTAACTGAACTGTTTAAGTCTCACGAATACAGCTGGGATCATGCTGACGCCCACACCAACAGAAAACCCAAGCAGCATTCTCAAAACAGCATTAATCCACGAGGTGTTGTCTTCATGTCAGAGAGTTTCTGAAGGTGAGTTTCATCATCCAAAGAAAAAACTCTCCGTCTGACTACAAGATCAAAGTCAGTGCCAAGCGTGGCTCGACCCCCTCTTCAGCGTCTGCGCTGAAACAGCAGCGTAGGGGAAAACCACAGACTTCAAAGGCCAGACAGAGAAAGTCATTTTTCCTTATCTTAATTGATGCACAATTTTAATAATGACCTTACACTTTTGGGACCATGTCAGGATGGGAGGGAGGGGGGTGCGAGTCAAATGAAGTGGACGTGAAATGGGCTGTAGTACGTTTTGAAATGTTTGAAAACCTAATAACCTCAAAGTGAAAGTAACATCGTGAATAATGCCACTCTAGCTAAGTACAGTACACTAGCTCATCCATACTAGGGAGTCGCATACATCACAGCCTGTTAGGACAAGCAAAGTTCATGTTCTTCTGCGAATGTGCATGTTTTAAAATCCATTTGTTTTCTCTGCTATTTTGGCTATCGCTTTCACAATCGAAGGTTGACTATCGTACAATTATGCCTCTTCAAGTCTGTCATAGAGCACAATTGCTACACTTTAAGCACTCTGACCCTTGACCCGCAGCGTTTCAAGTGACTGGAGTGGTCTTCGACACCACACTGCCAAAGCGCTTCCACCGCCAAGAAAAATAAACAGCACATCTTGCCTTGAGAAGTGCTCTACAGAGTAGCTGTCTGATTATCTTCTGGCATTGTGAAGCTCCTTCAGCGTCTGCAGCTCACATATGCGCCTTACATTCATCAGCTGAGCACAGAGACAATATATGTAACACTTTACATTATGTCCACATATTTTATGCTCATGTTAAACATATGTTAATATAATTAATTAGAATAGAATCAGTGCTGACAATGTGTTTGTGTTGTTTTTTTAAAATATGCTTCACAATATAGTTTAATGTTGTTCAATAGCACTACCAATGTAATTACAATTTAACAAGGACACTGTAATGCATGCACTGACCTACAAAGGCAAAATGCAAAAAACTATGCAACACTGAAACAGAGAACAATGACTTCAAAGTTACTTTGTAACATTTTGATTAATCTGATATCATTTTTACCCTTTATACAATTAATCTATTCACAGACCCAAAACTCAGTTTTGTTAATGTCTTGTGCATTTTGTATGTAGCAATTGTGTTATTAACAGGTCTAATTGGTAAACATTAGTAAACGTCAACTAATAACGAGCAACATATTTATTAATCTTTATTAATATTGGTTAATAAAATGTTAATGCATTAAACACAGTGCATTAAATAACTTTTGATATTAAAAATGTATTTGAAGCATTTTTAGTTAATGTTAACTAGTGTAGTAAAATAATGCCCAAAAATGAAACCTTACTGTACAATTTTACCTTATTACTGAAGTTTATTCTGAAGTTTTAATTAGCTTGTCAAATGAATTTGAACGCCACTTTTTAAATAAACATTTAGTAAATAAGTTGCCTGTTTTTTTTTAAGCATATTTAGTTGTAGGGTTAAAAGTACATTGTAACAAATGCAATTTATTTAGTGGTTACACTTTATTTTAAGGTGTCCTTGTTACAGTGTAATTATACATTTAAGTACTGATATATATATAGTACTATATATATATATATATATATATATATATATGAATGATTTGGAACTGTTTTTGATAAGTTGATAAGTACCTTGCAAACTTCCTGAGAAGTTTTTCATGCTATCTTTAAATGTTTTAAACAAAGCTGCATAATAAATGATACATTTTTGTGTGTACAAGAACTGGAATGACATAAGTAAAAAAAAAAATATAGGAAATACTTTCAGCTGTATTTTTTGGCTGTACGTTCGGCTGGCACGGCTCTGATCAACCCACACAGGAACAATGTGCCTCGAGGCCAAGACTTAGCAAAAGTTTCCTCACCTCATTTCATGAAGACTGGCATTATCCAATCAAGAGGCTTCACTGCGAACATGTGAGCGGCGGACAAGGGCCAGAGGTCACGCGACTCAAGAAGACAACCTTCACAATCAAGGCGAAGTGGGAAACACTGAGAGGAAAGAAAGGAAAAGAGGGACAAGAGTGGAAAATCTGACTGTCAATTCCTTCTTCCACACCCAAAAAACTGTCATTTCACAACCGTGCATCGCTCTCTCCTTTCCTGTTCTTCAATCTATTATCTACAAATGAAGGAAATGTGCAGTTTTAAGGAATCATAAAGAGGTTAAACCACACAAAGCTACCCTTCTGAAGTAACAAACAAATTCAAACCAATTTTATGCAATCAAACCAATTTGCAATGATATCTTGAAACGATAAATATATAATGCAACTGAAAAAAAAAAGAAGCTATTTTATATAACTGTGGCAGAAACAACAGCATTTAGATGAATATTTCACACAATCACTTGTGCACAGAAAACAATTAATCCAAATTATCGGATTTATTAAAACGAATTGGACTCAGAGGCAAAAACAAACAAGAAAACAAGAGCAAATTTGTTGAACGATACCGAAGTCCTTCAGTGATAGGCTAGCAGTCGCTGTTCCAAAGTAAATATTCATTTTTTGTTTCTTTGTTGTTTACAAGGCTGCCTAAGTAAACCTCCTTTGCTGTCTTTTCCTTCCATTCAAAATAAGAAGTGAAAATCCCATCAGATGCATTTCCTTTGCAGCGGCCTCTGCTGAAACATATTTATCTTATCATCAGCTGGAATCTTGTGTCTTGTCGTGCCCAAACAGGGAGCCAGCGGCTGCTTAAGAAAGTGTGATCTCACCCTCTCCCTCCTGAACGCCCAAACGCAGAAACACTCATAATGCTACAAACATTCGGTCAAAGGAATCCCCCCCACCCAAAAAATCATATTGTTCTGAATTCAACATAAAGTACCATACAAAATGGTTTCAGATGACCAATATTTCAGATGTTCTAGCAAATAAAAAAGAATCTCAGTGCTTTCTTTCATATGAAAACATTCAAACATGTCATGTCATGATCAGTCAAGAGATTTATGCAAATTAATAAACCGATAAAGCTGATGCATCTTTTGATTTGAGAAGTGAAGGGGGAAGTTTTGCACAAATGATTACATAATTTTCAGTCTGCTCAAAGCAATTGCATGGCTTTAGAAGACCAGAATATGCTTCTATGCCATTTTTTTTGCCACTTGGCCACCGTAGTTCAGTTCAAACTAATAACAGTAAATTACGTATAATTACAAGCAACTAATCCAAAACTAAACCCTGTAGTAAGTGCATATGGTAGAACAATGTTACTCAGTACTTATTTGTATAATTACACTGCAACAATGACAAATAAAGTCATATAAAATTGCACCAAAATTCAATTAATGTTGTTAAATAGTAATAAAATGTAATTACAATGTAACAAACACATGTACATGCTGGCCTACAATAGACCTACCCATCCATCCATCCATCCATCCATCCATCCATCCATCCATCCATCCATCCATCCATCCATCCATCCATCCATCCATCCATCCATCCATCCATCCATCCATCCATCCATCCATCCATCCATCCATCCATCCATCCATCCATCCATCCATCCATCCATCCATCCATCCATCCATCCATCCATCCATCCATCCATCCATCCATCTATCTATCTATCTATCTATCTAGCTATCTATCTGTCTATCTATCATCTTTCTTTTATGCTTGACTACCCTAGTCCAGTTTAATCAAAGTAAAAAATACATATGGTAAAATAATGGTACTTCGTACTAATACTGAGATATACTGATAATTACACAGTAACAATGACACATTTAATGTTGTTAATTAGCAATAACAATGTGGTTACAATGAAACAAACACACTACATGCTGACCTACAAATGCAAAATAAAATAATGACACCAACAATGAAACAGAGAACAATGACCTCAAATCAATCAATCAATCAATCAATCAATCAATCAATCAATCAATCAATCAATCAATCAATCATCTAATCAATCAATCAATCATCTATCTATCTGTTGTACTATAATTGTGTCTTTTTTTCCAAATATGTTCTTGCTTTGACTGTAAGAGTATTAAACCAGTCAAACTAATCAATCAATCAATCAATCATCTATCTATCTGTTGTACTATAATTGTGTCTTTTTTTCCAAATATGTTCTTGCTTTGACTGTAAGAGTATTAAACCAGTCAAACTAAGTCACATATGTTTTCTGCCTCTCATATGCTTACACTTCTCAAACACCTCTTTGAGGCAAGTAGTAGTTCCCTTTTCCTTCCCCTCCTCTCTGAGTGTGTGTGTGTCTGTGTGTGTGTGTGTCAGGAGTGATAAGAGAGGTATAAGTCAAACAGCACCAGCAGTCTGGGTCTCCGCAGGAAATCGAGGCTGATCAGCAGAGCTGTCCGTCAGCGCGAGGGTCCCGCCCACCAGCAGAACAATGACCGCAGGGTAAACATCACAGACCAGAAATCTCAGCTGCCACCAACACTGGAGATAAATGGCGGAGGAAATTCACTCTCTCTCTCTCT
>NW_015539875.1:243814-262012 GCF_001515605.1 Sinocyclocheilus anshuiensis
CACACAGACACACAGACACACACACACACACACACAGTAGAGGTATTGTTCTACCACACTCCAGCTAAAGCAGCTTAAAAGATAGTTTGGCACAACAGATAGTTTTTTGACACACTCTCTAATGACTAAACACTTACAGCTCTCACAAACAGTATTTCACACTTAGTCACGCTTAAAATGTATGAATGGCATGGTATTAGATTACAAGGTATGATACATTATAAATCAGTATGAAAATCTTGCTTGAAAAGACATTATCTTTGCCCGGTGGAAAAAAAATTCCATTGAAGACAAAAATATTTTATTTTCATATTTGCTGTTTTATTTTAGAAATAGTTTTAGTAATATTGTTTTGTAATTGTTATTAGTTTTTTTAAAATGTCTCTCTATATATATACACATCTGTGACATTTTAGTTTCTTGTTTTAGTTTATTTAGTTTTAGTTATTTTAATAGTTCAAGTTAATCTAAATGAAAAATGAAATGAAAATTTCAGTCAATGTTTAGTGTTTATTTAAAGTTGTTTATTTAAAGTATATTTTTAATTAAACATTTTTTATGGTTATAGTTTTAGTTAACGACAATAACCCTGTATATTACATTATATATTTCACAAAAGCAAACGCTTGCGTAAAATGCAACAATAAATAAGTCCAACTTTTTCTGGTTTCTCCAAGCCTATTCTTAAGGTGCGGTCCCATTTAACATTATCTTGTTGGCAAAATCTAGTAATTTCAACAGGAATCCACACAATTTGGAAAAATATTTCCCAATGCCGTTTTCACATTTAAGTTTTAATGCGACTGCACCTTCATTAGGAGACATAACAGTTCTATATGTTTAGCATTGATTCAAACATGTTTGAAATAAGAAACATTTTGGCGATCAAATGACACTACATGTACGGGTTCCTCATGGTCTCTGCCGGTATATTTTCTGCATGTCACGCTATAGCATGTGCTGCGGCGCTGCTAATACATTCCTGCAGTGGCTTCCATTACTAGGCAGGAAATCTAAAACCAATCATCCAATACAAAGTGAGGGTGAGATATACTGTGAAAACAAACAAAGCACCCCAGCTTGTTGATTTAATGCGTTTGTGGACACGATTGCTGAGAAAACTCTGAGCCCTGCCAAAAAAACAATACGGCCTTCCACTGCGGCTTTCTCTCAACTATTCGATGAAAACAACTATTAAATCCAAGCTGAATTACTAAATAAATACGCTAGCCTTTTTTCGGGGTTATTTTTGTGAGCAGGCAGTTTCTAATTGAGTGATCCAACGAAATGTAAGACAAACACAACACAAAACGAACTGTCAGTCAAACGCAGAGTGTTTCAAAGCACATCGGGCTCGTCAAAAAACACTTCAAAGTCTGAAAAAATAAATAATCGCACATCATCCACCCTGAACCTTTAAGCTGAAATTCAACCGTCCAGTCACAATAAATGATGCACATGTGCAGACTGAAATATTTCAGACCCGCTCTCTGAAAGTCCCTGGATTCCCGTGTGGCCGGCGAGCGGACAGATGCAAGGCATGATGGGAGTATGACATCACACATGCGGCGGGGGGACAGAAGTGAAAGTCACCATTTATCACTGGCCACTGAGCATTCTGAGAATCATAACATCCTGACAGGAAGATCTTGTGGAAAATTATCAGATGGGCTTTGATGAGAGGCTCGGCTGCCTCTCGGACGCGATCCAGCTCTGTGTGGCGCTGCGTGTTCGCTGACCTGCTGTCTGCCGACTGATGGCTTTTCTCGTCTTTGTAACAGAAGAGCCAGTTTTTATGGTCTCTGTCTGTTTTTAATTGCTCTTTTTGACAATTTATTATTAACATATGAACCATATATGTGTCCCTGGAGCACAAAAGCAGTCTTAAGTCGCTGGGGTATATTTGTAGCAATAGCCAATATTCAGCTTTCAGATCATGTATAAATCTCAATTTCAAAAAATTTACTTTTATGACTGGTTTTGTGGTCCTTGGTCACATATACCATATGGCATTTAACAGATAGATAGACTGAAAGATAGTGTGTTTGTTACATTGCAATTACATTGTTATAACTAATGAACAACATGCAGAAACTTTAGTGTGACTTTATATTACATTTTTCATTGTTACAGTGTATTTATCCAAATAAGTACTGAGTGAAATTATTTTACCAGATGGTTTAGGGTTAGTATGCATAATTTAATATTTTAACTGATTGAACTGGACTAGGGCAGTCAAGCATCAAAAAACAGCACAGAAACAATGGATGGATGGATTTGAAGTCATTGTTTCATTGTTTGTGTAGTTACTGTATTTTGTCTTTGTAGGTCAGTATGTTCGTTACAGTGTGCTTGTTACATTGTAATTACATTGTAACAACATGAAACAAACTTCAGTGCGACTTTATGTGACGTTATTTGTCATTTTAGCAGTTTAATTATCCAAATAACTACTGATTAATATTAACTGATAACGTACTTACTATAGGCTAAGGGTTTGTTTAACGTTAGTCGTTGGTAATTATGCATAATTTACTTTTATTACTATAGTACATGTAACGTGTAACAAGCACAATGTAAAATAAAGAGTTTCCAAAAGTATTCTATTTATTTTTATTTTACACTACATTTTAACCTACACCACAAGGTAAAACTAATTTTCGTCATTGCCACTACATATCACATGTTTAACTACCCCAAGCATTTAATTATTTTCCAAAGTCTCTTTAAATTTTTTAAGAGCTAGCAATGACTGTTTAACGCATCAGATTATACTCATAAACAGGGACGAGGGACATGACTGTGTTTTTCCCTCATTCTTCTTTCATTCGGGAACAAAGGATGGTCCTTCCTGTTTTACTGAAATGTGGTGCCTGCGTGGCTGCCAACAGTGAAAAAAGCCACGAGGCTTCCTTACCCCGTGTCAGAGGGTGAGCGATGGGACATTGTCTTATCTCAGGAGGGCATGGACCTCAGCCAAGCCTGTCCTAGTGCTTCCTATTTTCACACCCTGGAGCACCTGCCCTCCGCGGAGCATGACGAGGAACGCGGCTGAGAGAGGAGCAATGAAAGGCATTCTTCACGGACACGCCTGCTCACTAGTGATCACCACAGCTCACCTTTCAGTCACCTGTAGCGCGGGTCACAGCGACACACACCGCTGCTCCTCAACGCCACTGTTCACACACTGCGCTGTGAGCTAGTACTTTCAATAAAAGCTTCAAGTTAGTTCTAGGGCTGTCAGTTAAATTAATTACATGATATGATGGTAATTAACCGAATTATTGTTTTTTCCTCTCTATTTTTTTGTATTCTTTTTAGAATTAACCAAACTTAAATAATGCATTCAAAACCTGCATGTGATTTTTGCACTCCTGGGTTCAAAACGGAAAGCTTATAAAATAGTCATAAACTAAAAAAATAACTATTCTATACTTTTTTTATTACCACATTATTACTATATTTACCCTCCCCCTTTATTAACTAAAAACTTGTGAAATTCTTTGAAATATCAATTTTTTCATGAAGTCCTGAAAAGAAAAATACATATATACTTTTTTTTTTTTCAACATTCTTGAGAAATTGTAGTGGAATATATAATATATAACATTTTTAAGAACATGTCATCCGATAATTACCAATATAAATGCCATTGAAATCAATGGATTTAATTAAAATAATTTGAATTTATGGTAACACTTAATATAAAGCCTTTATGTATAATACATTATAAAAGTATTCATAATTCACATTGTAATGTATTATATCTTTTCAGAAATAACTGTAACAAAAATGCATTATAATATTTGAAGGTTTGTTTGCCATGCATTTTAATGCATTACATTTTCTAAAGTATCAAAATGTATTATAGTTGCAATTATTAATGAGATCATACAATGCATTATAAGGTGCATTGCAAGTCATAATTATTGCATTAAATACCTTTATAATGCATTATATAAAGGCTTTATGTTACCAGATATCTGATGACTGCTCAAAAACAGTCCACATTTCTGAAACCTTCACATTAATTTTCTAACAAAAAAGCATCAAAACGTCATAATAAAAATCATTTGCATAAATTTTAGATTAATAGATGATACATTTTTCATGCTGCAATGGTTCATTAACAGGTGTGCATGTTCATGTGTATGAACTACAGGGTGAGATATTTTACAAAAATATTTTTGTTACAAATCTAACTTCAGAAACCCACATAACGTCATGCACACTGCATTATTAGGGTAAAATGACAGCTACGAGAGGCATCTATGAGACTAAACATTAACCAGCAGTGCTAATGCAAACTGACCATTCAGATCATTCAAGTATAGTTCCTCCTGTCACTGAGAGCAGGGTGCTTCTCCACAACTCAATTTGGGAGACATGAAACCGTTATACCACGGAGTGAATATGAACAAATTTGATTATAAATCATTCTGAAATGTGGACCTCATGTTTTACCATATCATAAAGAGGACACTGCATGACAGTTTGGGCAAAGAAATGAAAGAAGCAACTCTTATTTTTTTTTTTCTTTATACTTCTGGCTCTTCTTCTAAAACTTTTCAAAATCTGAGATCAAATAAAGCTTATTTGATATTTACATCTTTGCACTTTTCACACATACAGTACAAACCCAGCATGGATTCGCATCACTCCATTGTGCTGTTTTACTGGTTGACAGCCAGCTCATAATCTGTGTTAACAGGAGTCATATAATAACTCATCCAGTAAAAACACTGCTTGACTAATGAATTGTCCTCAGTTAAATGTTTCTCTGTCTAAACATTGAACAGCTCCAAAGGTAAACAGAGTTACAGTGCAGTGGGAACTTCACACCGAGTAACAGTACACAGCTGTTACCCTGACAGTCCTCAAATATGAACGCTTCAGACACATTCAAAGACACTTCAGTGAGAAGAAACCACACTGATAGAGATGTTTATCTGCATGTGTGCTGACTGAGCTAACTGAAACCCTACAGCATCAATCCACACAAAACACAACGGTCCAAATAATACACTGTTTTTAAGATTCTCTCGTATAATTGACACAATATAAAAATGATACATTTCAAGATATATTTACATGCAATCTGACTTAAATTGTTTTAAGTATATGACGAAGGTCAATATACTGAACGAATAGTTCATTCTAAAAATGCGCGCACCCTCAGGTCATCCAAGATTAGGATGAGCTTGTTTCTTCATCAGATTTGTAGAAATGAAGCATTGCATCAGTGACTCAGCAATGGATGGGTGCCGTCAGAATGAGAGTCCAAACAGCTGATAAAACATCACAATAATCCACAGCACTCCAGTCCATCAGTTAACATCTGCAGAAGACAAAAGCTGTGTGTTTGTAAGAAACAAATCCATCAAGACATTTTAAATTCAAACCATTGTTTCCAGCTAAAATATGAGTCCATAATCTATACTAATTCATGTTCCAGTGAAAAAAAGGCATCTGGTCTGAATCAGGAGAGAAATCTGCACAGATCAAGCAGCGTTTACAAGCCAAAACAGCTCTAAACAAATGTGGCATTTTGATGTGAGAGACAGAAGATGCACTTTTTCACTGGAGGAAGCATTATTATGGATTATGGACTTCTATTTTCGTAAAAAAACGTCTTGATGGATTTGTGTCTTACAAACACACAGCTTTCGGCTTCTCTAGACTGCAGATGAGCCATTGGTGAGCAAGTGATGGAATGTTAAATTTTTCCAAATCTGATGAAGAAAGAAACTCATTTACATCTCAGATGGCCTGAGGATAAGTACATTTTCAGCTAACGTTCAGTTTTGGGTGAACCAATGCTAATGGTTTACTACCCCTAAAAAACTCGATACTGTAAGCTTGCAAACTGCTATTGTTCATTGCTGTTACAGCTGATGTTTTCTCTGCACTCAGCACCTGTCGCTGCAAATGCAGCAGAGAAAGTAGAGAGCACGAACTGGTAAATGTCTGTTAACTCTGTTAACTTAGCAACATACTGAAGTCAAACTCTATTGGAATCAGCTGTGAGCAAGTCGTTTCTCTCCTGTAGTTTACATGGAGAGCTCCATTTGTGTGATAATGAGGGCTGTTTGGAGTTACAATGCTGTTGTTTGCACACTGTTAAGAGCTTTTTTTTGGCTTTCAATAGACAGTGTATATTGGTGTAGCTCCAGTCTCTTCCAGCAGAGGCTCACTGCAGAAGAAAACCAGCCAAACCCTGAGCTCCGGGATTCACTGCTAACTGACAGCAATATTTCAATGAGTTAATTTCACATATTGAAATTAAGAGATCACATGCCACTTTCAATAAAGGACAAACAGGTTGGCATTTTGCCAGGATCAGAGACTGGAAGTGATCTTGCTGATCAAGTCTTTCCCAAGCACATAAAAAGACAAAACCAACACACTGTCAACATGTCAATTTATGCTTGGAACAAATTCTAAGACTGTCACTAAGCTGTTATTAACAGGAAGCTGAATGCTGGTTTTGTTATTTTCCTCTCTCCACTTGAAACAACAGACACAACGAAGCACACATTTGTTATGAATTTGGGGTTTTGAAACTGTTTTTAGTAGATTCGATGATTGCATGGGGTGACATCATGACCACAGAGCTTCCATTACTCTTAACACTGTCGTCTACCCTTATTGTATCTGTTACTGCCACTTATTTGTATTTAATGCTCTGTCTGTGTTATTGTTCTGCCTATGGTCACTGAAGTCACTCAATATCTCAGTGCCCTCCACGTACGTCTATATCTGTATGTTTTTTTTTTTTGTATGGTCCTGTTATTGTCACTGTATGTCTGAGCCTCGTCACAAGCATTTCAATGCCCAGTTTTCCCCAGTGTTAACTATGCAAATGATAAATAAATGCCTCTCTTGACTCTTGAATGTGTGTGTGTGTGTGTGTGTGTGTGAATGTGTGTGTGTGTGTGTGAATGTGTGTGTCTGTGATCCATATGTCTGTCAGACAAATTTATGACACGCATAATGAGCAAATCAGTCAAAAACCTGTTTCAGCCAATCAGAGAATTTGCTCCTGAAAAAATGGTGCTCCTGTCAATGTTGGCGATTCTGTTATTGACAGTATGGACAGTATAATATATAAGTTGTGGATTTGTAAATGTAATCGGATCTGACAGGCAACAGTTCTTAGTGCTTTTGTTTTTTGACAAGTATTCACACTGCATGGATTTCATGTAGAATCCGTTCTGGCATGTACTGTAGAAGCCCTGGTAACTTTCCAAGCAAACAACAAGGCTTATTCTCCAAGGAATTAAAGAAATGCAAAACTCTGCAAGATGTCTGAAGTAGCTCAGATATGTTGTGTCTCCACCCGCTCGCTTTCTGCCTCGCATTCTTCTTCACTGCATCTCCGTCATCGGCCGCTGGAGTGTTTCAGAGCGATGAGGGCCTCCCCCATCCCATCAGCCTGTCTGCACAACAATGAACGCTCACTATTACTCTTCTGTCTACCTGAGGCAGCCAGACCAGGGTTAATGCGGTTCAAATAAATCAATGTTAAACCCCAACTCATCTTCTGACGGTTAACCTTGTCCCATACATCCTACAAGATGTATTGCTGGGTTGTTGTGACAGCTCCAACATAAAAAATGAACAGTGAGGTTTATGAGGCTTTGAATGATGAAAATAACTCCTTTATGCAAAGAAATTAAAAAGGAGAATGCGTGTTAAAGAGTGCAAATATATTTTTGGGTCAGCGAACTCAAAACAGAGAGTCGACTTGGCCTGGAAACACTGAGGGTTTGACAGAGTCCAGGGTGCGCAGGCCAATGCCTAATTAATCATTCCCCTGGACTGGCCGGGATAAGATAATGAGGTCTTTAAGTGGTGATTAATTCACACCAAAATAGAGTGTCATGTCAGTTCCCAGGGGAGCCAGGATGTGGATTAAACAGTGACCTGGGTTTATGGTTTTGGTAAGGTGACTTGTGGCCCAAATCACATTCAGTACCTGGCTAGCGTTCTGTTTAGGCTTCCCGAAGGAGAGGATGTCATGCAAAGGTCAAACACTCTTGCCGCTGTTGGAAATAATAGGCCTGCAGTGCCTTCCTCACCTGTGTGTTTTTCTGGCCTGACACAATTCTGTGAAACAGCTTAAGGCGGTTTTCACACTTGGTTCATTTGGTTGGTTTCATTCAAACCCAAGTTTAATCCGACCCTGTTCTTCACTGTTTTTGACACTTTGGATTCACCACCAAAGCTTTACACCTTCGCTCTCCGAAAGTGATTCATTTGGAGACAACAAGCTATAAGAACTGAAAGCATACAAACACAAATACTGTATTAATAGTGCTCACACCAACCATTTGAACCAAACTATGGTGGCAAATTAATAAAAATCCACAACAAAATCTATAGTGTGAAAACACATTAAAACCAGTGTTAGCTATGCCGCTTTTCAGCGCTGCACTATACAGCGCTGTATTTCCACAGCGTGAAGTTAAGTTTGTACAAATTAATGAATAAACGGTTCAATGATTCTACTCACATTTGTTATGACATCCACTTACAACATTACAATGCACATGATAACTTTTGTTAACGTAAACTATAAGTAAATCCACTTCTCCAGCTTATTACCCTCCAATGGTGATGCTACAAATCTCCCGCAAATACAGAAGTTCAAAGACAAACTTCTAAAGATACACTACTGGCATCACTATCAAATGATTCAAAATATATCCACCTTATTTAAGAGCAGGCGGTTGTAAATTTAATGTGTCTGGCATGAACACATCTGGTGTCATCCGCATCCGCTTAGCTGTACTATACAAAACAACTTGTTTTGCTAATTGATATTGCAAACTAGTGTGTCTTACCGTATTATTTTAATGTAGTATCTTAATTATGAACACACTGGTTTGTAGTACAAACAGTTTTACCATTTACTGCACTTCTTGTTCTTGTTATTTCCCAACCGCGGCTAATGAACCTGAAGTCTTTCTTCTTTTTTTTTTTAAATGGCCATATATATATATATATACAGCGATTTTCAATGGCTCAGAAAATACGGTAATTTGACTAAAAACACCGGAGACCGGAAATGTTAACTATCATTCCGGTATGAGTCGGGTGAGACTTCAATGTTCATGAAAAAGGTGGATAAATCACGTTTGTTATCATCTGAAATGTGTGGCTATTTATATTCCAAAGCGATTCATATAATGCAATTAATGTAAAGCATGCATAAGATGCACGTGCGCACACATCTGAATTGGCATGGAATGAGAGAGGAACGTCAACACAAGTTTATTTGTATAGTGATTTTCTCACATGCCGGTAGTTTCATTTTAGCTTTGAATAAATTCATCTAAGCTTGGCATTGATAATAAATGTTATTTATAATGAATGCCATTATACTTTTTTAGGGAATATTTCTCTCTCTCTCTCTCTCTCTCTTTCTCTCAACAATGCAATTTTGACCTGGTGCAACATATTTTATGCACAATACAGTATAAACATATTTTTGTCTTTTATCAACAGCATGTCTGTTTACCTTACTTAGTTCCCAGTAAGTTTTAAAAATATGTCAAGCCTGTCATTTTGTGGCTAAAACAAAAGAGTGATTTGCATGTGCGACCGTACACACCTGCATCACAGGTGACATCCAGATTTGATTGAGAACATACAGAACCAGCTAATCAATTTGATGGTCTGCAATACTGACAAGAGACAGCCGCGATATAAATCAGATCGAGACCCTGAGGCGAGCTGAACACAAAGGATCTTTTACCGGGCTCACGTACAACCTGAAATCAGTGTTATGAAGCTGTGGTTTAATGTGACAGTCAAAGACACAAAAGGAGAACTCCCTCGTTCACCTCAAACCACGGGCTGTCGATTACCTCACAACCGCTCGTGTCCTCAGGCGACGGACGCACCCACAAGTATGCGAACGGCTTCGTCCCAGTCGACTACACATGCAATCCTATCATCTCAATCAACAGCTAAGAAGAAAATACAAGCGTTTAACACCTAATGATTCTGTGCCTCTAAATAACTTGAACAAAAACAATTCATAAACAGACTAGAGTTGCACAGAAACCACATCAGTTTCTGCTCCTTTTGCTGCCATTTAAAAGTTGGCACCGGCACTTATTCACAAAGCCACAAATCCATCAAGATGCATTAATACAAATCTCTCCCCTTCAAACTGTTAACGTCTATTTGGACTTGGCAAGTTGCAGTCATAACATTCTTCAAACATATTTTCATATCTGTGTAATGATCGCTGGAGACAGTAGTTGCTATTGTGCCACACAGTAAGTGGTTGGAGCCACTTTGGTCGTTAATGATGGCACACAGGTGATGGAGTGTTAACTAACTGCTAATTCATTAAATTCAAGATCAAATTGATGTCATATTATTATAGTACATGTTCATGGACAACATCATTTTTATTACAATTATTTTTTTTTTGCATTGTTTTTAGATGTTAGATGTAAAATGAAGTCACTGCACGTTGCTGTATATGCAAATGCCCCTTAACCCAACTCACTAGCAATGCACTGATAAAAAAAAAAAAAAAAATTAATTTCCTGAAAATGTACACAGTTAATTTAGTTAAAAACGTCTTGATGGATTTGTTTCAGCTTTTTGTCTTCTAAAGATGTTAACTGATGGACTGGAGTGCTGTGGATTATTGTGATGTTTTTATCAGCTGTTTGGACGCTCATTCTGATGGCACCCATTCACTTGCAGTGAGCAAGAGATGCAATGCTACATTTCTCCAAATCTGATGAAGAAACAAACTCTTCTACATCTCGGATGGCTCGAAGGTGAGCACATTTACAACACATTTTCTTTTTTGGGTGAACTATTCCTTCAAGGTAGTTGATCTTCCATTCCTGTATTTGAAATACTCTGGTCTCGTTTCTCAGGTATGGTCTCCTCTGACCGGTACGTTTACGTTTAAGTCGCTCAAAGAGTCTCTTGTCTCTCTCAGGACTGAAAGATAATAATAACAGCGAACAGTACAGAGAGTGAAGGATTTGATTAGATCCCCTGCTCACACTGTCAGCTGCAGGGCTCCCCGCGTCTCAGAGCAGGTCAAAGGTCATCCAGCTGCGAACCCGCCCGCTCTCATGACACTGCAGCCGCAGACACGGAGGAGAGCGGCAAGGTGTGGGGTCCGCGAGCCCATCTGGTTCTGATTACCGCCAGACAATCCAGGCCTTTTATCAGCCTCATCCACAGCACGCTTGCAGGTACCAGGCTGTGCATTTCTCAATCTGCCGGTGACAGCTTTAGTGATGATGCAGTACATCATCTTCAGCACAGCCAACTGCTCTCTGAACAAAAAGTGCATTTGGAAATGAAAGAGATAACTTAAACATACAGTGGACCAGTCAAATTGAAAAACATGACCTTCTTCAGTGCCTCACGCAAAATGTAAGCCTCATTATGTACGAATATCGCTGCATTAGATACAACATGTCAAAGCAAGTGGCATCTACAAACAAACACAAAAAGCGTCACTTTCCTTGAGCACACTTCTCAACTTCTTATCATTATTTTCAAAGCTAGATGCACTCAAAAAAAAAAAAAAAAAATAGGTACAAATTTAAGATTCATGCATTTGAATTGCATATAAATTTGGATTGCACCGTTTTAAAATGAACAAACTATAACGTTAATGTGATTAATATTTGTCAGTCATACATAAATGAAACAGGTCAGATTTGTGTAATAGTGCTAATAAACTCAATTTACAGTAAATACACAATAACCAGATTTTTATATTTATCACCAATAAATCCTATTTGTTTTAGTGTCATACATTTTAAATAATTAAATGTTTCCTGTTACAGCTAGCCATATTTGAGTAATTTTCATACTTTTTCATGAATAAATGTAATTTTCACAATGAAGAGATTTTTGCCAATTCTAAGCAATTTGAATAAATGCATTTTAAAAATAAGATTTTTAACATAAAAAAAAAAAAATAGATGCAATGCAAATTAAATACATGCAAATGATTAATGCTAATAATTAATTCTAGTGTGGAAATCCTGACTGGCTAATATGCATCGTATTTTGTTTATCAGTTTGTTCATGCTAAAACCAATAGATGGAAAATTATGCAATTCAAATACACAAATCTGAAATTTAGGATTTTTAAAAATAAATAAATGCCACTTTTTTGACATTTTGCATATAATGCAATGACATTCAGATATTTCAAAGTGTTGCTCAAGTGTCTAAACTCATTTTGGGGCAACCTTAATAATATGCTCCATAAATTGGTGAAACATGTGAACAGTATGCATAAGTGTCAGTTTAATTGGAAGCAGTGGAGTAAAACACACACATGTGCATGTAGCTCCATTCCTTCACATAATTCTTGTTTTGAATCTCATATCCCTCTCTTCCCCTGAGGCTGGTGATAAATCCATGCATGTCAAACACACATAATGACAACTTTAATAAATACTGCACCTACATTAACTAAATCCCAAAAGAGTGTTGGAAAGCCTCCACTGGGTGTTTATGGAGATATGCAGTCTGCCACTTTCGTTTTTTGGCTTTTTGGATACACACGATACAAGGAATGTGCATTTGTGCCTGGCCTTTTATTTCAGGTTGTGCTTTTGTGTGAAACTTAAGCATGCTTAGCAGAAACACTTTGCACCTGCAGGAAAATCCTCATATCCATAAACAGGGCGCAGTTTTCGGTGGGAAGTGAACACTGGGATCATTCATCACTGTAGTGCTTGATTATTTTGTCAGGACGGCCGCTGAGAAACCCCTCCACCCTGAGCTTTGTGTTCGTGTTTATGCTCGGATATTAAAAATCAGTCCAAACAAGCAGAGCGCTGAAAACCTGCTAATCGACTTCCAGTTTCCGCCAAAGGAGATCAGGAAACACGTACTTCAACTTCATTTAGCTTAATGGTTGAATTTGAACTGCAGAATAGCTTGTGGCAAGCGGTTTTATTGACCTGAATCTGTTTGCATCCTCATTCATCACAATGGCAGTTGCTCGGTAACTATGCAGGCTGTAAGTATGAGCTCAGGAGCACTCAGGTTCACATGCATCTGACTGATCACTCTGGAGCTCAGGAAAGTCACTTTATGACAATGTGGACTGACTGATGGCTTCGCAAGAACACACACAGGCTATGCTGAGCGGAGATGTTAAAAGCAACAGACGGGAAAACATCCACTTCACACTTTAAAAAGCTCTCACAAATAAATAAATCAATGAATAAATACATACATATATACATATATACATGCACACATGCAATTGTTGAACTAGTTGCTAAAAAGTCACTTAAGTGCACTTAAAGAGAGAAACTTTCATGTCAGTAGAAAAGTGCAGTTTGTCATTATGCTAAATTAAACGTTTTACTTTAAAGTTCATTTTAAATCTTGTTCTAATAATCTTTTGTCATGCTGTAAAGTACACTTATTTTAATGTGCTGACTGACATACTAAAGCACATGTAAAGCACTGGATTATAATTTTGACTAAAGTGTTATTCAACGTTACATTTAAAGTTCATATATTTTAGATGTTCTAAATTGCTACTTCATCATTACAAATGTGAAATTATAAATATATTTAAGTACATGACATGCATACACTTTAACCACATTTCAAAGACAGTATATTTATGAAATCACACACACACACACACACACACACACACACACACACACACACATACTGTATAGCACTTAATTATTTTAAGTAGTAGTCTTTTAGTATTAAGTATATTATTAGTAGTAAGTATATTATTTCTGTAATTAGTACACTTTTTAAAAGTATGCTATGTGTACTTTAAAAGGGTTTAAGAGACAATTCATATTCTGTAATATTACTGTATTGATCTGCAGTAACGGCACTGATAATATCAGATGAAAACAACATTTTAACCGAATTGATCTGAATAATGACACAATACTGTCTTCTATAGAGCTGATCTACAGCTGACATCAAATTCATTTCATAATTGATAAATTTAACATGAACACTGCTATTTTCCCATTTACAATCTGTATTGCAAGTGCTATAGAAATAAGTGTGATGTCTTCTTTCTCTCCAGGGTCACAGAAGACTCTTCCTTGAGCTCATTCCAGTCATGACTTCTCCACACCGGCACCCTCTGCATGTCATCAGCAGGGTGTTACAGTTTGGGCCATTATTTACCCCCCTGACAGCCTTTCACCCCGCTATCAGACCCCCTGTGGTAGGAAGAGCTTTCCTGTCCCAAATGTCACGGGTCCCACTGACAACCTCCAGCTATTCCCAGAAAACAGCCCTAAAACTGTCAGCACCTTCACCGCGTTCATTCATCCTGCTAGTGTTGCATTACTGACACTAAATATATAACACTCACAAAAATACATAATTTAAAGGTACAGTTCACCCAAAAATGAAAATTCTCTCATCATTTACACACCCTCAAGTTGTTCCAAACCTGTAAGAGTTTCTTTCTTCTGTTGAGCACAAAAGAAGATATTTTGAAGAATGTTGGAACTTAGCAGTTTCTGGTCCCCATTGATTTCCATAGTGTTTTTTCCCCTACTATGGAAGCTAATGGGAACCAAACAGCTTGGTTTCACCACATTTTTTTCAAATTACCTGCTTTTTCTTTCGAAAAAAGCAAAAAAAAAAAAATCTTCTTATTTGGAAAAATGTTGGTAACCACACAGTTTCTGGTTATTTATTTCAAACAAACAAATAAATAAATAAATACAATACAATACAATACAATACAATACAATACAATACAATAAAATACAAATGCTATGGAAGTCAATGGGGACCAGAAACTGAGATGACAGAAATGTATAGCACTTAATTATTTTAAGTAGTAGTCTTTTAGTATTAAGTATATTATTAGTAGTAAGTATATTATTTCTGTAATTAGTACACTTTTTAAAAGTATGCTATGTGTACTTTAAAAGGGTTTAAGAGACAATTCATATTCTGTAATATTACTGTATTGATCTGCAGTAACGGCACTGATAATATCAGATGAAAACAACATTTTAACCGAATTGATCTGAATAATGACACAATACTGTCTTCTATAGAGCTGATCTACAGCTGACATCAAATTCATTTCATAATTGATAAATTTAACATGAACACTGCTATTTTCCCATTTACAATCTGTATTGCAAGTGCTATAGAAATAAGTGTGATGTCTTCTTTCTCTCCAGGGTCACAGAAGACTCTTCCTTGAGCTCATTCCAGTCATGACTTCTCCACACCGGCACCCTCTGCATGTCATCAGCAGGGTGTTACAGTTTGGGCCATTATTTACCCCCCTGACAGCCTTTCACCCCGCTATCAGACCCCCTGTGGTAGGAAGAGCTTTCCTGTCCCAAATGTCACGGGTCCCACTGACAACCTCCAGCTATTCCCAGAAAACAGCCCTAAAACTGTCAGCACCTTCACCGCGTTCATTCATCCTGCTAGTGTTGCATTACTGACACTAAATATATAACACTCACAAAAATACATAATTTAAAGGTACAGTTCACCCAAAAATGAAAATTCTCTCATCATTTACACACCCTCAAGTTGTTCCAAACCTGTAAGAGTTTCTTTCTTCTGTTGAGCACAAAAGAAGATATTTTGAAGAATGTTGGAACTTAGCAGTTTCTGGTCCCCATTGATTTCCATAGTGTTTTTTCCCCTACTATGGAAGCTAATGGGAACCAAACAGCTTGGTTTCACCACATTTTTTTCAAATTACCTGCTTTTTCTTTCGAAAAAAGCAAAAAAAAAAAAATCTTCTTATTTGGAAAAATGTTGGTAACCACACAGTTTCTGGTTATTTATTTCAAACAAACAAATAAATAAATAAATACAATACAATACAATACAATACAATACAATACAATACAATAAAATACAAATGCTATGGAAGTCAATGGGGACCAGAAACTGAGATGACAGAAATTAGTTGACTCTTTAACGTTTAATTTAATTTTAACATTTAACTTTAATGTAATTCATGCAATCACATTAGCATTTAGCTTTCCCCAAAGATTTTCCATGTTATAACGCTTCTGAAAGCAGAAGGCCTGAAGTGAATGAACAGATGGCATTTACTCATTGTCCATCTTTCCGATTGGTTTCTCTGCTCTTGATCCCGGCATGCCTGGAAATGCAAATGCAGATCTCCACCTCCTTCACCCTCATCAAAAGCATCGGCGCTAACATTCATGTGCTCCTGCTAAGACCACCTAAGTGTTGTTGTGAAGCGCTGGGGGGTTTGTGTGCAAATGCAGGCCATTTGCTCAGTCCTAACTGTGTGTGTGGTGTGAACGCAGGAGTCTGCTTCACCTGAGCTGGAGGTGAGAAGAGCTCCAGCTAACAGGGCTGATGAGCTCCAAACTGCTTCCCATCTGCACTAATAAACGCCAGCAGGTGATCACACCTCCAGTGCCACCAACATATAGTACATACATATATTGAACATATAGTATATACATAGAAAGAGAGAGAGGTTTGAAAATAAGAAAACAAAATAATGTCCTGCTCACCAAGGCTGCATTTATTTGATAAAAAAAAGAAAAAACAGTAAAATTGTGAAATATTACTGCAATATAAAATAGCTTTTTTTTTTCTATGTGAATATATAATTTATTTCTGTGATGCGCAGCTGTATTTTCAGCATCATTACTCCAGTCTTCAGTGTCACATGATCTTCAGAAATCATTCTAATATGCTGATTTGCTGCTCAAGAAACATTTTTGATTATTATCAATGTTGAAAACAGTTCTGCTGCACAATATATATATATATTTTTTTTGTGGAAACCGTGATACATTTTATTTTTCAGGATTCACTGATGAATAGAAAGTTCAAAAGAACAGCATTTATTTGAAATAGAAATATTTTGTAACGATGTAAAATAATGGATAGAAGTATGTTGTATTGAATTATAGTGTATCAGTATATTGTGAAGAAGACACTTCTTTGTTTAGTATAAATGCTGATTTAATAGCTTTAGCGTTGAGTTTTAGTGATATATTCTGTGTTTGGCTGCTGTATTCAGGGGTTTGATCAGGGTCTGGTTAGGATTTGAACCTCAACAACTTCTCCAATCTTCTTGTCACCTGAGGAAGGAGGTTCCTCTGTCCCATAATGTTCTTATGATCTATTCAAGGCCGAATGTATGAAGTGCTAATCAGCAGCCAGCGCTCGCTGCGTTTGTGACGCTCACCAAAGCGAGCCAGTTGGTCAAACATGTGCGGGAGTGTTTTTGTAGGGCTGGGGGGCAGGAGGAGGCCTAATTAGAGCTCATTCACCAACTATGGGGCCAAATGGAGCAATTATCTGCCCCAGTGAGTAGATAATTCCCCCCATTCATCTGTCAGCATCCAGCCTGACTCAACACAGACACACACACAGCTAACTGTTTGCTTGTGTATCCAACAGTTTGTCTCTGACACTGTAATGTACAGCTGCCCCTAGATATGACTACATGTTTATTAATATGAGGTGGGAAGATGCAGGATGGACGGTGATTAATGTTGTGCCAAGATAAGTACATTAAATGTGTCTCACTCCACTGCATATTAATAAAGAACAGTACACTGTGAACAAGTTGACAGAAGTACGAGAAGACAGAGGAAGATTTCAACATTGTGATTGTTGATAGTACAGATTCTTAGTCCTCCTGGGACAACTTCTGTTACTTACTGTAAATGTCCAAACATTTTTCAGAAATTAAGTTTGAGATCATTCAGGTGGACAATCAAGATTATTTTAAAAGGAATAGCAGCATTGTTGACATAGTGGTCCAGAACAACATCACCAGCCTCAAAGGAAGAGGCCTGTGGAGATGTTGAGACAGGAGCTTTTCAAACATGGATTTAACCTTCTTACATTTTTCTGTTATTTACTGTAAATATCCAAACATTTTTCAGAATTTGAGATCATTCAGGTGGACAATCACGATTATTTTGAATGGAGCAGAAGCATTGTTGGCATGGTGGTCCAGAACAACAACACGGAAGAGGCCGTGGAAAGCATGGATTCAACCTTCTTACATTTTTTCTCCTATGATGCTAGCGCAGCACATATGTAGTGTAGATAAAATGCAATGAAATTCTCTTCCAGATGTAAATGAAAAGCAAGATCAATAATTCAGGATAATTCATGTATACAGCAAACACACACACACACACAGATACAATATATATA
>NW_015539875.1:262040-263104 GCF_001515605.1 Sinocyclocheilus anshuiensis
CACACACACACACACATATACTGTATATATATGTATATATATATATACCACTACTGTTCTGTAAAAGACTGATCTGTAGTTATCAGAAAAGTTTGTTTGCAGTTCTAGCTGCTAAAGGTGGCACAAACTGATTTTAAGTTTAAAGGGGCAATTTGTTTTTTTTCTCTTGGGTGATAGCAGGTGTTGGATATCAATTTTTATTTAGTTTAAATATACACAATATATATAAAACAAAACTCCCTGTTGAAGAATTGCAATAAACGTGTATTTTCATTAGCATATTTGTGCATCTACAGCTGAATGTGTTTTATAGTCAATAGAGAACACACCTATAGATTTGATATTTAATTTTAATAATTGCATTACTAGAAAAAAATTGCAGTGCTTCATTTTGCAGTAAAGTTGAGCTGTTTGGTTAAGATCATTTTGTGTTTGGATGGCTGTGTTAAATGGTTTGAGAACAAGTACACTGCATTTGAGAAAAGTGTCAAATCGATTGAGAAAAACTATAATATAATAGCTATGCCTTGTAACACACCTGATAATGCACTGTATCATATAATTAATACTTGTAACCACAGTTATAATACAGTACTATCTATCTATCTATCTATCTATCTATCTATCTATCTATCTATCTATCTATCTATCATCTATCTATATCTGTGTATATATCTAGAAAAATGTGCCAAAGCAATTGAGAAAAACTGTAATATTAGTTAATGCATGTGAAATAAATTGAACAAACGATGAACAAATGCATTTTTTATTATCTAACATTAACAAAAAATTTAAACTGTAAAAATGTGTCACATTGCAGTCTTTAGTAATACTGAAACACAGCATTTTCATTATTTTTAAATTTCTGTTGGGAGCTTTTTGTTGTCGTACTCAAATGTTAAATGAGTTTGTTGACATCTAATGGTCACTAACAGAGTCCAATAAACATCTTTGAGAGGATACAGAGAGCAAATGCATTAGCGTTGTGGTGTGAACGCTCTGATCACCAGCACTTACTAATGCTAACCACTCTCTACCTTAAACAACAACACGAGAGATTCAGT
>NW_015539875.1:263248-282314 GCF_001515605.1 Sinocyclocheilus anshuiensis
AAGCACACACACACGCAAACACACACACGCAAACACACACACGCAAACACACACACACACGCAAACACACACACACGCACACCCTCTGCTCAAGAAACATTTCTGATTATTATCAATGTTGAAAACAGTTGTGCTGCACAATATTTTTGTGGAAACTGTGATACATTTTATTTTTCAGGGTTCACAGATGAACAGAAAGTTCAAAAGAACAGCATTTATTTGAAATAGAAACATTTTGTAACATTATAAATGTCTTTAATGGTTCATCAGTTTTTGCGCATCCTTGCTGAATAAGTATCGGTGTCTTAAAAGAAAAAGTACTTTTGAACAGTTGTGTGTATATTTGGATGAAACTTCATTTTTTGTGTGATTTCAATAAGCTACAGTGAATCCCATTTAAGCATGTTGATTTTTTTTTCTTGCACACTGAATAAACTATTAACAATGTAAATATGTAAGGGTTAAGCATGCAGGTCATTGGTGTTTCAGAAAGTGTTGAGGATGATTGTATAACGTGTTCACTGATGTTAATGGCACTATGTGAGGAGCGTAGATGCTGCATGTTCATCAGCTCATGTGTGTGTGGCATAAAGAGAGAAACACTGCAGCGTGTCACCTGACACCGACCATTCCAGAGCTCTCAGTTGCTGGGGCCATCAGGGGCCCCACTCAGCTGGACCCGGGGCCCCTGCCAGTCTCCAAACGTCCCCTGGTTCTCTCTCTGTGTGTGTGTGTTTGCCTGCACTTCACCAGCTCACATCCCATGCCACCCTCTGAGAGTGTGTGTGTTGTAAAGGTCATGACCCTTGATCCATGTTTACAAACAATCCTTTACAAAAAGGGAAATTATGCAGCAGTTGACCTGTTGCTAAGCTCCGCCTTAAAATCATCACTGCATTGCTGACCAATCCTACCTCTTTCTAGTATACATTGATGGAGGATCTGTGTGTTTATATATATATATATATATAAAAAGCAGTTATTCAAAAATAAGGTTAAAACTTTCAAAAGTTTGGGGTCAGTAGGTTTTATTTTTAATTAAATTAAAATTTTCTTCATCAAGGATGCATTAAATTGATCAAAAGTGACTGTAAATACATTTATAAGGTTACAGAAGATTTTGGCACCACTTTAGAATAGGGAACACATATTCACTATTGACTACGACATTTCCCTCAATAAACTTTTACATTTGCTGCTTATTAATAATTAGTAAGTTAGCTGTTAAGTTTAGGCATGGGGTCAGATTAAATATGGTCATGCAGAATAAGGCATTAAATGTAGTTTATAAATACTAATAAACAACCAATATGATCATAATATGCATGCTGATAAGCAACTAGTTACAGCTTTTGCCTATTGCTTGAACACGTTTTGCTAAATTTGGCTCATTGTGTCAAAACTCTACACACAAGCAAATAACACACAACACTGGGAAATAAACCATTCTCCTGTCTCCATGCTTGCAAAGTTCTCAACATGGCTTAACTGAGACCTTTTTGTAGCTGGCTGATTGGTGTTCAGTTTTGTAAGTAAGTGTTTTCAGGTGTGTGTCAACGTCTTTTCAATTAACCAATGTGTGTTGTATTTTGAATAGATGTGTTTTCCCAATGGTACCCTGAAATTTAATCTTTGAACTAAGTGTCTTATGTATGAAATAGTTTGTAGTGTCTAGGAGCAAGTGTGTTGCAGAAAGGAGCAAGTGTGTTACAGAATTGCAACTGAAGGCGAGAATAGGTCCTTAAAATAAAATGTTACCAAGATTTCGATTTCAAATAAATGCAACTCTTTTGAATTTTCTATTCATCTGTGAATGCTGAAAAATAAATTGTATCACAGTTTCGACAGAAATAATGTGCAGCACAACTGTTTTCAGCATTGATTATAATCAGAAATGTTTCTCGAGCAGCAAATCAGCATATCAGAATGATTTCTGAAGATCATGTGACACTGAAGACTGGAGTAATGATGCTGAAAATTCAGCTGCGCATCACAGAAATAAATTACAGCTTAACAGATATTCACATAGAAAACAGTTATTTTGAATTGTAATAATATTTCACAATTTTACTGTTTTTATCGTATTTTTATCAAATAAATGCAGCTTTGATGAACAAGGCATCCACAGACAATACGTGTGTGCAATGTAGTTTTTTTTTTTAAATCCCTTTTCCAACTTTTTAAGCACATTTTGAGATGTTTGTGCTACAACAGTAGCATCAATGTTATTAAAATAATGTCTTTTAATTCTATTAATAATTCAGGTCATTGCAGCGACTAAATAATTGACAGCAGTGAATGTTTTGTGTAAATATTAGGAACATTTATGTTCACTTCCAATAATGCAATTGCTTTCAAATCAGTTTTTTTTGTAATAATTTCAGCCGACTGTGAGAAGCGTTTGCCTTGATTATGATTCACACAGTCTCATCTCCACACATTTCTTAGATTCCTCAAAGCACAATAGCAGATACAATGCTTTGCATGGTGACACCTATTTCCAGAATAATATCCCATAATGAGCACATTTTACTGAAGCTTACCGTTTGTTTTTATCGTTTTATGCAATCTCCCATTGGTTTTTCAGTGAAAGTGCCTAAAGCTTGTCACAGCGAGCAGCAGTAACTAAAGCAAACCAGTCCAACAGCTTACATGAAGCCTCAAATTGAGCTGTGCTGAGTGCTCTGAGAAAGATTGGCTGGTAATGATGGTATTCCCGTAAGGTCTGAATGAACGCAGGAGCGGCAGCATTGATAAACGCGATCTGTGGCCTCATGCATCACATGTATATTTGCCTTGGCACGGCGGGACAGCTCACATCTCTAATCCTGACTGATGTCAGTGTAAACACAATCAGAGATTATGTAAAAACATTTGAAGGATTATATAAAAGAGCAATTAGCCACTGGCTCAGTACAGACACGCTGTTTAACTGCTTTTTCATCTGGAATTAAGCAGTTAGAAGAGCGGTTCGTCCATATCTTGACACAATGTTGAAATCACAATGCTACTGTATGACTCTCTATGGGAAGCTGATTCTCTTTTACAGTACATCGCATGTCTCTATTCTCTTTGTGGCTCTTGGGACTGTTACAGAGGAGGAATTTCTCACTTTCGTCCAACAATGGGATGGGACATCGCTCTCTCATCTGTCGGGTGTTTACGAAGATGCCTGCTTAGACCCAAATCCCGGCTTAATTTGGTGATATGAACTCATTTCCTCGCGGTGGTCTGTGGGTTTTTGTTAATGTAACCCGAGCGCGGGCAGGACTGGGGAACTCTGGCGGATGAAAGCACCTCCAAAGCCCAAGAATGAACCCTTGAGGTCAACAGCGTTACTCGCCACTGTTTAAAGTTAAACTTTAATTTTTGCATTGCTGAAAAAAATCCCTGAAACAGATTACAAAGGTCATCTGAAGAGATTTGCAGATAATTAAATCAATTGGCAAGATTCAAACCAGAATAGTCCTGAAAATAAATTTCTCACTTATTGGAGTCATGTTTGATACCTTTTTCACACGCCATTATTGGTGGTTTATTGGGCATAAATGATAGAATATCACTTGAAAACCAATGGCAGTGTAATTGGTTATCATAAGACAGGAGCTTAATAAATACAATTAAAGCATGATAATTGTAAATTATGACATTTATTAATTTATTTGTTTGCTTGCTACCTTTTATTTTGGAAAAAAATAAATAAATACAATTTTGGTTTTCACTTTTTGTGCAAGTATTGTATTTTATAAGTAGATTTATGGCAACAAATAAATCTTATTGTAGTGTTTTCAGTTGTTTAAAAACTAGCTTTTAAGTTAATTTCATATCAAATCATGTGTGCAAAACTCTTTCCTCAGCACTGCAATAAAATGATGACAGAGGTTTGATCAAATAAGTTCTGTCACACATATTCTGCCCACAGCAGAACAAACTGAACTCTACACATCTCTTTTGAACTTTCTATTCATCTCACATCACCGTCACTGAATTTCTCCTTCTTCCATTCATTAAGCTGAAGTACCTCCTGTCAAACACACTGTCTGTTATCTGAACTAATGATTAGCAGGTGAATTATCTTCTGATCTACCAGCCTTTTCTCTCACTAAATGTGTTTATACACTCTTAAAAATAAAGGTGCTTCAAAAGGCTCTTCAAGTGATGCCATAGAAGAACCATTTTTGGTTCCACAGAGAAGCATTCAGTCAAAGGTTCTTTAAAGAACCATCTCTTTCTTATCTTTTGGTAATCTGAAGAACCTTCTTTCACCACAAAGAACCTTTTGTGAAACAGAAAGGTTCTTCAGATGTTAAAGGTTCTTTATGGAACCATTTAGACAAAAAGGTTCTTCTATGGCATCGTGAAGCACCTTTATTTTTAAGAGTTTATAAGCAACATAGCACTGATAACGATCAAAAATTATTTTGCAAATTAATAGACCAACACCATAAAAAAAAGTGCAGTTTTGAAATTGCTGACATCTATTTGCATGCATTACACAGTTCGCCTGCTGATTAAGAATAACTGGTGTAAGTTGCATGTAAGTGCATTCTATGTAAATGTATTCTATAGCTACAGTACCTGCTTTATTGTTAGAGACTTTATTCATTTGGACAACAAATGTCTTTGCATGAATTCAAAATGATCATTTGCATGGCAATTAAAATCTCACTCAGGAGTGTGTTTCCCAAAAGCACTATTAGTCAGCTATGGTCGCAAGCTTCATCGCTACTAAGATAGTTCAACAATTCAATGTTTCCTGAAACTATATAGTTCCAACGAACATCAGCAAACAACATCACAAAATATGACTTCTATGTGTTTCATTCAATTAAAAAAAAACAAAAAAAATGTATGTCATTCTCTATGTTTCAGCATGTCAACAATCAGCGCTGTTTTTGAAGAGACATATTTCCACTACATGTACAATGTGGTTTGACTGCCTCCAAATGTAGTTTCAGTGATCCAATCACAAAACGCTCTAGGCCCCATTTACAGGATTTTGTGATCTGGTGACAAAAAATGGATGTTTTGCTAAAGTGTTGCAGAATGGGTTTTAGGATAATGCTAGATGGATGTGAACATTATAAGTCTATAATCGCTTTAAAAAGTAACAGCACACCTCTCAGGACACACAATTTGAAGAATAATTTATTTGCATATCACAAACAATGTGGGATGAGTTATGAGCAGAGGTTTAATACTTAGGATTAGGAGTTTGTCATTATATGTATGAGCAATTGCCATTATAAGCACCACTGTTAACCCTGTAAAGCCTGATACTGTATATAAAATAATTCAGAAAAATCTAGTTTTTTTTTTTTTTAACAGAACATTTTATTGCACTTTTAGACATAATACATCAATATTTTGTCTAAAAGTTCTATAATTTGATTTGATTTTAACTTTTAAAAAGTTCATATATGATAAATCAGGCCTTTATGACTCATGTAGTGATAATATGAAGGAAAAAACACATACATTTTATTCCGAGGCTGAAACTGAGCAAAAATATGCAATTTAGTGCAGATGCTGATATTTATATTATGAGATTCTGATGCTTGTAATGCAAATAAGTGAAATCTTTATAACAATATAGCAGATACTTACATAAAATGATAAATCATAAATATAAGTCGTCACTCCATATCTCCAGTAATCTGTCTCAGTAAGATGAGATTGAAATGATCCAAACATATAATGCAGTGATTGAGAGCTGAAGCAATAAAGGCTCCTCAGAAGATGTGAGAGGTTCTGGAGGCTTGTGAAGATCATTCCTCCGCTGAGGAACAGTGAAAGTAAAGCTTCTGGAAACAAACGCTCCTCAAAAGATCCTGAGGATCAGATTTGACATGCACTGATTTTTCTAAAAAAAAAAAAGATTGATGGAGAATCAAGTAAAGCCGATCTGCTTCAGTCCAGTAAGTGTTCATCTGGAGATATGACTGCAGTTATTCTGACGTTTACTTGATAAAAATCAGTACAGATTTGAGAGCAGAAACACACTTGAAGCACCAGCTGAAGCTGGATGTTCGTACAATTACACTAAAAGAGCTTTTACTGGATAAAAAAGTCTAAACTTTCAATCGACAGGATGATAGAATACATGTAGATGAGTGTGTGCAACAGGTTTTTCAGCAGATCCTTTAGAGGCCATAGAAAGTCATGCATCAAATACAGTAGGCTATAATATGATTTTCAAGACTGCAAACTGTACACTTCCTTAGAGTCTCACCGCAATGTGATAAAACACGAATGACCTCATCAACAGGGGAAAAAAAACCCTTCTCTTTGTTTGTTATCAGTTGTCAAATGTGCGTCACAGAGCATTGTGCTGGAATTACAGCATGCATGGCCAGATCATGTTTTAAATAGCTGATAACAAAAACTGACATATTGCTGTGTGCAAGTAACAGATCACTGATATCTACAGATGACTGACATCTGTTGTCATATGCAAATGAGAGAAAATAAAAGACTGGCTGATAAACAGCAGAGGACCGACATGATCAGCCCTGTCGTTTGCAAAATGTGTGCAAACCAAAAATAACATGGACAATTTGTTTTGTAATTCAAAATTCCTAGTCAGGAACATTACTGTTGCATGTGCACAACATATGTATTGTGATAAAATTACCATGAAACAATTTGCTTTTACATGCACAGCACCAAAACACTGGTGTAGGAGTTTGTTTATCTTATAGACTTGTGACAGTAAAAGCTGCTTTTCTGTCTACTTTTTACAGAAGAAGCTGCTTTCAAAAGCAGTTAAGCCTCTGAAATGAAATGAAACATTAATAACAGAACAATCTTCATATGAAGCAAAACTGAATGGCACACCAGTAGCACTCCTCACACGAACTGCAAAAGAGATGTGAATCACAGTTTATTCCATTTTTTAGTTAGCATCTACAATCTACATCTAAGATAATACGTATAAACCTACATAGCAAATATTATGTAAAATATATTTTAAAAAGATCCACCTTTTTGGTATTTAATGAAACAAATGTATATTTACACACGTATTGATGCATCTTTTTTTCATTGAACTCATTGCAGTGCATTCTGGGATTGACTTCTCTGTGGAGGATACATGTGATGCTGCCTTAGAATCTGTAAAACACGGTATCTTAGAAGGAGTGCACTTTTTATGTCTTAAAGAAATAGTTCACCCAAAAATGAAAGTTTTCTGAACATTTACTCACTCATACAAGATGTATGGGGGAAAGTAGCATTACTTGCTCAGCAATGGATGCTCTGCAGTGAATGGGTGCCGTCAGAATGAGAGTCCAAACAGCTGATAAAAACATCACAATAATCCACACCACTCTGACGGCCCCCATTCACTGCAGAGCACTGCAGAGCATCCATTGCTGAGACAGTGATGCAATGCTACATTTCCCGAAAACCTGATGGAGAAACAAACTCATCTACATCTCGGAAGGCCTGAGGGTGAGCACATTTTCAGAAAATTGTAATTTTTGTGTGAACTATTCCTTTAAAATGCTGTCTAAGCAGTAGGCTCGCTAGGTTATCTAGAAATTTTTGACTGGATGTGCAGTGAAGTTCAAGTCTGGGTCTTAATGACTACATTTCTTAGAAAAAAAAAAGAAGTGAATAATCAACCTTTCATGTTGGGTGAAAGTCAAAGAGCCTACGGGTGACTGTATCTGTCAAGAATGGGAAATGTACAACGTGTCTCGGGCCCAAAGGACAAACCACTGAAAACCCTTGACTGAGATCAATGTTTACAGGAGTCCTGAGGATAGACGGCTCTCTCATGCATATTCCTGCCAGCCGAACTGTTCTCTTCTGAGAACATGTTTGCATGTGTGCGTCAAGATGCGTAGCTGCCATACTGTGCTGCCCACTGAGTGAATGAGTTATCTAATCTGTCAGCGTCCATGCGGGGTCAGCTCTCCGCTTGCTGGGTGTGTCAGTCATCGGGCCATTAAAATGAAAAAGATTGGGGGAAAAAGAGAATAATATGCCCGCTTTCTCATTCTCATGGTGTGTATTTCTGTCTGGCCGGCCAGTGTCTGTCTAGTTTCCCAGACCCGCCTAATGACATTCCCTTGGGACAGAAAAGGCTGCAGATATGCCAAATTTTGTGATTTTTAACAGCACCCCATTAATGAGGGCTGAAGGTGGGGGCTAGCGCGTTATTTTTATCCAACGATGATAGTTGAAATATATATCTATTGCCCACACAAAATCCCCACACACAGTTTGGATGCTGTCATTCTTGGGCCGTGACTCAAGGGGGAGGTGGGAAAATGTGACGTTTTGGAAGGAAAACGATGACGTGGTCTCTAAAGGCGTCTAAGAGGCCCCTGATAAGATCAGATATTACAAAGTAGCTCTGGCCATGGATCCTAAAATACTTTGTTAGTGGCGTTTACTAAGGCTAATCAAATCATTTTATTAATAGGCACTATTACTCTCTCTCATATTTTTGAGCTTACCCGTGACCTGTATGAAACTTTGGTGTGTAATTTGTCTCACATCATTATTTCTGCAGACATCAATGATATCTGTAGTCATGTGGAGAGGTGTGATTGGACCCCTTTCACATTTCTGGGGTTCTCAGAAGCAGAATTTGTCATAGTTGGGTAAATCTATAGCAGCGAATGGGAGACTACAGAAATGTATAATTTATTTTTTATCTTGATTATGATTTTTATTATGTACTGAAAAGCATATGGAAAAGTCCAATTATATTAGGCTTACTTATACTTCATCTTTTGATAGATATATACTTCAGAAAAGTATAAATATTCTAAGCATACTTGGCTTGTAGTTTTGTTTACTCTTTTACTGTAACTACAGATATACTTAGATTAAAATGTACTACTCCTGCACTTAAAGTACACGTAGAATTATACTTTTATGAGCTAAAAAGTGAGATAATTTAGTCCCAAGAAGTACTGAAATAGTACACATACAGGTATACTACTACTGCATTGATATTAATATACTTTCAACATAAAGTATACTTGGAAAATTTACTTAAATGTTTACTTAATAAACTTGGGGAACTAAAGTTTTTATTTATTTATTTGTTTAAATTGGAGCAATTACTGGAACACTATGCTAAAAATACAATCAAAAAATACTAATGCCCTGACAGCCACCCACAATCCACTATCATTGTGGAAGCACTGGGAAACACTCATGCTTAATTCAGAACAAGTCAAATTCTGTTTTTATTATGTCACAATATACTTATAAGTGTTTCACGGTATAACCCCAAGAGCCTCTGAACGTGAAAGGGACACATTGCTTCCCTTCTGCTATACTAAACTGTCTCAAACTATTACTTGATAAATCAAAATGACTTCATTATGAAGAAAAATCAGATTCTTCTAACTGATCCTATCTGATTTATCTGTCTAGTGGCAGTGTGTTAACGGTTTCACAGGTTTACCGTAAATTTTCAAGTGTCAAACACAGGCATGCATAATAACGTCATAAAGTCGTAGTGTAGTGCCCTCTCTGTACAGCAAGCTGTAATTCAATGCAAAGCCACAGGCCAACGCTTAGGAAAGATCCCACTTTTAATGTGAAATGACAGTAAAGGGGGAAGCATCTCTCTGTGAGTTGGAATCACTAGAATGATGGAGGAGAGTCCTGAGAGAAAGAAATCCAAGCATGAATTTCAGTTTGAAAAATGTCTCTGTTGTTCTGAGCGGACAGGAATAGCCATCCCATATGTTTACACCCATTCAACACTGCAAGATGTACTAGCAATGACTGTACCAAGAAAGGTCAAAAAAGTCTGGTTTTCTACTTGAGCACATGTGTTTGTTGTGACCGTATAAAGACAAACGATGCCATAGAGACACTGGAAACCGTGGCAGGGGATTTGAAGAGGAGGACAGGGTTTAAAACAAGCACAGCTTTTGTGGGGTGTTTTTGGAATGCCAAGTATGCCTTTTCTGCTCAGTTTTTGACTGTTCCTCTCTTGCATATGCTGTTTTAGAAGCAAATGCTTGCTTTATTTAGCTAACTTAGTGGTGAAAATATAACATAGCTCCAAGTTTATCAGCCGATGATGCTAAATGGCCTGCTTTGGCAATCTTTAAATATACTTAGAAGAATTAGGACTCCAAGGAAATGTAGTATTTTGGCCACATTAACTATATCTGACTATTTCCTGTAGCCTGAAGGCAAAAAAGATGAAACATGAGAACCTGGTTGATGAGAATAAATAAGTGTGTCAAGAGAATAAAGAGTTATATTTGAGTTTTCTAAGACATTATTGACCAGATCAGGCTGATCAAACTTTTATTTATTTGTTTATTTCGTTTTTAGTCATCATTAACTTGGTTTTCAATTTAACTGTATGTGTTTTGAATGTGACTGACTCACACTGAGTGCTACTATTTTAGTGTTTCTTGATTTAGAAGCAGGCTTTGATGCAGTTGATAACAATAACCCATTTTCTGAATTAGAAACTTCAGATAGTCTTTCATGGAATTGCCAAATTGGTCTGTTTTAATTGCCAAAACAAAATACATATATTGAGGTATTCTGCAGGGCTCGATCTTAGGACCTCTTCCTTTTTTTTCAATTCATTAATGAATGCAAGGAGTCATAAGATTTTTCCTTAAACATTTATTAGTTATTTAATGAATTAAAAAAAAAAATAAAAATCTGTACAAAGTTGTTCAGTTTTTGCAAAGCCATTTCTTTTTCGATTTAGGTAACTTTCATGGTTATTATTTTTATTTAGCATTAAAACTATTTTAATTCTAACCAAAATACTAAATAAATAAATGTTTATGTCATGAATGTGTTGTCCATCACATAATGCTACTATTTTGGACTGCAGGATAGCAGTGATTTCTAATTAATAGCACCATTTAGTTGGGTTACTCATGAGAAAGAGAAAGCATTGCAAATACAGAGAGAAAGTGATTTATGATTTACCCGAGCTTCAGAAATGACGACTTCTCAACTGCTCTGCAGGGTAATCTTAAGGCAGGCTGGAAATCTAGTAAGAGGCCATGCAGAAGGGGTGAACACATGAGGGATTCTTCCTCTGGGAAAGAACAGTGGTGTTAGAGGGCGAGGGCCCCTCTAGAGCTACATCTGAGGTCCTGGGCCCGAGGACCACCACGACAGTTCACCATAACAGAATGACAGAGATCCCCCCCCCCCACCTCCCGTTTTAAGCACGGTTAAGAATTATGCCATTATTAATTACAGAAATATTGAACAGGGAACATTCGTGTTGCGCCAGCTTTGCATATGTGTGCAATTGTGTAGAAGAAGTTGAACGAAGAAGAAGTGTCTCTACGCCCATTTTTCTTCCCTTCCTGCTCTTCTCCATTCTTCCTCTCTCTCTCTGTCCCTCTGGTTCTCTCAGGGGGTCTCTGCTGGCCGGCGAGTTGCTCTGGAATGTTTGTCTCTCCTCACACTGCTCCCGGGAGGGACGTTGGTAGAGGTCAGCGTCCACCACCCCCCACCATCCCCTGAGGCTATCAGTTAATTCAGTTAGCATGAGATACATCCCCATCCCGCTCCTCACAACACCAACACAGCATCCCCTCTCCAAGACATTCTTCCATTAACGCACATAAGCACAGACTCATAACCTCTGATTGATGAGGCCTGTACTCTGACACAGGTTGCATGATAAAAGTTTGTAGATTATTTTTTCTGTTTGAATTCGTTCCATTGTGAGCCCTTTTAAAGGAACAGATCACCTAAAAATGAAAGCTGTGTCATCACTCATTTCTATAGAGCTCCACACATGACATGCAGGAAAAAGATTGTATATTGTGCTCACAATGTAAGAATTTGTTCCCATGATTTTGTTCCCTCATTTTATTGAATTTGTGGCCATGATTTACTGATAGGTTCCCCTCGTTTGGGTATGTTTACATGACAATGATATACTAAAAACTGAAACATTTTTCCTTTGCGTTTTTGAAAAGTTTTGCATACAGATGACAATGTTGTCAAAATTATCCCTGTTCACACGGAAGCAAGATAACTACTTAAAACTCTGTATTATACATGCCAGGCCAGTAGTTGGCGATGTAACTATAGTTTACAAAAACTTGCTATAGTTTTCAAACACGTTTACAAAAGTTTATGTTTTCAGGCCCCCAAAACGCCATTGTCGTGTAATAAAACACATAAGTCGTGAATAACTTATGCGTTTAATGTGAATAAAACGCATACGTTTTTCATTTTTATTTGAAAATGGTAACAAATTAATAAATCGTGTCCACGATTTTCTACAATGAGGGAATAAGTCAACCAGAGGGAACAAATTGTTGCCATGATTTAACCAAAATTTGGGAACTAAATAGTAAACTGTAGCTATGATTCACTACAATGAGGACATTAATTCTTAAGTCGTGGCCACATTTTAACTAAAATGAGGGAACTAATTAGTAAATTGTGTCATGATGTACTACAATGAGGGAACACATTAGCAGACTTTGGCCAAGAATAAACAAGTCATGGGAAGAAATTCTTAATTCGTGGCGACAATATATGTTTCCCAGGGCTCCGTACATTCAATTCCAAAACCATTCCGACTATTATCTATATGCTAACTATTAATAGGCAAACTTGGTAATATGTACATAGACATTCATGAACTATAAGATTAGTAAAGTTTGAATCTTTACAAAATGCTTGGGCTTAGGCCAAAATGCTAATTGACAGGAACCGTGTAATGTATTTCCATAGTTTTTTTTTTGTTTTGTTTTGCATCATGTCATTCACTCTGATTTCTGTTGAGTGTCTCAGTTTGGGAAATGCATTCCTAAGTCGGAACAATGACAGGAAATTGATTCTGTCGAGTGGCCAGTGAGTACAGGGGACCTTAGGGAATATTTTAAATGTCACCACCATCTTAGAAACTACTCACCGAATGAATGTTACGCTTGAAACTGTCTTATGATGTTGTGACTTCATACAGCAACACACACACAGACACACACACACACACACACACACACACACACACACACACACACACACACACACCTTGAGCACATGTGTTTGTTGTGACCGTATAAAGACAAACGATGCCATAGAGACACTGGAAACCGTGGCAGGGGATTTGAAGAGGAGGACAGGGTTTAAAACAAGCACAGCTTTTGTGGGGTGTTTTTGGAATGCCAAGTATGCCTTTTCTGCTCAGTTTTTGACTGTTCCTCTCTTGCATATGCTGTTTTAGAAGCAAATGCTTGCTTTATTTAGCTAACTTAGTGGTGAAAATATAACATAGCTCCAAGTTTATCAGCCGATGATGCTAAATGGCCTGCTTTGGCAATCTTTAAATATACTTAGAAGAATTAGGACTCCAAGGAAATGTAGTATTTTGGCCACATTAACTATATCTGACTATTTCCTGTAGCCTGAAGGCAAAAAAGATGAAACATGAGAACCTGGTTGATGAGAATAAATAAGTGTGTCAAGAGAATAAAGAGTTATATTTGAGTTTTCTAAGACATTATTGACCAGATCAGGCTGATCAAACTTTTATTTATTTGTTTATTTCGTTTTTAGTCATCATTAACTTGGTTTTCAATTTAACTGTATGTGTTTTGAATGTGACTGACTCACACTGAGTGCTACTATTTTAGTGTTTCTTGATTTAGAAGCAGGCTTTGATGCAGTTGATAACAATAACCCATTTTCTGAATTAGAAACTTCAGATAGTCTTTCATGGAATTGCCAAATTGGTCTGTTTTAATTGCCAAAACAAAATACATATATTGAGGTATTCTGCAGGGCTCGATCTTAGGACCTCTTCCTTTTTTTTCAATTCATTAATGAATGCAAGGAGTCATAAGATTTTTCCTTAAACATTTATTAGTTATTTAATGAATTAAAAAAAAAAATAAAAATCTGTACAAAGTTGTTCAGTTTTTGCAAAGCCATTTCTTTTTCGATTTAGGTAACTTTCATGGTTATTATTTTTATTTAGCATTAAAACTATTTTAATTCTAACCAAAATACTAAATAAATAAATGTTTATGTCATGAATGTGTTGTCCATCACATAATGCTACTATTTTGGACTGCAGGATAGCAGTGATTTCTAATTAATAGCACCATTTAGTTGGGTTACTCATGAGAAAGAGAAAGCATTGCAAATACAGAGAGAAAGTGATTTATGATTTACCCGAGCTTCAGAAATGACGACTTCTCAACTGCTCTGCAGGGTAATCTTAAGGCAGGCTGGAAATCTAGTAAGAGGCCATGCAGAAGGGGTGAACACATGAGGGATTCTTCCTCTGGGAAAGAACAGTGGTGTTAGAGGGCGAGGGCCCCTCTAGAGCTACATCTGAGGTCCTGGGCCCGAGGACCACCACGACAGTTCACCATAACAGAATGACAGAGATCCCCCCCCCCCACCTCCCGTTTTAAGCACGGTTAAGAATTATGCCATTATTAATTACAGAAATATTGAACAGGGAACATTCGTGTTGCGCCAGCTTTGCATATGTGTGCAATTGTGTAGAAGAAGTTGAACGAAGAAGAAGTGTCTCTACGCCCATTTTTCTTCCCTTCCTGCTCTTCTCCATTCTTCCTCTCTCTCTCTGTCCCTCTGGTTCTCTCAGGGGGTCTCTGCTGGCCGGCGAGTTGCTCTGGAATGTTTGTCTCTCCTCACACTGCTCCCGGGAGGGACGTTGGTAGAGGTCAGCGTCCACCACCCCCCACCATCCCCTGAGGCTATCAGTTAATTCAGTTAGCATGAGATACATCCCCATCCCGCTCCTCACAACACCAACACAGCATCCCCTCTCCAAGACATTCTTCCATTAACGCACATAAGCACAGACTCATAACCTCTGATTGATGAGGCCTGTACTCTGACACAGGTTGCATGATAAAAGTTTGTAGATTATTTTTTCTGTTTGAATTCGTTCCATTGTGAGCCCTTTTAAAGGAACAGATCACCTAAAAATGAAAGCTGTGTCATCACTCATTTCTATAGAGCTCCACACATGACATGCAGGAAAAAGATTGTATATTGTGCTCACAATGTAAGAATTTGTTCCCATGATTTTGTTCCCTCATTTTATTGAATTTGTGGCCATGATTTACTGATAGGTTCCCCTCGTTTGGGTATGTTTACATGACAATGATATACTAAAAACTGAAACATTTTTCCTTTGCGTTTTTGAAAAGTTTTGCATACAGATGACAATGTTGTCAAAATTATCCCTGTTCACACGGAAGCAAGATAACTACTTAAAACTCTGTATTATACATGCCAGGCCAGTAGTTGGCGATGTAACTATAGTTTACAAAAACTTGCTATAGTTTTCAAACACGTTTACAAAAGTTTATGTTTTCAGGCCCCCAAAACGCCATTGTCGTGTAATAAAACACATAAGTCGTGAATAACTTATGCGTTTAATGTGAATAAAACGCATACGTTTTTCATTTTTATTTGAAAATGGTAACAAATTAATAAATCGTGTCCACGATTTTCTACAATGAGGGAATAAGTCAACCAGAGGGAACAAATTGTTGCCATGATTTAACCAAAATTTGGGAACTAAATAGTAAACTGTAGCTATGATTCACTACAATGAGGACATTAATTCTTAAGTCGTGGCCACATTTTAACTAAAATGAGGGAACTAATTAGTAAATTGTGTCATGATGTACTACAATGAGGGAACACATTAGCAGACTTTGGCCAAGAATAAACAAGTCATGGGAAGAAATTCTTAATTCGTGGCGACAATATATGTTTCCCAGGGCTCCGTACATTCAATTCCAAAACCATTCCGACTATTATCTATATGCTAACTATTAATAGGCAAACTTGGTAATATGTACATAGACATTCATGAACTATAAGATTAGTAAAGTTTGAATCTTTACAAAATGCTTGGGCTTAGGCCAAAATGCTAATTGACAGGAACCGTGTAATGTATTTCCATAGTTTTTTTTTTGTTTTGTTTTGCATCATGTCATTCACTCTGATTTCTGTTGAGTGTCTCAGTTTGGGAAATGCATTCCTAAGTCGGAACAATGACAGGAAATTGATTCTGTCGAGTGGCCAGTGAGTACAGGGGACCTTAGGGAATATTTTAAATGTCACCACCATCTTAGAAACTACTCACCGAATGAATGTTACGCTTGAAACTGTCTTATGATGTTGTGACTTCATACAGCAACACACACACAGACACACACACACACACACACACACACACACACACACACACACACACACACAAACAGCTGGCATTAGTGAAAACTTAATGTGGAAAACAATTACCCAGAATGGTGCAGATCTCTCTCGAGCTCAATGTAGTCAACTGGAAATGACCATGAATAGCATATTTTAACTCAGAAGTCTAAGTCTTGCTATCTTACACTTTCATCGCACAGCTATATAACGTAACTCCCCCTCATCTGTCTATGCTTGCTCCCTCCCCTCTCTTTTTGCCTTCCTGGCTAAAATTTACTCTTCCTGTCGTTCGCCTCCCCTCACAAAGGCTATTTATCAGCTGGAGAGCAGCTCGGACTCCGCCGCTAAGGCATTCCGCCCAGCGACAAATCCACTTTATTGGAAATGCAGACAGGATCCAGTCAGAACTGGAGCCAAACCAAGTTGTTGTTTTTTTCCCCCTATTCGGTGCAAGGTTTAAGGTCGTGCATTATGGATGGCTGAGTTCCATCCGAGTGGAAATTACTTATTCCATATCAGACAACCTCGCAGTTCAACCGCCACAAGCTGGCAGAGTCCTCAACCCGACTCCAATCAGTGTGCTGATTTCTTTGAATAAAATACTAAACTTCTTGCTTGTTAGGATTAATAAACATCACGGCAGTCGCAGAAAGATCTTCAAAATAAATGTTCCCAAAAATCAACTTTTGACCTACTACTGCTCCGCTATCATTGGAAACATCACGTTTTCAAATGCAGAAAAGTTGCGAGGTGTAAGGTCATGCATCATGGATGGCTACATTTCATCTGACGAAAATACTCACGCCATATCAGCCAATCTAGCAGCTCAAGCCCCTTTCATAAGCTAGCAGAGTCCTTAGCGAGACTCCTACTAGCATACAACACTAACCAACATGCTCTTATAATAAAACCATGCATGTCTTGCTTGCATAATGCAAAAATCATCTTTCACCACTAATCAACCCTCAGTGGGTCAGGAGGATCCAACAATGACTAATCAGTTAGCGAGGTCAAAAGGTTTATCTAGATTTTTCTTTTTAAAACTTTCTGTTTTAGGGTTTTATCCTAAAAACACTTTAGCCGTATAACAAAGCACAGTAAAACTAAGACGTTTGCTTCTGTAAATGCATATTTATGTAGAGTCAGAAATATTATGGAGTTTTGAGAGCGTAAATGCAAAGTCATATTTACAAGTGTGAAACTCAAATTTATAGATGATACACAAGTTGCTGAGTTACAACATTGAAAGGGTCAATTTGAAACATCACAGACAAAAAATAAATAATAAAATAAAATAAAAAAAAATCTGACTTTAAATATATGCTAAAAAATCAATGAAATTATAAGTATATTTACTACCAACCTTCGTACAAAAATATATTTCATAATGTATTTCAGTTGCAAAAAAATAAAAATAAAAATCAAATGTTACAGTAAGATATCAAAATTAGATTTACAATTATTTAATGTTTTTTTTGTTCGTTTGTACATTCATTCATTCATTCATTCATTAATTCATTCGTATATGTATGTATTTATTTCTTTTGGGAACATTGTAATGCATGTTCCACGCTGTTTTTTGTTAAAAAGTGTTACGTTCACACATGTTAGAAACAACAAATAAGATTTTTCTTCAGATTTGACAAATGTTAATGTATGTTCTAGAATTGAAATATATGGAGGCTATATGTTTTTAAAATATATGTTTATATTTTTAAAACAGATTTTTTTTTTAAAATATATGCAAACGATAGCATGATAGCAATACAGTTATTTTGCCTACTTATCTGTAAAATATTTGATGGGGCATCCATATATTACTAAGAGTAAGAGATGTGTCTGGTGGACATGGCCATAAAACAGCATAATCATAGATGTCTTTCTTAAGACATATCTTATCTTATCTTATCTTATCTTATCTTATCTTATCTATTAGAGGTTATCACCGGAACGCTTACACTTGCTTGCTTTTTCGCGTAAGGAATGTTTTTTTTCTCACAATGACCTGCGCAGTCAAAATGAGAAACACACAAATGCCAGTGGCATTCAGGCGTACTTTCTTTCTCAGCGGCTCGATGGCCAAGAATGCTGCTCAGGTCTCTCGACTGATGTGCTGACCCTCAGCAGACCCCTGTCTCGGCTCTGCTTTCTGTTTGCGTCTTCTGCCTTGAGTTAGGTGTTCTGCGTGGCCTCGCTGCGGTCGCTGACCTCTGGATCTCTCCCACACAAGCGCTGCTGTGCCCCGGGCGCTTTCTGAAGCACATCTCCCAGAGCTGTGGGAGAAGAGGGAAATGAGGAAGATGCTTTTCCCAAGAATAGTTTCTCCAGCAGGGTGATGGCGAGAGGAAGAGGCTTAAAAGAGGAACTACGTGGATTACAAGAACTCCCCTGCAGATCGCACAGGGACGCCTCACCGTCACCCAGACACTCCAGAGAGCAGTCGTCTAGATCTTTCAGTCGGAAAATAATCTGATCTTTTATAGTAATGTTCAAGAAACGGTTTATCCAGAAAGGATAATTCATTCATTAGTGCTGTACTCACCCTAATGATATTCCAAACCAAGTATGACTTACTGGGACAAAATTATTTTGATAGTTAGATTAATGAATATATTTTTGGCCATTTTTTTTATATATTTTTATAAATATATTTTAGAAATACAATTACATTTTTTATGCATTTAAAAATATATTTTGCCCTTCATATATTTCAGTTCAATTAAATTAATTTACATAAAAAAATACCAAGGAAAATGTACAAAGAAAACAAACAAGCAAACAAATAAATAAATAAAGTATATAAAAAGTAAACATTTGTAAATAATTATAAATCTGAATATTGATCTCTAGTAGGTTATTCCATCCAAATTTGCATTTAGATCAATGT
>NW_015539875.1:282398-292176 GCF_001515605.1 Sinocyclocheilus anshuiensis
TTTATATTTTTTTTTTTATTGCTTGAAGTATGGGTGTAGCTGCAAAATTACTTACTAGTAAAATGTCTGAAGTGAACTACTGAAATGAACTTAGCTGAATTATTTTCTTCTGTGGTGCACAAAAGGAGACATTCTGAAGAATGTTCACACTGCTCGTTTCCATACAATGAAAGTTAATGGTGACAGATGCTGTCAAGCTCCAAAAAAAGCACCATAAACGTACTTCATAGTATGCTGTATTTCAATCCTCAAAAGACATATAGATAAGAGCTTTGTGTCCGGATCAGACTGACATTCAAGAAGCTATTCATTTCTGCTGCACCTATAAAATTACATATGCACTAATGCATTTTAAAATTTGCATTTAGTTGTGAGACGTGCAAGAACCATTGCCGTTTTTGACATTGACCTCAAATGTGCATGATCCCTTTTGAAAATTAAATAAAATGTTGAAATAACATGAGAATGTTTGTTCCAGAGTTTCTTGTAAACTATTCCTTTAAATTGCATCAAGAAATGTGCAAAATCACATTTTGTTTTGCAAGATGACAAAGCTATTTTATTTCTCCTCTAAAATGTAACACACAGCACCATTATGTCTTAGTTGCTATTTCCATAACAGCGTATAATGTTGACGGCACGGTCCCCTTCCTCGCTGAACCTGAGTCACACTTCCATTTCACAAGAGCCATTTATTGCCAGTCTCTCAAACGTAACGCTGCTTACAGAAGGATATTACTCACACGCCGCAGCGCTGCCAAGTCCTGTTCCATGGACCATCGAGGTGTTTAAAGACAGGTATTCATATTTGTGCTATTTTTCCTTGTGCGAGTATTTCCCTTTTTTCAATGCACGTTTCCCCACCAAAAAAGAGAAAACACAAAAATACCATTATGATCAGTTCACAGAAAATTCACAGCATGCATTTTAGCCTGTAATGCAGAGAAAATAACCGCTCTGGGGAAATAAGGAGGTTTTTTTGGTTTTGTTGCACATGAGTAATGAATGAAAGAATAACGAGTAATCCAGAAGAAAGCTGCAAGGATATCTGAAAATGTGATGGAGCTCTTTGCTTACATGAAATGACATCAGTCTCTGAGTGTGAATGTCTCAGCAGAAAACAAGGACAAACATGTGCCTTCAGCGCTGTGGAAAAGAGCTTAGTCTCAATCTGATTTTACAGAGCAATTACATTCACTGCATACATCAGGATTAGGGATACATACAGTATATATATATATACATATATACTGCAATGCATGAGTTCATTGAGCTCCTGGGCTTCTGATGGCAGACTTTGGTAAATCCAATCTCTTCTCCAGGGGACACACATTTGAGATGGCCACTGCCTTATTTTCAGCAAATTATGAGAAGCAGAAGACATAATAAAAGTCTCCATTTGATTTCACTGTGTCTAGAAGAAACAATTAAAGGGGTCATATGATGTTGCTAAAAAGAACATTATTTTGTGTATTTGGTGTAATGAAATGTGTTTATGCGGTTTAAAGTAAAAAAAAACACATTATTTTCCACATACTGTACATTATTGTTTCTCCTCTATGCCCCGCCTTTCTGAAACGAGTCGATTTTTACAAAGCTCAAGTGAGCTGAGGCCGGGCTAGAGTGAGATGAGGCCGGGATAGAGTGAGATGAGGCCGGGATAGAGTGAGCTGAGGCCGGTATAGAGTGAGCTGAGGCCGGGATAGAGTGAGATGAGGCCGGGATAGAGTGAGCTGAGGCCGGTATAGAGTGAGCTGAGGCCGGGATAGAGTGAGATGAGGCCGGGATAGAGTGAGCTGAGGCCGGTATAGAGTGAGCTGAGGCCGGGATAGAGTGAACTGAGGCCGGGCTGGATTCCGCTTCGTCCACGGTGAAAGTTGATGTATTTCCTCAGTGACCAGCACAGATCAGCTCTAGGCACAAAGCGGATATCGTCCTCTTTTGGAAGACCAAACAAAGTAGTTTCGCTTTCACAACGAAGCACACAGAAACTACAGCGAGAATAAAAGTTACGCCTTCTTTCTTTGCGTGAACATTTGGGCAGCGTTATGCAAATCTTCCAACATAGTGATGTAGACGTGTGGGTGCGTGTTAGAACGAGCCGTTTTAGGTAGGCGTGGCTGACTCTGAACTTTTATAAAGAATATCTCTTTGGATTTGAGACTTTAGTCTTTGCAACTTTACAGATCTTCTTTATGCACCAAGAGCTTGTAACACTCCAAAGAGAAAGGAAAAATTTAAATCGCATCATATGACCCCTTTAAGACATTAAAGAGGATTTGTCTTTCCTCTATGTGGTGCAACTCCTTTCAACATCATCCAGAAACCTTCAGAGCGGCCAATAGAAACACAGCTGTTTATTTCCCTCATGCTGACGTGTCAACAAGTATGTAAGTATTGTCTGCATGCCGCTCTTCTAAATAAAGCCAACCATTTTCAGAATAAAATACAGACGCGTTTCATGGGGATTGGACTAGTAGAGAGATGTCACTCAGCGTTCTTGTTACACACATTACCCACGAGACGTTACTATGCCACAGTCTGGTTGTTGGTTCAGTAATGGATTTTTTTTTTCTGAGTCTGTTTGGCAAAGGGCCCCCAGGGGCCCCCAGGAGCTGGGAAGTTTAGAGGCGGCTGCTCGGGTTTCTCCAGGCCCCGGTGATCTGCTGGGGTCACGGGGTCAAATGCAAAAGTGACAATGTGGATAATTGCCTGCTGCAGATAATGACCTGTTGATTGAGATCAGTTGTTTTCTATGGACGGAGAAAGAAAAGCAGCGGACTGAACTCTAGCCTATCAAGATGTCCAACAATAAGACAATAGATGTCTGGCCTGTGGACAAAGTGCAGCATACACAAACACAGAGAGAAAGGGCGGGATGAAACGAGAAAGAGAAATGTGTCAAATGTGCTGCTACTTTCTGAATATGTTATACGCAGGTCTAATTCGTAGCATGTGTGGCCCAGAACGGGCAGAAATAAAGTTTTTCAGACACGTATTGAACAGCATATCATTCTCACTCCTCCTGCTGTATAGATGATGATGTAGACTGTGCGTATTATGTGAATTTTAAATATGAATTAATTACCTGGATAGTCTAACGCAATTATTATACCATAGAGCACACTGCATACAATACTATATCCCACGAAACTCAGCTTTCCATTTCTAGTTTGATCTGGAAGTGATTACAGATGCAATTTTATTCAAGTCATTATTTCAGTGGATTAAAATAGTAAGACTGAAACATACTAACGATTGTCTGAGAGACTGCATGGCATCAAACTTTGGTAACACTTTACTTAAAGTCTTTATGTATAATGCATTGTAAAAGTAGTTTTAATGCATTAATTATGCTTTGCAATGCACCTTACAATGCATTGTACAATCTCATTAATAATTGTAACCACGGTTAAAAAAATTAATTGTTACACTTTGCATTTTAAATTTGGTTATAATTATTTACAAGATATGTATGACAACGCACATTATGAATAATTATAATGCATTATACCCCTTTATAATGCATTATACTGTACATACAGCTTTAAGTAAAGTGTGTAAAGTTTTGAAAAAAAAAAGGAGGCAAAGTTTTCAAATGTGTGTAAGCAGTTGAAAAAAGCTGTAAACACACACTATTCTTCCTCTCAGGCTGTGTTTAGATCTGTGTATGTCTCATTAGTGAAGTTATCAGGTATGCAAAGAACATTTTGATTACATCTATAGCATTTCAGTGGCATTGGCTATTATTATGGCCTAATTTCTGCCATATTTCTCAAGGTTGTTGAAGGTTGGAGCAGACAGAGTGTGTGTTCGTTCTGCTGATACTCTAGACACCTCGAATCAAACGGTCAGATGGGAAATGTGTGTCTGACATGTAAGCACACAATGAGCTCTTTCTTCCACAGCTACTTTACATGCACACACACACACACACACACACACACACACACACGCTATAGGTTCAAGTGAGAAACCAGAAGCCACAGTTGAGGGATATTATGATTTGCACACCAGAACTCTCATGACAATGCATTGTACAGATAACCATATAAAACCTCCACTGACATGCAGCTAAACACCTTCAGTGTTGCTATAGATCTATCTATCTAAATCCACTCACAGAAAACTTGGACCCCTTGATTTCTATGGTGTTGTTATTGCCGTGATCTACAACAGCCAAATGAACTGTAAATTACAGTTACATATAACATTTAAAATCATTTTCTTTTTTAATTTTGTTTTAGTACGGTTTTATAGAAGGAAACATGAAACATGTTTATTGTACGTTACAAAGAGAACAATGGAAACAAACTACTATAACACAAATATCAAATGTACAGCAATCCCCACACTGGAATACAGTTAACAAAACAGATATCGGTTGCAAATAAATCAAATGACGTACATACTAAACTTTTTTTTTCTCAGAGCGAGAGCTTCCTTTGGCTGCGCTCTGATGTGGAGGTGAGTTTGTGTTTGGCTCGGGACGCTCCGTCACTTGTCATCATCAGAGATCTGCAGGCGGTCAGAAGATAACTGCTTCAAACAAGCACTTGATTACGACTAATGCAGACACAGCAGGAGGAACTGAGCCATGACTGTAAGTGAGTGTGAGGAGGGGCCCGACTCTGGCTTTGAAGTAAACAAGATGGATATCTGCACTGTTTACGTTTTAATTTGGTGCCCAATTGTACGAAGATTGGCTACAAATTGAAAAATGAAGATCAGATGCAGGAGTGTGTGTGTGTGTGTCCGCTTTGATTTCCAACCACCTATTTTGCTGGTTGAAACCGGCACTGATCACACAAACACTCAACCTACAGGTAACCTCAGTGCATTTCAACACTCTCACCACACACACACACACACACGCACGCACGCACGCACACACACACACACACACACACACACACACACCCACCAGGCCTTTGCTAAATCAACTAGCAAGCCGTGGTCACCATAAAATACATTTGACTAATTTTTTGTCACATATGTGAGAGTTATAATGTTTATTGAGCTCTACTGGGGCTGTGCTACTGCCGCACACGACACAAACATCTTGATGTCATTAAGACGTCATTAAAGACACGAACGGACTGTGAGAGACTAAACCCATCACACTGTGAGTCTATAAAGTCAACATGAAATCAGAATGGACCCTGTTTACATTCTTAATAAATCCGTTATCTGGTCCTATTGTGCACAATTCATCAGTGAATGTTATTGTAAAGAGAAAAAAAAAAGTTTATTTTAATGCATTTCTTGACCTCTGAACTGATTTTTCCTTCTGTTGATATAATCGAGGTCATGTGGGCGGGAAAATAATATTAACCAATTAGTGACGTTTAATCATCCAATCAAGTCCTGTTGGATACAGTATACATGTTGCAGTTCAGAGATTAAATATTTTTAACAGCTGCAGTTTCTTGTTGTCTTTAACCCAATAAATCCTACTGCATCATATTTGATATGCATTTCTAAATCCTCTAATGAGGCCTAATTGAAACTTTGCTGTTAAACCTGTAACTCACAATCTACTCCAAGCCTTCTGTCGTCTGATTGACAGTTTAGTGTGTTTTATCCAGTAAAAGCTCTTTTAGTGTAAATGTACAAACGTCCAGCTTCAGCTGTTGCTTCTCGTGTCAAATCTTGACTGATTTTTATCAAGTAAACCTCAGAATAATATTCCAGGATGGACACTTACTGGACTGAAGCAGCTTTCAATCTCATCTCACTAAGACATATTATTGGAGATATAGCGTGACAACTGATATTTAGATCATTTTATGTCAGTATCTGCTGTACTGTTATATATGCTATATATCTCCAAATTGAATATTTTTGCTCAGTTTGAGTCTCTGAATAAAATTATGCACAAATGCATTTTCTAAATGTTCAAAAAAGTGTTTTATTAGACAGATGCAGAAATCTGCATGTATTGCAGTATCTGATTGACTGATCGATCAGGATGCATTATCTCTCGGTGATCATTAATGTTTATCAGTGATCGGCCACCCACTCAGACCCTCACAAATAAAGAGGATGAGTCTCAGCTGTAAAACTACAGCTCACATTCAGACTCATTACCTTCCTGCTGTCACTCACACACCACTGACCCCTGAGTCCTTTCCCACAGAGTGTACACATATATATATATGCTAAAATGTAACTAATAAATGTGTCAATACTACTACTACTAATAAATAAAAAATCTAAACTTGCTAAAATTAACTTAACTTGAAGAAAAAAAAAATAGTTTGTTACCACATTGCAAATAGAAAGCTATGTGCATAATATGGAAATAGTGATATAATAATTTGAGATGCTGAAGATACTTGGATGAAAAAACTGGAAAACTTGAAACATTTGTGAAAAAGTTAGTAACATAATTTTGCTTTAGCTAGTTAATCTACAACATTTTTGTATGTGGGAGAAAACAACAACAACAAAACGTTTACTTTGACATAAGTATAGTGTTCTATGTACATAAGCTCCACTTAATCACAGTACTGCACAAGCACAATAACAGTGCATGTGGTATTTAAAAAAATAAGGTATTATGTTAATGTGTATTATTATCTTATTAACATTTAATATTGTAAATAATAACCTAATAATATAAGTTACTGCTTTTAAAACAGTGGCTCAAGACTCGCCATGTTATCATGGTTTATCCATCAGGAGAGCTGTGATAACACTTTCATTCTGCTGTTTTTATGGAAGCAGCTCTGCTGTTTTAGATAAGCACATAATAAACACAGTCTGTGTGAATGGCAGTAACCTGTGAAAACATGAATCCAGCTCACAAACACGTGGCATGCATACACCGTGTTCTGCCTGGCAGCGTCTCTCATCTGCTCTGTGCTGATGTTGTTTTGAGTCTCACACTATCTGTCCTGTCAGCAGGTGGCTGTTCGGGAATATCAGCCTCTTCCGGGATCTGCTTGTTTTGTGTCTTATCACACCTGTTCACAGCCTCCCCTCCCTCTGATGTTTAGGGAAAACGAGTTTGGTGAACATATACGTAATTTGTGAAAATCTCACCATAATACAATTTATAATTGCAGTATAATTGTTTGGATGTATACTGAAAAAAAAAAAACAAAAAAAAAAAACGATATTTTGTTTTGCTTTATATTTTATTATATTATATATTACAGTTGGAATGCTAAATTGTTAAATAAAAGTGCTAAGTGCTAAATGAAATAATATTATTAAAGTAGCATGGTTTAGCTAAATAGCTAAACTTTAACTTTGTAGGATCAGCCTAAATTCTTATTACTGTAATAAGTTGATTGCTAACAGTCCATATTAGCAAAAAGAAACACTTTAAAGGAACAGTTCTCCGAAAAATTAACATTTGCTGAAAATGTGCTCACCCTCAGACCATCCAAGATTAGGATGAGTTTGGACTGGAGTGCTGTGGATTACTTGTGGATTATTGTGATGTTTTTATCAGCTGTTTGGACTCTCATTCTGACGGCACCCATTCACTGCAGAGCATCCATTGCTGAGACACTGATGCAATGACATTTCTCCAAATCTGATGAAGAAGCACACTCATCTGCATCTTGGATTATCTGAGGGAGAGCATATTTTCAACAAATGTTCATTTTTGAGTAAACTTCTCTTCTCAGTTATCTGTCTCTCTGCGTCTCATGCTCTGAGTTGTGTTCCTCTATGAATGTCATGTGCGTCTCCATGACTTCTGTGTGTGTTTGAAACTGGCATTGCTCTCAGCAGAAGTCAGCTCCTGTGGCTCTTTGAAGCCTGTGAACTGCATGTGTAGTGGAAGTGTAGGAAACAGGTGCTGCTCAACTCCAGCTGCTCTGCCTCTATTTGATGTCCTTTATAAAAGACAGATGCAAAACCAGAGCAGAGATACATAGTGTTAAACTTCTACAAACAAACACAATCAGGCTTAATGACTGTGTTAAGAATGGAAGACAGTATATGCAAGACATTTACTTCCCTAAAATTATTTGAGTTTATTTAGTTATTGTCAATGTGTGTATATTGCCATTGGTTAAAAAAAGTGCTTCATTGATGGTACTTGAACTTTCAAAAATAAATAAATAAATACAAATTGTATGGCAACTTGGCAAGTGCCATTTTCTTTTATTTTGTTGTTATATTGCCTTTTGAAATAGGACATAACTAAAATTAACAAATAAATATTGATAAACACTACAAACACACACACACACACACACACACACACACAAACTAATAAAATAAGAAAAATAAATAAAAATACAAAAATAATTATATTTAAATTTTTTTATTATTTTTTTTCCAGTAGAGAAAGTCTGTAATTTTTAAATGTGTATAACAACTAAAAGTGTATCGATGTCCAATTTTAGTGACTTATTAACATCCAGATGACCTCAAATCTAAAAAAAAAAAAAAAACATGACTAAAAGCCACAAAACTCAAACTAATATTTATTAAAAATAACTTAACACTTAAGTGTAATATTAACATTTTGGTAAAAAAAACAAAAAACATTAGGAAGTGGAAAAGATCAGATCAAACTTAATTATTCCCATTAACAAACCATACAAAGATGAGCACACATGCTCGCAGACATACTCATGTGGAGACAGAGGTGGCTTTCTCAGGCAGGACTGGCATGTTTGCAGCCACCTCCTTAAAGCCATGTAGATGCAACAAAAATAAATGGCCCCTGACAATGTGTTAATCCACTCTTACAAAGTGTCTCAGGTCTGAATTAAGTTGCCATTTTTTATTGCTACCCTGACACCTGTTTATAATAGGGGGCCCTTGGTGACTTATGCCCATGTTATTACAGCCTGCGGTGGGAACGTGTGCTGATGAACAGAGAGAGAACTGATCTGAGATCAGAGATGCATGGTTACCTGCAGGTACTGGGACTAAAGAGATCAGATTTCAGAATAAAAATCCAAAGAAACTCCCAAGAATTAAAAAATAAATAAATGAATACATAAATAATAAAAAAAAAACAATCTTTTGATTCAGTAACAAAATATTATGTGAAATATTCCATTTAATTTTTTTTTTGGTTGATAATTTAGTTGAATAATGACAGAGAACCCCACATATGCATCTTTATTATACTCTAATACGTAATAATAATCTAATATATTCCTAGACAGCAACCAATCTGGCTTCAGAAGTGGACATTCGACCGAGACTGCCTTGCTCTCAGTTGTTGAAGCCCTAAGACTGGTAAGAGCGGCTTCCAAATCTTCTATACTTATCTTCCTGGATCTGTCCGCTGCTTTTGATACGGTGAACCACCAGATTCTCCTGTCAACCCTATTGGAAAATGGCATCTCAGGAACCGCACGCCAGTGGTTTGAGTCTTACCTCTTAGATAGGTCCTTCAAGGTATCTTGGAGGGGTGAGGTGTCCAAGTCGCAACATCTAGCTACTGGGGTGCCTCAGGGCTCAGTTCTTGGACCACTTCTCTTCTCTGTCTGCATGGCATCATTAGGTTCTGTCATTCAGAAACATGGCTTTTCATATCACTGCTATGCTGATGACACTCAACTCTACCTCTCATTCCATCCTAAAGATCCGACGATAGCTGCTCATATCTCAGCTTGTCTAACAGACATTTCTTGTTCGATGACGGACCATCACCTTCAACTCAACCTGTAACTCCTTGTTCAAGCTCTTGTTCTATCTAGGCTGGACTATAGCAATGCTCTCTTGGCAGGTCTTCCAGCCACTTCTATCTAACCTCTACAATTAATCCAAAATGCTGCTGCAAGATTAATCTTTAATGAGC
>NW_015539875.1:292215-294704 GCF_001515605.1 Sinocyclocheilus anshuiensis
AAACCACCACTGGCTCTGCACCCCTTTACCTAAATTCATTACTTCAGAGTTATGTGCCCTCAAGAACCATATGTTCTGCAAGTGAATGATGCATTATTGTGCCATCTCAAAGAGACAAAAAATCGGACTTTCACGGACTTTCACATTAACTGTTCCCTCCTGGTGGAATGACCTGTCCAACTCAATCCGAGCAGCTGAGTCCTTAGCCATATTCAAGAAATGACTAAAAACATATCTGTTACATCTTTATTTGACCCTCTAACTCTAGCACTTTCTATTCTATGTGTTACGCTAACCGAGACTTGTCATTTGCACTTACATATTGTTGCTCTTTTGTTAGTTTTGATTGCTTCTATTGTCCGTATTTGTAAGTTACTTTGGATAAAAGCGTCTGCTAAATGACTAAATGTAAATGTAAATATATATATACAGTATATAATATATTTTTTTACATCCTGCCCAATTTTGTCCCATAAAGAGAGAGAGAGAGCACTGTGTCATATCAGCTGAGCAACAAGAAAATATACAATAAAACATTATTAAAGGGAAATTATGTTATGTTGCTTCCACTTTCCATTGTAAGGCTGTTTACTGCACACACATTTCACATTTGCCGACACACTGATGATATATGGGTAAAAATGATAGCTAAGGTAATCAACAGCCATGCAGAGATGCAGGACATAAACATTAGGCTAAAAATAACCTGAAACATTCCTTTAACACCATCTTGCATATTTATAAACATCTGATGCACAATAGTGCATCAGATGGAGGGATTTCAGCTCTTTAACAAGCTTGCTGAATCGGTTATTTACACTTACACACAATCTTCTGATGCTTTCAGTGTGTGTTCTACACATTTTGGCTAGAGCCCGTAAACAACTCACGACTCGGTGCAATTCATCCGAACCCTTGTGAGATTTGATAGTCTTTAGCTGCACAAGGATCCTCATAATTAGCGTGTTGTAATACGCCGAACTTTGTCGCTGGATGTGGCAGACTAAACTGTGGAAATGCAGCATGCTCATCCAAGATTTGAGCCAAGATGTCTGCTGCATTTACAAAAAACATATTGATTAGACTGATGGCAATCTCGCAGACATCTGTACTTCCTCAGCTTTCCACCAGCAGTGCATGTTGAGCAGACCCTATGCTCCAGGCCCGCCAAAGTTTCTGCTTTCAGTCAAAAAGCAAGTCAGGAGATTCCATTAATCAGATCACGTCTAAGTTCCCGTCTAACACCGTTTGATCTCGCATTCATATGATTCCCCGACTTCCTCCCATTGCACGAAGCTATACGTTCGTGCACAAAAACAACTCTAGAATGAAACGGTCGGAACGGCACAACTGGCGTCTGGAGCGGAAAAGCCACACCAGCGGGAGGCCTCTCGCAGACGGTAGCATGCATACTTTATTCTGTAACCAAGCTATTCAAATGAGCTTTTTGAGGGGATGTGGGAACCAAGATAGCGGAGGCAGTATGAAAAAATTATCATGTTTTTTAAAAAGAAGGAAGCAACGCTTTCAATGACCTGACTGTTACCTTGGCGACACCACTGTGCTTTCTTCTTTCTGGTACCATCGAAATGCAGCGTCGTCCCAGGAACTAGCCGTCTGCTCATTTCCTGTCTGCCGCCTGTTTGAATTACACCCCGCTGGACTCCCTCCTCTTCTCTTCTCTCCTCTCTCACTCTGTTCCATTCGTTTCTGTTCAACTTCCTTGGAAGGGAAAATAATTTTCAGATTGTTGATGGATGCCTTCTTGCGACTCTGGCCTTTACCAGCGTTGAAAGAATTTGTGCCCCAACTAAACTGTGCTTTGTTCATGTAGTTTGGATGTATGAATGCACCATTTCAGAAAAACGTCAGAACCTCTCAACAAACTGTTTGCTGTACACAACAGGAATACCTGCGTGATCTTAAGCCCTATTTGTATGGGATTAGTATTACCTGGTGACCTCTAGTCATTTGTAATAATTGTGGAGGTTGCCTGTGAATTTAATCCTGTGCGAATCGGTAAAATGTCTGTAATTTGTAAATTAAAAATCCCCCCCCCCAAATGACCTACCATATTTCCCTGAACACTGAGATTCGGCGATAATATTAGTCCCGTGCGAATCGCATCTCTGTGATTTGGTGGGGTTGTATATCATTTTTTCAAGGCTTTTGTTTCCTGTGTGCCCTTTTATCCATATTTTGCGAAGAATGGAGGCTGCGTTGGAGTGTTTTGATAGTATTTTGGGTGCTGGGTCATATCGCTATACACCATACAACTATACAATTTCCAAAACGGGAATGAAAACAAAAAGAATGATTAGATGGAGATGGGTGACATGTATAGCAGCATGCAGTAAGGAACATTCTTCTGTTTATAATATATAATGTTACACAAAGCCTTGACATCATATTCAGGATATAAGTCAGTAAATTCAAGTAAAATCACATCTCGTGCGAATGTGCCACACGAAATTGTGTGAGGGGTGGGG
>NW_015539875.1:294722-301416 GCF_001515605.1 Sinocyclocheilus anshuiensis
GGTGGGGGGGGGGGGGTAATTTCTAAAATCGCACGAGGTCCCCAGATAATACTAATCCCATGCAAACAGGGCTCTAGTTTCAGCCTCAGACGTCACGCCCTCAGATTGATGCTTGAATGTCCACTGCATAAGGCACATAAAATCTGAAACAATTTGGGAGTTTTGAAGTTTTCATCTAAATGGTTGAATTCTACAGGATTTTCGGGGAACGTGTGTCACATTCTTTAATGGTCCACCTGGAAACAAAGCCGCTGTGATGCCAAACCACCTTATGGGAGAAGAAAGTCGTCCTCTTTACAACTGTGACAATGAGCGCTTATTAGGATCAACTAAATGCTGGATTGTTGTGCCATTGTTGCAGTAAACTTGCACAACACTCTTAAATGAATTGCACGCTGGTCTGTTATGGTAAGGACATCGACTTTACATTTTCACGCCCCTAAACATGACACTGAACAAAACAAACTGTGATTGGTGGCTTTGCATGTCGGTCAGATGTCCTCTTGGGTGCTTCTTGGCCAATGAAAGCTGCGATGGAGTCCAGACCTTCTGCCGTCAGTCTGAAGGTCTGGCTATGCGAGACTAGCTTGATCTAGCACAGTGGTGTCCAATCTTGGTCCAATGCCCTGCAGAGTTTAACTTGTCCCAAGAAGATTCTAACAATCCTGAAGACCATGAATACCTTAGTTCTGTCATGACAACTCTCGGAGGGATTGGCATGGTATTGCACATGACAACGTTAATATATTTGGTCTTGGCAGAATAGATCTGCTACGCTGCTGCTGCGGCAGAGCAAGTACCGAGACTTGCTACTGCCAATATATCCACAACATGCTGCTGTGAGCATGTAAGAAATACTGCTGCTGAACATGTATAAACCCCCATAGCATATATCACCCCGTAGCAGATCTATACAGGTGGAGCTTGGGAAGGTGGAGGGTTTATGGAGTGCGCTGCAAACTGCTACCACAAACATTAGCTAAATATTTGAATGTTGAGCAGCGAGCTCATTGGAGAGAACCATACAGGAGAGAACCAGTCAGCTGTGACATATGTCATGCGAAGTTAGAGCTATCGGACTGCGCCATATAGAGTTTCATGCCAGAACTTTGTATTTCAGGTATGTTTAATTGGGGTTGGAGCTCCAGTGGCCCTCCAGGAACAGAACCCTGATCTACCAGCAGATACTGGCACTGGATAATAAAGTAACAAGCTTCTTTAATGATCGTCACCTAAGCTCCTGTCCTCTGGCGGAGTTGACAGTAAGCAGAGAACTTGAGCCAGCGTTTATAACAAATGGTACAGCGAATCCACACAACCTTTCTCGACTCTGCCTGTGCAAACTGACACCTTACACCATTGAAAAGTGAACAAGCTAAACTGCAGTGGGGTCGTTTTCCATGGTTCACAGGGCACTGGCACTCTCCCGCTGAATGCCAGAGCTCAGTCCAGCTGGGTGCTCCTGGGGATCTGCATTACAACAACACGTTCTGGGCCTGAGGCGCATGGACACCCTTATTATCTTAATGGGGCCTTTCATAGTCAACTCAAGCCTGGATGATCCAGGGGCCTGCTGGTGTTTACACTCTTGTTTCTAAGTATCAAGTAAGGTAGAGAGGGAAAAAGAGAGAACAGTAGTAAAAAAAAAAAAAGTAATGTGAAACCTCAGCCAAACCCAAATGCACAGTGCTACCTCTGTGTGGAAGATTGTTTTTTTTTTTTTTTTATAAGAATGGGAATTGTAAGCATTTTAATGATTATAATTCTATGCTAAACTACACATGAAAAACCTGTCAGTAATTACACAGACTCAAGTCAAAGGCAAATAAACAAATGACTCATGGGTCTTTTGCTTGATTCATTAAAAAGGTCTGGTTCATGAATGTCATTCCTTTGCAAATCAGACTACACAGGTCTCGCTATTCTGTATGATTGCTATTGTGTGCAACGGTATTACATATTTGTGTTTATTCTTTTAGTTAATGGTACACAGTCTTTCTTTCTCACCAAATGCAAATCATACTGCAAGCTCAGCCAAAACATATTTTCTTCTGTGTGCAGCGTCACCTTCAAAGAGACAAATAAAGAATACTATTACTATGGTTAAACAGCAGTATAAGAAAGAGTAGAAAAGTATTTTAGTGTTCCAACTATTGGCAGAAGAATGTAGTCGTTCCCGAACAGTTAGCGGAATCAACGTCACAAAAATCGTTCAGTTCCAGTATTTTATAAAATATATATATTTTTTCTCTCGATTCCCAACCCTACTCTTCAATCAAACATGTCTTCAAAGGCTTCAAGATAAATGTTGTCTCTTTAATGGACGATCCTATTCTCTTTTCTTCCCAATTTTTATTTTTTTTTTTGACTAAAAGTGCAAGTGTTCCTCTACAGACTGCAGTTCCAAAACTCCCACAAAGACCATTAAGAATGAATTTATTATGGTCGTTTCGATTTCGCTGCATGTTCCAGAGAAATAGTGGAATTATAAAAATGGAGTGCTATTTTTCTCTCCTCCAGCATGCGTGAAAGTGGAGCCACAGTCTAGCGGGTGTTTTACATGTCCCTGACTGTGTGAGGGAGGTTTTGCTTCACTAAGCCCTTTTTCTGCATGTCTGGCCAGCACATTAAGTCAGAATATTGAGCACTCCCAATAATATGTGTTAAAATTCTCACTGCGTGTGTGCATGAGACTCTACACAAATGTAGTGTCTCTTGCCATTAGAAGTAATGAACCCAACCTAGGCTATTTTACCCAATAAATCATTCCTCTCTGGCTCAAGCACAACCATATTTACTCCTTTTTGCTCTGTATAAATGATGCTGTTCTCTCGATTTGTCATAGAAGTATCTGAGGGTTCACCAGAATGCAATTTTGAAGAATGCATGTTTCTTTTCAGATTATGTGTACTTGTCTGGGACTCGGTAGACGGGGTTAAAGAGGGTTATGCCGAGTGTACGGTCTGTGTGTGTTTGTACTCTCTGAGAGACTTGGCTGGCTGTGTGAAGGGTGAGGGGGCTAATGAAAAAGCCTGTATGTCTGTGTGTCTGTGTTTGGCCGGGTGAAGCAGGGCTGCTGTAGCCTCTAGTGAAACCCAAATGGATCTTTCCTCTGTGGGCCAAAGTCAGACTCATCTCAGTGGGACCGTGCTCCACTCCGTCTACCTCCCCATCCAGAAAAACAGTCCAGTTGTCAGGCTGTAGATATGCGGTTTTCCGTCCCAGCATACATCACTTTCTCTCCCAGACAGGCCAAGTCTCAGCCCCCTGAACCTTTTCCCCCTTTAGCTAAATGGACACTGCTTCCCTTTGCTGCAGCTGGACACAAGAGGGGGCATGAGGTTTGCACACAGCTCAAGTGGATGCAGCCAGCAGGCCATGATGAAACTGGTGTCGTGCCACTTTAACCAAGATAAACAGCCTCTTTAGATACACAAATGCATCTTCTTGGAACAGCTCTGATCCTGTTTTTTTCTTGACAGTAGAGAGATTAACTTAGAGGGAAGTGGCCACGACTCTAGTTGGAATTTGAATTATTATTTTGTAGGGTGAAGGTCAAGTCATTCTTCCTCGGATCTGACAGAGGGGAGGCTCCAAAAAAGAGGACAACACCTGAAGTTGTTTGTAAAGGTAAGATTCTGGAGATCTTCTAGCGCCTTCAAGAGCTGATACAGGTGAATGTAGATTCAGTGAATGTAACCATCAATTCAAACAGGAGCATTTGTGCAACCAGAGGAGAGTATTCAAGAGCCTTTCCCAGTGTCACAAGTGATACTGTATCTGAAAACTGACAGATATCACGATATTCCTGAGATTATATTCTGCCAAAGAAGACATGACAATGACAAGTTGCTGGAGAATTGGCTTTGCGACTGTTCAATGACTCCAAATGTCCTTATCCATTCAACTATAGCATACTTCTATATTGTTAGGCAATAGCTTACATATAATTTAATACCTGACTTAGAGAATACATCCCTAAATGGATCCACCACTCATTTTGCTTCTGTTCTCCTCATCAATAGTCCTTAAAATGAATACCAATTCTCAAAGGAAGGCACTGACCTGAATTATATTTCTATCAAGATGAAGGTGTCTTCCACTCTCCGAGTTGGTGTCCTTATCTTAGAGCTCCATCTTTTCCATCTCCAATTCATAGTGATCAAATTTACAAAGTGTAAAATTGAGAAGAAAAGCCACAACTGAACTGAAGGGTGGCTCATGCACATTATTTGTAAAAATGGATGCACAAGAGTTATTTTCACAATTTGTACCTTGTTGGTCACCCTTTTACTAGTTTCCACCTTTTGGGCGCTATCCATAATCTTGAAGGGATATATACTGGGAGAAACATTAACTGTGGCTGTAGCTCCATATAACAGCGTAGAAGCATCATTCTTTTTCAGCAGAACAAATAAAGGAGATATCAGCTTAAATCCAGCACAGTTTCTATCAAATAGAGCATCCTGCGGCGCTTGGACCGACTCTATAGGAAAGACTTCAAAAGGACGTTGACGTTGCGTTCAGGTTCAGCTTCTAGCCCTTGGGACCGAATCCACTTTCTGAGTTTTTTCAAAAGAATTGACTCTCTACTCCTTGGGAGTTTAGCGATGAGACATCCCCGCAGCTTCTTTTGCGATAGACTCATTAATCATCATTTAACTGTGTGGGTGGGTGAGGGGATTTTTCAAGGGAACTTGATGTTATTTCTGTCCACAAGAAAACAAATTTGTCCTTTGGAGGTCTTTTTAACAAGACCACCCCACCGTCTTTGAGGGCACGGCCAAAAGAGTAAACCACAGGAGCGTTTTTTGGGGGGAGAAAACATTGTTGACTTTGGAATCTCCCTTGTTGCTCTTTGTCAAGAGTGAAGGCCGGGGTGCTCTTTATGGGGCATTCAATGGACATTTGGATTGCAGCAGTACTCATTCCTCTTTGATGTCACCTCCTGCCAGTTTCTGCTCTCCACTCCCAAAAAAGGTCACAGTGAGTCACACTGCAATTCCTGTATTTCACCACCCAAAATGGCTTCTTTGCTTATTATAGGCAGTTTTATGTGAAGTCGTTGCGTAACAGAGTGCGCAGACAATTTTACGACTACAACTGTGTCATTTTCAGCGACCTTTCAATTTAAGGATCAGCAGTGGTCTCTCATCATCCATCTTGTTGGACTGATTCCTTCTAAAATGTATGTCTGAAATTATAAGTTGAAAATGATGTAATTCTGCTAGAAAAAAAAAGTTACATAACATGATGGCATACAAAATAGGTATCAAAACACACAGGATTTCAAGGTATCAAAAGTTATGCATACCTGTATTTTTTATCTTGTCTTTTATTTTGCTTTGCGCAGGATGTGTGATTATTTCTCTGATAGGTTATGTGATTGGTGGATGCGATACCATCTGACTTTATTTTTGGGTAATTGTAAGTTTGAATCTTATCTTATATAAATTTGTTTTTTGGGTAACACTTTATTTTAAGAACCAATTCTCACTATTAACTAGTTGCTTATTAGCATGCATATTACTAGCATATTGGCTGTTTATTAGCACTTATAAAGTATACATTAATGCCTTATCCTGCATGACCATATTTTTGATCCCTTAGTCCACCCCATACCTAAACTTAACAACTACCTTACTAATTATAAATAAGCAGCAAATTAGGAGTTTGTTCAGGGAAAACTCTTAGTTAATAGTGAATATGTGTTCTCTAATCTAAAGTGTTACCGTTTTTTATATTTGCAATAGTTTAGTCCTGATGAATGACTGTGCACCAAAGCATTCTGGCAACATAAATAGTATTATTCTTTTCAGTTCTACTTTCTGATTATTTTGACTTCTCCACTTCACAAGAGTTGCTGATATTGCTTTAAAAATACTGTCTGTATGTCCTGCATCTAAACACGGTGGCATTTGCAACTTATAGACATAAGTCAAATCTTCAAATTATTAAAGTGCACTCAATATTCCCAGCATACCTTCAGAAATCATGCATGCATATTAAATATTAACAAACCTTAAGGTAGAAGCACGGAAGCCTGTTTCTGCCACAGAATAAAAATAAAATAAGTAAATAAAAAAATAAAATGTTAAAACTTATTATAAAATAAGTTTATATCTCACAAGTGAAAATACAAAAAAAGTCCGAAATAAACCTAATTAAGTTATAATTGACTTTGAATCTTAATTAAGCTGAAATTATGAGGGGACATAATAAGTTGCATTCACCTTTTTTATTTTTTATTCAGTGGTGGAAACAGGCTTCCATATAACAGAGACATCCTCTCTGACTGCTTACTGTTATGTTGCTGTATTTAAAAAGTGCTTGTCAAGGTTTGTATTAGTTAAAATGTTCAGTTTAATCCTAATATATTTAATATTCAAATTGAAGTACCTTTTACTTTGTCTACCAGAAAATAAAGACCAGTAGAATATCATCAGTAGTAAACTGAAAAGGGCTGATGTTTCAGAGTTATCTTATATCTGGGAGTCCATTTGGAAGCTATTAGCTGCTATTAGGTGAGTATCTCATTTGTAATAATCATGGGTTAAATGCCAAGAGCACGTACAAATTCGGTTACACAATTGTTTTCGACCGCTGACAGCTGGACCGCAAACACCACACACACACACACACACACACACACACACACACACACACACACACACACACAAACACACACACAGCG
>NW_015539875.1:301470-305745 GCF_001515605.1 Sinocyclocheilus anshuiensis
CACACACACACAGTGCATTTGCAGCGAGCATGTCACCAGTCGCTGGAGGTCAACTTCAGCACTTTGTCATGACTTTCCAGAAACATACATGGGAGCAGTAAAGTTTCAGTCATTCAAGCCGTTTTTGGCTCCTATGCAACAAATCAAATCATGCACGACTGGCTTGATAACACATTTAGCCGAAACCAAGCTCAGGGGCAGAACGAGTTTTCTGGCTCCGCTCTCCACGGTTTGCCCTGATAGCGACCCCAGAGAGTTTGAGCCGTGAGAGAGGGCCACTTACAAATCTGGCTTGGTTTAACCTTCAGCAGACCTTAATGGTGGGTGGTAGAAGCCTCTCTTTATGTGCCGGTGTGAAGCCTTGTTAAAGCTTTATTAGCCACGATGGTATCACTACACAAATTAAATCTCAGACAAACATTATATGTGACCCTGGAGCACAAAACCAGTCTTAAGTGTCAATTTAAGTGAAATTGAGATTTATACATCATCTGTAAGCTGAATAAATAAGCTTTCCATTGATGTATGGTTTGTTAGGATAGGACAATATTTGGCTGAGATACAACTATTTGAAAATCTGGAATCTGAGGGTGCAAAAAAATCTAAATATTGAGAAAATCATCTTTAAAGTTGTTCAAATTAAGTTCTTAGCAATGCATATTACTAATCACAACTGAAGTTTAGATATATTTACGGTACGACATTTACTAAATATCTTCATGGAACATGATCTTTACTTAATATCCGAATGATTTTTGGCATAAAAGAAAAATCTATAATTTTGACCCAAACAATGTATTGTTGGCTGTTGCTACAAATATACCCCAGCGACTTAAGACTGCTTTTGTGCTCCAGGGTCACATATCTATAATCACTTGCTTGTCTTTGGCTACGCTCTCCGCTTTCTCCCAGTTAAAGATGCGTGTTACCAGAACAGCGAATTCCTCATCTCCGGCGGCAAACCCCCGAGGCCTGTAAAAACCTTTTAAACAAAGATTTTAAAGAAGACGGTTCATGTAAACCGTAATGCGGGCAGGATTTGGGGGAGGGTGGTGTGAGAAAATAAAAACGGTAATTGTCCACATTCCAACAGATTCGATGTATAAACAGTTTGACCGTTAGCCATGAAGAGGGCAGCTGTAAGTAATTTTTGGAGCAGATAATAATCAAGGCTACATGCAAAGCGGCGTTCCTCTGACAGGCCTCGCGGCTCCGGCCTGTGCTGCGGGGGGATCTGTGATGTCGAAGCAACAGTTGGTTTAGTTTAAACAACCTTGAATTGCTGTGGGTTCTCAGCCTCCTTCCCGTTGCAGATGAATGTGGCTCAGATATCTGTTCATCATGACTTTTAGGGACCAAATAGAGACACCTTCTCCACCAACTCGTTTTTATTAGGCTAATCTTTATTCTGTTGACCACAGAATCTGTTGCTACATTAATGTTGAATACAAACATATATTTGTTTTTCTGCAATTATACATTTTAGGCGCAGTGAATAGCACATTTTTTCTTAAGGTGTGCCTTTAGCCCCGTTGTACCCTATAACTGCATTTATGGAGTTGTTATCATGCATCATATTTGTCATCAGTCAACTGTATGAAATGTAAGATGATGTATATGTCTGGGGGTGGGGCCAGTGCCATATATATATACTGTATATATAAATATATACAGAGGTGTAAAGTATTGGAGTAAATGTAATTAGTTACTGTACTTGAGTATCTTTTCGGGTACTTTGTAGTTGTACTGAGTATCAAAGATATTAGCAACTTTTACTCTTTACTTCACTACATTTTTGAATGAGTATCTGTACTCTTTACTCCACTACATTTGAAATGAGTGTTGCAGTTACACATTACATTTTGCATGGACCTAGCTTTTTCTGCGGCAGTTTATTTCTGCTACAAAAGACGTGATAGGTGGCTTGTAACGTGTAGTGGAGTAATTTTCACTGTAAGGTATCTGTACTTTTACTCAAGTATGGTTTTTAGGTACTCTTTACACCTCTGAATATATATAATGGAGTTGGCAAGTGTTAATTGTGGATCCAGGGTGAGACACAGAGATTTCAAGCTTGTCAAAGAGTCTTCAGCTGTTTTGTTCTCATTTTTACTGCTGAATTGCGGGTTTTAAGAGTTTACAAAAGTCAGCTCTAGTTACAGACTCTTTCCGGTCTCTTTGTCAGTACTTTATAAGTATTATAGCATTTTGAGTATTGTAACTCAACAGAAAGATATTTTGGAGAATGTTGGTAACCAAACATTTGAATGTAGCAATTGACTTCCACAGTATTTTTTCCCCCATACTGTGGAAGTCAGTGGCTACCAGCAACTGTTTTGGTTACCAACATGCTTCAAAGTATATTCTTTAGAATGAAGAATGAAACTCATTCAGGTTTGGGATGACATGAGGGTGAGTAAATGATGACAGAATTTTATTTATTGAATATTGGAATATTAAATGATTTAAAAAAAATGAAATGGTACTCTTAATATGAAACTAAAATCGGTAGTAGGCAGCGGAAAGTCACTGTTCTAATGAGTGAGTCATTGAATCGATCACTCAACCGATTCGTTCAAACAGCTGATTGATTTAGAAACAAGACAAGTGACATGCTGCGTCACAATTTGCCTACTTATACTACACCCTTAAAGTATGTACTCTTTTTGAGAAGAAAGTGTGCAGCAGAAGAGTAGACAAGCTTTTTACTATCATGTCATACAGTTGCGTCTTTGTCGCATTTATGCGCATCCTGTCACTGTAAACTGGCCTGTCAATCATCTTGCCACAGTTAACATCATACCGCTGTGTGTTGCTCAGAGACGCACAACAGTCCTGCTGCGGCTGTGATTAGAACTATTTTCATTGGCGAACTTGAGCAAAAACAGACAATACTGTGTCTAAAATTAAATACGATATTCTTGTTTATTTAACTTTTGTATAGCCCTCATATCTTTTCATGGGGCATATGACTGCAGTCTCACAGGCTTCATCACACAGTCAGTCATCCTGCATCATGTTCATCAGCAACTGCATCAGTGTGAGATTACGGACAGGTCTGGACGAGGCACTGCGTTAAATTCCTTCATCATTTTAACATGATTTTTTCAGAAATTAACTGCACCAAATTAACGAGGTAAATCGACAGCTGTAGTGATAAGCAATCAAATATTCCCCAGAGATGTGTAATAATCAATAAGTTAATAATAGTCTCTCAGTGTTGTCATACATGATGTGTAAACTGAGACACGGAGTTGAGGAATCAGAGGCTGTCCGCTGTGGATCTGGCCTCTCAGGGGACACAGATGAGCCCGACAGGTGCGAGGATTACCATGCTGTCCCAGCATTCCTCAGCACTGGCAGCACAATGAAATATTCCTCATCGAGATCAAGGCCACAGTCAGGTGAGACAGCTGAGCTACTGTAAACGCTCCACAGGAGGAGGGTAGCATGAGTCTGACCGAGCGAGAAACTAATGCTGCAATGTCATTAAGGACTGTATCATTTGGGTTCTTGCTGATGAGACAAAGATCAGAACTTGGCTGTTTGTGGTCCTTTTTTTATTGTATTTATTTATTTATTAATAAAATAACACCAATATCCGTGAAGTAGTAACAATATGCTCGTCTTTAGGAATTTCAGGTGATTTATATATTATTTACGTGTACATTTCTGTATTTGACATTTGTGTATACTGTATATGCCAAACTCAAACTTTTGGAATTTCACTGCAGTAAAACTCTACACTTCTATACATTTAAGCATATAGAATATATGTGAGTGAGTGAGTGAGTGATTGGATGTTGCCAGATGGTTCCTATGGTTATGCTACTAGAGAGACATCTAGACAGATCTCATGACATTCATATAATCCAACATGGACTACTGGCCTTTAGTGTTTAGTTCACTAGAAGTGTGGTAAGTTGCCATGACCTCTGTTAACGTGCTGGATAAAGGGAATTAGGTAGATGTCAGTAAAACGAGAGGAAGAGGAATATAGTGTTCGCTGAGGGCGCCGCGCAGCTGAACCTGTGAAACGCTACGCCGGCCCTCGGACTGGAGATGTGCATGAAGACGAGCAGAGGCCAGACTGAACATCAATCACTCAGCGTGTGTTTGTGAGATGAGCGGCACTGGGCCTCAATAACCAGAGAGAGACAGAGCGAGACAAAGAGAGGACACAGACTGACCCGCGGTGCGAGGGACCCTGGAATCTGATGCCCAACATTTACAAGAGACCATCTCTCATAATGCTTTATGAAACTGGACTGTTGC
>NW_015539875.1:305964-317546 GCF_001515605.1 Sinocyclocheilus anshuiensis
ATGAGCTAGAGGATTAACAGTTTTATGCATCAGGATGCATCACGTCTATTGCAGTTACATTAAAAAAAGAATAATTCATTTACATTACCAGTACATTTTTACACTGTCAAAAATAAATAAATTAATAAATGAATTAATGAATGAATGAGTGAATGTATGAATAAATAAATAAATAAATAAATAAAATATAATAAAAACGTCAAAATAACGTTTTTTTTTCATTACTTTAACTCTTAATTTACTTTAACTTTTTTTTAATCTTAATTTAAAATGTAATTATTTAAGTCAATTTTTTTAAGTTTAAGTGTTTAATATGATCTAAGTTTAAATGACTTGCACTCCTGATTATGCTTAAAAACCTAAGTTCAGTTGTTACCTTTTTTACAGTGTCAAACTATGGATTATTAGCAGGATACTAAGTTTCAATGAATTATAAAATAAATATTGTTAAAATTAACATTTTTTTTTCAATCTGCATACCTTGTTCAGACTCTTTGGGCTGGTAAAAGACAAAGCTAAACACCCTGCATGAACTAGGATAATGGCAAACAGATGCCAACAGCTTTGATGACGCCCAAATCCATTGACTATCATTAACTATACTTATGCTTACAAAACGCTGCCTTACTATCATTGATATTAAACTGCAGAACTGATATCAAATATCAGTCAATTAATCAGACACCTTCATTCAAATATTTGAAGATATATGAAAAGGCCAAAATGCAAATCCATGCCTATCCACTGAACTATATCACAAATCATTCAGCATTACATAAACCTTGACATCAGAGCAGGACTGAAAGACAACAGCAGCAAATACGAATCTCACAAGGGCTTTGCAGAATCACAGAATAAGAACATTGTTTTATATGCTTGTTTGTCGAATACTCCTAAATTAAATTAGGTTCAGGGTTCTTACTTCATGACTGTGTTTGCTGACAGCAGCAGCGTGACCCAAAGTGTGTGAGGATGAGCTCCAATTATAAACCCTAAATCAAAATTTGACCTCTAACCCCAGCCCTAATCCTCACCCTGACCTTCACCTCAACCCCATCATTCTTCATAAGACAGGAGAACATGACGGTGATGCTTCAGAAAACAAAATGCTCTTTAAAATGTTGCATAACACAAATCCATATTATGTTGGGAGAACAGGAGACATGTCTGTGATAATTTCACATATAAACCACACCCAAAATAAAACTTATACACTACTTTTCAAAACTTTGAGGGCAGTAAGATGTTTTTTTTTTTTTTAAGGAAATTCATTTTATTCATTAAGGATGCACTGAATTGATCAAAAGTGACAGTAAAGACATTTATAATGCTATAATACTGTTGGAATGCTTTTAAACGTTCTATTGATCAAATAATCCTGAAATATATATTTTTCATGGTTTCCACAAAAATATTGTGCAGCACAACTGTTTTCAACATTGATAATAATCAGAAATGTTTCTCGAGCAGCAAATCAGCATATTAGAATGATTTCTGAAGATCATGTGACACTGAAGACTGGAGTAATGATGCTGAAAATACAGCTGCCCATCACAGGAATAAAATACAGTTTAACAGATATTCACATAGAAAACAGCTGTTTGAAATTGTAATAATATTTCACAATTTATTAAGGTTGCTAAGAAATGTTATTCATTTAGTTAACGAGTGAGGCTTGAGCATTGTGGATTTGCCTTGTATTTGTATTTTGATTCTGTAAAAGCACTTTAGAACAACTAACTAACTAACTAACTAACTAACTAACTAACTAAATAAATAAATAAATACATGCATGCATACATATATACATACATACATTAAAAAAAAACAAACTGACCTGAATTATTGTTTTTGCATTTATGCTAAAAAGCTTGCTTTGTGACAAATAGAGAAATAAATTTGACTTTTTAGTTTTTATTTTTTTTATTTTAATAAAAGAAATCACTTGAACACACATGCTGTAGGAATTACAATTTCCAAACTCAAAAGTACTTGAGTAAGGGAAGACTCATATTCATTTCAACTTCATTATGATTTATAAATGTAATTAATAATATTCTATAATTAATAAACGTTAGAGTGAGAGGTTTTACATAGTGCAGGATACAAATGATAAAAACACATTTCAACATTAAAAAAGCACAATCCCCTTTTTTATTTCTTACTCTGTTGAGTCTTTTTGTTGTTGTTGCAACAGCTGACACTTTTATCTTCAAGAAGGCATGAAGCACAAACACGTGTGAACTGTGCTGGAGATGAATCACGCCTGACGTACTCACTCCACACCACTAGTGGCACTATTCCAGCCACACTACAGTACTTACAGCACTTTCCTCAGAGACTTTCTCTGCCTAAATCCCGAGCCATCGCCTGCATTCTCTTTATCATGGTCTCGACTAGTCAACATGCTCCCTTGGTACTGTGCTGTGCCATGCCAAGTCCTGATGTCATTTTAATAACACCCTCCTGCATGATATCACCCTTATCGACGTCAAGCGTGCTATAAATATTGCATTTTATTTATTCAAATCTCTAATGGGCCTCATTTCCTGCATTGGCTAATCCCTGAGCGCTGCAATAAATATAGAGTACAAATAGACCGGCGTAGCGTATATATTCTGGACAGACATTTGAAACGCATTATTTTATTGCTTTTTGCTGGTCATTTCTATCTAAAAAGTTATTTTGGAAGTGGGTCTAATATCACTAAGCACAGTCTGTCACAATCACGTCTAGGAACACCAAAACCGACCCTTAATTTCCAATCAAACTGCGCTTTTTAGCGACTCGAGTGTGGTAGAGGCCATGTTTATAGCTCTGCAGGCTAACGCTAGCCCTCTGCAGTTTTAAAGGGAGCACCTGTGCCACATAAATCTGTAACAAACTCCCCAACCACTGTGTTACATTTCTAATAAGCGCCAGAGAGCGGAGGGAAGGGAAGGAGCTCGACGTGAAAAAGAATGGCTACTGTATGGAGCCATAATAAGAGCCAGCTGTGGGTCAGCCATGTTAGGGCCGCTCTGAGAGTATGTGTGTGTGTGTGTGAGTGTGTGTGTGTGTGTGTGTGTGTGTGCGTGTGTGTGTGTGAATGTGAGTGTGTGAGTGTGTGAGTGTGTGTGTGTGTGTGTATGTGTGTACCAGGGAAGGAAAGCTGGCAGGCACATCATAAATCCTACTCATTTCGGGTTCACTCATGATGTTCGGCGGAGGGCCTCCACCGCACTGAGCAAATTGCCTGTGATTAGAGAACAAAAAATAGCCCCTCTTCCCAGTTTGCGCTCTGGTCTGCTTGAGCTGCACATGTGCACAAAAACACCATTGTCTGGCAACATACAGTCCAGCAGGCCAACAGCACCTGCAGCTGGACACGATATTCTGAGCAATACTACCTGACTTATGTGATTTATATGCACTTGGATATGAGGATGAGGTAGCCAACATTTGGATGATTTAAATAGAATTATCGAAATAGTTTCATTCTGTGTCTCCGAACCACTTTAGCACTCTTAAAAACAAAGGTTATTCACTTTAGCTTCAGCAAAAAAATCATCTTATATGATTTTTGGAGTTAATTACATGGTTAAAAAGCTCTAGATGCATCATTAAAGGAAGGATTACATTCTGGCATTATTTACACACCCTTATGTTGCTCCAAACCTATGTGAGTTTCTTTCTTCTGTTGAACACAAAAGAAGATATGTTGAAGTATGTTGGTAACCAAACATTTGACGGTAGCCATTGACTTCCATAGTATGGAAAAAAAATAAATAACATGAAGTCAATGGCTACCGTCAGCTGTTTGGTTACCAGCACTGCCATAAAAGTACAAATTGCATCTCCAATATACTAATATGCACCTTTTAGGGTTAAATAAGGTACAAAGGAAGGGTTCTGCCGCAGTGAAAAGCTGAAAGGCCCCCAATACACCACTATGTAGAATCAAAGAACAACTGAAGAACTGCTGTGACACAGTTTCAAACATAATCAGGCCAAAGTAGAGGCGTTTTTAGCCTTTCATCAGTACTGGGGCAAGAAAGTATGCCCATATTTTGATACTGTTTTGGATATAAATCAATATAAATCATCACTCCCTGCAGTACAGAGTCGTTTATAAGCTGCTCGCGTGATAAAGAGCTGCTTCATCATTGACTATCCAAAGAAGACCTTTGCGAGTTTTGTTTTGTACAATGGTTTAGGTAAATATCAACCTCATTCAGTGCTCTTTTTGTTTCCTGCAAATGAACCAGTGCATGAGTGAACTGTCTTAATGAATCAAACTGAATCGTGAAAAAATTCAGGCCTTTTTGCAAACCTGTTTGAGCATTCAGATCAAAAGAGTGATTCATACACAAATCTGGCATCGCTAGTTCTGATTCTGTACAGCTGATAGAAAACACACAAGTTGATTGCTGAAATATTATCAGAAACAATTATTCTCAGGTCTGTATATGGTCTGTATAATCTTCATTAACATATGTGACCCTGAACCACAAAACCAGTCATAGGGGTCTTTTTATTTATTTATTGAGATTTATACATCATCTGAAAGCGGTATAAATAAGCTTTCCATTTGCTTTTCTATTTTCCATAAGCTTTTCTATTTGTTAGGATAGGACAATATTTGGCTGAGATGCAACTATTTGAAAATCTGGATTCTGAGGGTGCAAAAAAATCAAAAGTTTGAGAAAATCTCCTTTAAGGTTGTCCAAATGAAGTTCTTAGCAATGCATATTACTAATCAAAAATTAGGTAGGAAATTTACAAAATATCTTCATCGAACAAAATCTTTTCTTAATATCCTATTGATTTTTGGCATAAAAGAAAAATGGATAATTTTGACCCATACAATGTATTGTTGGTTATTGCTACAAATATATCTGTGCTACTTATGACTGCTTTTGTGCTCCAGGGTCACATATAATGATTTATCAATTAATTGTTCTGGGGCACAGCAGTAATTTACTGGGTCTCTTTGTTTGTTTGCAGTTCATTTCAGGAGTATCAAAACTGCTTGCTAAAAGTTTTCCAGAAAGTTCACTCCGGCTGGCGTTTCGAACTCCCATTGGTCCATGGCGATTATGTAATAGGTGGGTGTGGCTCTGGGGCTCCGCCTTCTTTGACGTGAAAATCTCCTCCAGTTAATTTCTTCTGTTCAGTCCACTTTGGAGAACTGCTTTACAGATGAAATTGAAGTTGTCATTCTCATATTTTTGTTTATTTTGTTATTGTGAGGTAAAGCATGCTACATATATGTGACCCTGGACCACAAAACCAGTCATAAGGGTCAATTTTTGGAAATTGAGATTTATACATTATAAATAAATAAGCTTTCCATTGATGTATGGTTTGTTAGGATCTGACAATATTTGGCCGAGATACAACTATTTGAAAATCTGGAATCTGAGGGTGCAAACAAATCTAAATATTGAGAAAATCATCTTTAAAGTTGTCCAAATGAAGTTCTTAGCAATGCATATTACTAATCAAAAATTAAGTTTTGATATACTTACGGTAGGAAATTTACAAAATATCTTCATGGAACATGATCTTTACTTAATATCCTAATGATTTTTGGCATAAAAGAAAAATGGATAATTTTGACCCATACAATGTATTGTTGGCTATTGCTACAAATATACCCCAGCGACTTAAGACTGCTTTTGTGCTGCAGGGTCACATTTTTACATCACATTCATGTGTCTAACAGTATACTCCTGCTCAGGTATTTAAAACATCTTTTTACTCCAAAACGAAGAATTAAAAATAACTTTGCTGTGAGTATATCGGAGCCTTAATGCTGCAATGTTTGCAAAATGTTTCACATTTTACGAATGCAGTAAAATGCACATAATAAAAGCATTCTGAGAGAAATCTCTGCTTAAGTGACAATGCACCAGTCAAACTCTGCCTGTGTCTGTCATAGGGCATCCTGAAGCGTGTGCAATTGCGGAAACTGCTGAAATAGAAGATAAAACGTTCCTGTCTGAGCAATCGCTCTGAACACTACATCACGTTTATTAAGCTCCTTAAATCAGACGCCCCCATCCCAGACAAACCTACATGGACGAGACTGTCCAAAAGCAGTGTGCCATCTTTCTCCATCTCCCAGCTGTGTCTCTTCATCTGTACTTCTGAGTTTGTCTCTCAACACACGTACAACATATTGAATTATCATACTGAATGATGACAATTAACACGGTTGCTTAACCGAATAATGCAACGACTCCATTTCTACTGTTAGTTAAAGGTATAACTCACCCAAAAATTAAAATTTGCTTTTAAATTACAGCAAAATACTATGGATTACAGGTAATAATGTTGTAAATAATGTTCGGTTTCTTGCACAGACAGACTGTTTCTATTCATAGACCTCAGTATAACATCAGTTGCAACAGGTATTAATTTTGTGTTGCCTGATGTGTTTTTTGTTTTTTTATACCACGGTTCCAGCTAAAAATCTTCTTCACTGTTCTACTGAAGAAACAACAGGTTTAGATACTCTTGTATTATTCAGACCTGTAGACAAAACAACTCTTACAAATCTTGAACATTGCACAGCTTTAGTGTTAGATAAATATGGATTTTGCATGGCATATGAGGATGCATGGCATAGTTGACATCAAACCTGGCACAGGCAGCCAAACACATCTGAAGTTGTGATGTTTTAATATGCAAATGCTTGAATGAAATTTGAGAGCTACACTATATCTTAAGGTATTGTGCGTTTTCATAGCATTTGTTTGTCCTTTTTGGAGCTTGACAGAGTCCCTGCTCACCATCAGCAGTGTACATTTTGCTGAATATCTTCTTTTGTGTTCCAGAGAAGACAGAATATCATAGAGGTTTGGAACAACATGAGGGTGAGTAAATAAAGGGTTTTCAATTTTGGATAAACTGTCATAGAGTGTCACAAGGGATAGCTCACCTAAAAAAATGAAAGTTTGGTCATCATTTACTCACCCTCAAGTTGTTCCAAACCTGTATGACCACAAAATAAGATATTTTGAAGAATGATGGTCATTGTAACTAACATTCAATCAGTCCAAATCAGTACGCCAAAGCCTACAGTACTCGGCAAGTGTTCCCAATTTCAGTTTTATTGTGAGGTGTGGGTTATTTGACAACATAACAAATGTTTTACATGTAAAAATGAAATTCAGCATGTAGCAGTTACACATGCGGAGAGTATCACTGCTCTCTAATACAATGCATGTGTTACAACTGCAGCGCGGAAATTAGGATTGACATAACTTCGAACAGCTCTTCAATTCAGAATGAACACATATGACTCAAATAGAGTCTGCAGTAAAGCAGTCAAAACCATGTGTTCCTTTTAAAACTCGTTTCATGAGCATCATTTTACAATTAGTCCACAAACCAGTAACACTTTATTTTGATCATCCACTTTAGACATTCCCCTAACTATAAGTAACTACATGTCAACTAGCAGTCCTTAGAGTGTTAGTAGACTGTCCGGTAACACTATAAATATAAATATACAAAGCACTTATAAATCATTTGCAAACTATTAGTTTATAGTTAATTCATAGTTTATATACTGTAGTCTCTACAGACTGTAGTGTCTGTTATAGTTCCTAAAGAGTTAGATAATGCTTTATTATCCCTTTCTTAACAATTTCTTAACTAGACCGAACTCATGTACAGTATTTAAACCAGTAGTAAAGGAGTTATTTAGATTATTAGAGGTAAATTATATGTAGATTTATTATATGTAGTCAATAGTTCTTACTTTAGATTAGGTGACAGAATATACTATATTAAAAGCAATAACGTGCTTTTATTAGATATTAATTGCATTATTAGTGAGTGTTCCTGAAATTAATATTACACATAAACATGACTTAATATTTACTTACTCGTAATAACCTTTTTGGTGATTTTATGAACTACACATAATATATTATGAATATAAAATATTTCATTTAACCCAATTCCTAACTCTAAACATTACCACATAAAAAAAAAAAAAAAAGTACAGCGACAATAATTACGTAAATGCATAAATACTGAATTAACTTTTTGATGTTTTATGAACTATATATTATATATTTTGAATATAAATTCTTATTTAACCATATCCCTATTCATAAACATAACCACAAAAATATAATAAAATGTAATATGCATGTGTCCAGTGACAATATTTTATGTTTTTGTGATTATGCAAATGTAAATAACTGTACATTACGTATATTACGAAGATATACTAATGAGATCACCTTGTTTAAATACATCGAGTAAAAAAAAAACACAATTTAACTCTTTACATATGAGCTAATTAAACAATAATAATTTGCAAATTATAGTGACAAGGAATGAAGAACTTACTATTTGTACATAACCCGTTTATGTATAAACAATGTAGAGGCTACAATGTATAAACTATGAATGAACTACGAACTAATAGTTTGCAAATTATGTAAACATATTTTATAGTGGGCTTAATATCAGCCAACACTTTATTCTGATGGACCCCAAAACACACTGTTCTGACTATATGTAACTTTACACATTCTTGTCAACCTATTCTACTAACCATAAAATAAACAGTCTACTAATACTCTAATGAGAGTTAGTTGACATGTAGTTGCTTGACATGTAGTAGAAATGGACTATTGAAGTAAAGCATAACCCAAAAACCTTTATCTCTCCAATCTGCAAAAAAGCGAGTGCGCTAGACTGACATGGGGCTGTTTATTATTGCTAAAACCCAACACAGCCCACGTTCACCATAAACACGCGTGCACCTGTTGTCTCTGAATGCTCCGCAAATGCAAACCAGACCTCGGCGGGGGCTCACCAAAACAAGGAGCGGTGGGAACCTCACGCTTGTGGCTAAACGGGCGGCGTGCACCTCTGTCAGGCTGGAGGGTCGGGGTTAGGGCGAGGGTGACGGGGTGGGGTGCCGGTGGGGATTTGGGGTGTAGAGAACTTCTCAGCCGGGCAAGAGTTCAACCCCATCACGGCAGGCCAATCTGTTCCAGACAAGCTAAATGACACATTATTGGATCCAGACCTGACATGGGCGCTGTGTATATTACATTACCAGACAGCAAGCCCACTTCAGCTCATTACCTCCGCCCACAGGGAGGAGAGCGCAACAGAAGAAGAAAGAAAGGCTCTCTTTTAGCCTCGTCTTGCCTCTCTTTCTCTCTCTCTGCCGGGAAACTGTCAGATATTCCCGAGGCTGGTCTCTCGTGGAGCGATTTCTCAGAACACCCAAGACGTTCCTGGCCCGGAGGGATTTCTTCATAAAGATATTAGAAACACAAGACGGGATTCCTGTCCTCCTCTTCCTCGTCCCTCCCTCGCTGCGAAGATGAAAAGGAGGGGACGGGTTGACCAGGGCAGGGCAACATAACCACAAAAATATAATAAAATGTAATATGCATGTGTCCAGTGACAATATTTTATGTTTTTGTGATTATGCAAATGTAAATAACTGTACATTACGTATATTACGAAGATATACTAATGAGATCACCTTGTTTAAATACATCGAGTAAAAAAAAAACACAATTTAACTCTTTACATATGAGCTAATTAAACAATAATAATTTGCAAATTATAGTGACAAGGAATGAAGAACTTACTATTTGTACATAACCCGTTTATGTATAAACAATGTAGAGGCTACAATGTATAAACTATGAATGAACTACGAACTAATAGTTTGCAAATTATGTAAACATATTTTATAGTGGGCTTAATATCAGCCAACACTTTATTCTGATGGACCCCAAAACACACTGTTCTGACTATATGTAACTTTACACATTCTTGTCAACCTATTCTACTAACCATAAAATAAACAGTCTACTAATACTCTAATGAGAGTTAGTTGACATGTAGTTGCTTGACATGTAGTAGAAATGGACTATTGAAGTAAAGCATAACCCAAAAACCTTTATCTCTCCAATCTGCAAAAAAGCGAGTGCGCTAGACTGACATGGGGCTGTTTATTATTGCTAAAACCCAACACAGCCCACGTTCACCATAAACACGCGTGCACCTGTTGTCTCTGAATGCTCCGCAAATGCAAACCAGACCTCGGCGGGGGCTCACCAAAACAAGGAGCGGTGGGAACCTCACGCTTGTGGCTAAACGGGCGGCGTGCACCTCTGTCAGGCTGGAGGGTCGGGGTTAGGGTGAGGGTGACGGGGTGGGGTGCCGGTGGGGATTTGGGGTGTAGAGAACTTCTCAGCCGGGCAAGAGTTCAACCCCATCACGGCAGGCCAATCTGTTCCAGACAAGCTAAATGACACATTATTGGATCCAGACCTGACATGGGCGCTGTGTATATTACATTACCAGACAGCAAGCCCACTTCAGCTCATTACCTCCGCCCACAGGGAGGAGAGCGCAACAGAAGAAGAAAGAAAGGCTCTCTTTTAGCCTCGTCTTGCCTCTCTTTCTCTCTCTCTGCCGGGAAACTGTCAGATATTCCCGAGGCTGGTCTCTCGTGGAGCGATTTCTCAGAACACCCAAGACGTTCCTGGCCCGGAGGGATTTCTTCATAAAGATATTAGAAACACAAGACGGGATTCCTGTCCTCCTCTTCCTCGTCCCTCCCTCGCTGCGAAGATGAAAAGGAGGGGACGGGTTGACCAGGGCAGGGCGGCGAGGTTAACTCTTTCACTCTGATTTCTATTAGGTTAGCTCCGTCCCATGGGGACCGCAGAGCGTGTTATCGTGACTGGAATGAAATTTAAATTGAGCAAGGCAAAGCAAATAAATATATTTTAATTTGCAAATTAAAACATTCTCAGCTATACAGATAACCAGTTTAATATGTTTTGGTAAGCACTGACTGATCACATTTTATTTAATCAGGGGTTTATTTTAATCCGTCTTTATTTCGATAGTCCACTTTAGACATTCTACTAGCTAGAAGTAACTACATGTCAAGTAACTCTCATTAATTTGCAACTACATGTCAACTAACTAGTATTAATAGAATGTTAGGTTAGGGTTAGGAAAACTAGAATAAGCTGACATGTATGTGCAAAGTAACTTATAGTCAGGATAATTTATTTTGATGGTCCCTGCTAGTTGACATGTAGTTGCAAAGTTGCTGATAATCAGTAGAATTTCTAAAGTTGGCTATCAAAACAAAATGTTACCGTGTCTACAGAAAGCAAAAGTTCGAATAAAAGTTCTTAAAAAATTATACAACTTAAGAATTCTAGTAGTTACTACAATTGTATTAAAATGTTATTACAATGTTATTACAAAGTATGGTCCACTTTATATTAACTACTATGTACTTACATTTAAATTAATCATTTGGTACAATGCACTTAATGTGTACATGTTTTAGTTTGTACTTTTATTTTTAAAAATACCTGCATGTAATTACATCTGGAAATAATTTCTGTAATTACATTTATAATTACACTGTTGGCCCATCCCTTACACCTTAAGCCACCCTTAATCCTACCCATACCACCAACCCTGTCCCTAACCTTACCCGTATCCCACCTCAATAGCAGCAAAAGTGTTTTTCAATACAATATGAACAGAATAAGTGCATTGTACTTATTTTTGATGTAAGTACATAG
>NW_015539875.1:322590-326848 GCF_001515605.1 Sinocyclocheilus anshuiensis
GCTTTGGGTGTACAACAATACACAATAAAGCGCTATATAAATGCATCATTCATTCATTCATTCATTCATTCATTTCAACATTCATAAATAAGGATTCACATACATTTGTAAGTCTTTAAAGTTGCTTATAAGGAACTAATTTATGTTTTAGATGCTGGATTACAGCGCACAAATAAAACAGATCACTTTTGTGATTTTATGTTGCATTTTTGGTGAGAAAATGCTTTTTGTGTCTGATGGCAAACAAAATAAATATTACATGACAAATAATCGTGAAACAATTACAAACATATACATTTTAAGGTTTTAAAGTGTAGTCTGAAATAAGTTGACAGTCACACACAACAAAATATGATCTTTTCATATTAAGTAAATGAGCAAACTGTGTTTAATTAATGTGACTGAAAACAATGTCATTGATATGACAACTGGTCAAAATATTAATGCTGTGATTTCAATATTCACAAACAAGGATTCATACTAGTGCTGTCAAACGATTAATCGCGATTAATCACATCCAAAATAAAGGTTTTTGTTTACATAATATATGTGTATACTGTGTATATTTATTATGTCTATATAAATACAACCATACGCATGCATATATTTAAAAAAATATGTTATGTTTATATATAAAATATATTTATATATAAAATAAAACATAAGTATATGAATATATAAACGTATAAACAAATATTTTCTAAATATATACTGTATGTGTGTGTATTTATATATATACATAATAAATATACACAGTACACTTACATATATAATATAAAGAAAAACTTCTTAATCGTGATTAATCGTTTGACAGCACTAATTCATACACATTTGTACGCCTGTCCATACATAACTAATTTACATTTTCGATGCTGTCAATTAGTCAGTATTGTAAACTTAAGTAAATGTATGTGTGGTTGAACCACACTTTATGTAAAAATATATATGAATACTCATGAGGCCACGTTGATTTTCTGTATGATATATTAAATATTAAAATAGTCAGTCAATAATAGTCAATAAACAGTCGATTCAACAGACTGATATACGCTTACAGTCACAAACAGTACAGTCCCTCCTCTGAACAGGTGGGCTGCATATATTTATTACACATTTGTTTGAGAAGGACACAGGTATCCACCCTCACATTCTTACAACCCAAACCCCAGGTCCCGTGTCGCGGCATGTAGCGTGAGTAAATCGCATCATTAGCATGACGCCGCTCCTGCAGTTGCACCATCCTTGTAGTGTCAGGGTGGAGATTATCCCATCTGATTTACTGCCTCATAATCTCATTCCTCACTCTTCAACAGGGCCATGTGCTGCAGTCGGGTCTCATATAGCCGCTCTCTTTGTCTCATGTAGCCACTCTCTTGTGACCTTTTTACGCTGCCTACCGAGTCGCCACGGCTTCCCTTCTCACCTGCCAAAGGGCAAGGCTGAAAAATAGCCGGGGTCACAAATAAAGGCCTGCCAAAAATACGAGAGGACAGACATGTGGCGGTAGCGCTACAGCTGTGGTGGTAGCCATGTTCACAGTAGTCATTGAGTGAATATGACACGACCTGATGGGGCATATGAAACAATAACAGCTGTCTGCTCACTGACGGTAACAGTAGAGGAGCTACTGCGCGATGACGGGCGTCACATTCATGACAGACACATTTATTCTCTTGCCATAAACAATATTTGGCCACATATTCTACTAAAAATGATAGCTAAAAATGATAATTCTGTCTTTAATTACTCACCCTTATGTCGTTTCAAACCCGTAAGACCTTTGTTTATCTTCAGAACACAAATTAAGATATTTTTGATGAAATCTGAGAGCTCTCTGACCCTCCCACAGACAGCAATGCAACTGAAATTTTCCCAGGTCCAGGAACGTAGCAAGGACATCGGTAAAATAGTCCATGTGACATCATTGTTACGAAGTTACGAGAATATGTTTTGTGTGCATACACTGTTGGCCCATCCCTTACACCTTAACCCACCCTTAAGCCTACCCAGACCACCAAACCTGTCCCTAACCTTACCCATATCCCACTTCAGCAACAGCAAAAGTGTTATGAAATACAATATGAACACAATAAGTACATTGTACCTATTTTTTGATGTAAGTTCATAGTAGTTAAGGTCTCTTAATATAAAGTGTGACCGACCTTTCTGTTCCTATTGGTCACACAACTTATAACTCATCCCACACAGTTTATGCTACTTGACGCGTTTCCATAAATTGTGTGGGAATGGTGTGCTGATGTTTTTCTAAGCAATCAGTTTTCACCTAACTTGTAATGTAGTAGTAATAATACTAATAATAATAATAATAAAACAGAGACCAGAATATCATGGAGACCCAAGGAAGGACTCTTGACTTGGGCTAGTAAGCAACCACCCTAGCAACTGCATAGCAACACACTAAAAACTAGTTAGAGAACTTTTGCAACCACTCATATTTTAGCATCTTTAGAAAAGATTGTTTATGTGCAATTTTGACTGACAATCAGCAGTTTTTGATTTTGTAATGAGCATGTTCTTGATGCTTAAGATCACTGAATAAAAGCTTGAATCCGGATCTTTTCCTCACAAGAGTATGGATTCTGAAGATTTGGATTACAGAGCACAAATAAAATTTGATTACTCCTGTAAATTTATGTTGCGTTTTTAAGTGTATTTTATGGTTCTATTGTCAGTCACAGCATGACACAGCATAGCACTGATATGACAACTGAATAGAATCAAAATATTAATGTTGCAATTTCAATGCTGCACACTGGTGGTGGTTGAGCAGACAGCAATGCAACTGAAATTTTCCCAGGTCCAGGAACGTAGCAAGGACATCGGTAAAATAGTCCATGTGACATCATTGTTACGAAGTTACGAGAATATGTTTTGTGTGCAAAAAAAAAGAAAAAAAAAGACTTTATTCAACAATTCGTCTCCTCCGCGTCACCCTAGCTCCATTTTGGAGAGTATCCACTTCTTTTGCGCACAAAAAGTATTCTCGTGACTTCATAAAATTACGGTTCAACCCCTGATGTCACATGGATTATTTTACCAATCTCCTTACTACGTTTCTGGACGTTGATTGTGTAAGGACCCTTGCTGTCTATGGGAGGGTCAGAGAGCTGTCAGAATGCATAAAAAATATCTTAATTTGTGTTCCGAAGATGAACGAAGGTCTTACGGGTTTGGAACGGCACGAGGGAGAGAAATTAATGACAGAATTTTCATTTTTGGGTGAACTATCTCTTTAATCCTGTTCTGTACACACAGTTCAGTAAATTACGGGAGTGACAGCATTCTACAACCGAATTAACTCCCAAAAAATTCATGTATCGACAACCACATTTACGAAATTTCCATGCAGTGTGTACAGAACCGAACTGAACAACTAGTTGTTCATTACACATTGGCAACCTGCACCTGCCTACTTTAATAACTCCATAAACTGGATCACTTTATAAGACAAGCCCAAACAAGAAGCCCAAAGATGCATAATAAGCATTGCTCATAATAAGTGGACATTCTTAATCTTTGTCCAGTTGAATAGCTTTTAAGACTTTTAAAATTTTGTGTTTTAAAATTTAAACAAACTTGAATCCGATGTGTAATCCAATGTAGGGAAATTTTCACATTACATGTGCCTTGAGCAACACTCCAGATTGCATGGATTCCTGTTGACTGCATTCTGTCTGTGAAATGTTGCCGTACAAGGGTAAATGTGATCACATCTGTGACAATTTCAAAACACTGATCTGTTTTATTGAGCAGCATGAGTTTGAGGCTGGACTACCGATTTGTCTGAACAGTGGCAGATGGGGGGATTGTTTGGGAAACATGTTTGAAAACAATTGTATTTTTTATTTTTATTTTTTTGTGTGTGGTGCGGTTGAATCATATTGGGATTTCTGAGACACAGCCTGTGTGTTCACACTTTATTTGTCATCTCGATAGCTCTCTCTCTCTCTCTCTCTCTCTCGGTTCTGTCAGGGAGCTGCCAGCAGTATGTAGGAGGATCTCTTTAAGCGAGTTCGCTTCACCTCCTCACCCTCTGCTATACAGCCGACTGTGAGAACTGCATCAGTGCAACAATTTAGCCGCCGCTTTTTTCGGCACCACATTATTATCCTTCAGGATAGACAGTTAACCGAGATGTGGGGCCACTGTGTGGTCATTAAGACACCCACCGAGAACACACACACACAGACACACATACACACACACACACACACACACACACACACACACACACACA
>NW_015539875.1:326972-331855 GCF_001515605.1 Sinocyclocheilus anshuiensis
GAGTGTGAGAGAGAGAGAGTGTGTGTGTGTGTGTGTGTGTGTGTGTGTGTGTGTGTGTGTGCATGTGTGTGTGCATGTGTGTGTGTGTGTGTGTGTGTGTGTGTGTGTGAGAGAGAGAGAGTGTGTGTGAGTGAGTGTGTGTGTGTGTGTGCGTGTGCGTGTGAGAGTGTGTGTGAGTGTGAGTGTGTGTGTGTGTGTGTGAGAGAGGCAGAGGGCAGCTCCAGCGCACGGTTCTGGACCATTAGCAGTGATTAATAGGTTTACATGCTTTCCCATGATCTCCACTGACTTGTTGAATGGAGCGCTCACCTATGAGCCAGAGGAGAGACTGACCACTGCCTCTCCGAACATCAGACATTACTCCCAAAATAAAGGTGCTTGTGACAAACACCATAATCAATGTTTGCCCATTTATAAGGCAGAAAAGACTGGAAATTGACTTTCAAGAAACTGCATTTGCAAACACACTGCAAAATGCATTTGGTAACACTTTAGTTTAAGGACCAATTCTCACTGTTAGTTGCTTATTATGCATATTACTGGCATATTGGCTATTTATTTGCGCTTATACAGCACATATTCATGTCTTTTTCTGCATGATCATATTTTAGATCCTTTAATCCATACCTAAATTTAACAACTACCTTTCTAACTAATAAGCAGCAGATTATGAGGTTATTGAAGCTAAGCTGTAGTTAATAGTTAACAGTGAGAATTGGTCCCAAAGGCATTTTATACCTTTAGGGTTTGCTACTTTTTAAAATAAGTTTAATAAATAAATAAATAAATAAATCATAAATGTAATATATGGAAAATTAAATCAAATCAAATGATATATAATTCTCCAAATTTTTGATTAATAATTTTCATTAAAAAAAAAAAAAATTCTGTAAAATCAGTAAAAATAAAAGTATATATATATGATAGATAGATAGATAGATAGATAGATAGATAGATAGATGTCAGTTTGCTCTGATTCTTTTTTAATGTGTTTATTTTTCATATAATACATGTTTCCTATTATGCTTTTTATTTACTGTGGTTTGTTGTGGCAACTCTGTTGCTTTTAAATGTGCTATAGAAATACATTTTGACTTGACTTGACTTACAGGATCTGTCCTAGTTCAGTGTGAAAAGACTGCATGCAGTTGTATTTTCTCTGCAAACAGCTTCTGAACAAGCTTTCTACCCTCCACCGAGACGAGACGATGGACCCACCTCAGATGTTTCTTTATAAATGATCCCTCTAATCTGCCGGAGATCACGATACTCCAGCGTATTTACACTTGCAGCAGCACACAGTCTGTTCCCCCCCTGCACAAATATACAGCACTTCGATTAAGAAATAATACAATTTAGAAAGAGCGGGGTGTTTTATTCGCTCTTGTTGGGGAAATATGCTCTCTAATCCTCCAGTATAAGAACCATCTGTGTAAATGCGGCTCTGATGGGACGGGACAGTCACGGTGAGCGAGGAGCGCAGATTTTACTGGGGTGTCAAAATAATTCACTTCAAAATACACATGCATTGTAAATAATTAGCATTTACCATCTGATTCATTTTATATCATACATATTTATTTCTTATATAAATATTTTATTGTAAAACATGCTATTATGTCAGTGGTCTTGTTCAAAATATGATCTCGGTCAACAATGTCTCCACAATGTCAAGACAAATATGATTGTTAACAATTCATGGCACATTTACCTGTACTAAATCCAGATTCTGAATCCAGTGATACGGATCGGTACTGCTGGCGTCAGCACAATCCACACGCATTACAGAGGATCCGCTGACTAAACAAGTAATCATGAGACAAAGGTAAATAAATGAAAGAGTTATTAAGTGTCATGGGGGATTTTTCTTTCACTGTGGCTCGTCTGAAGAAGCGTCTGTCCGCACGCGGGCCTCACATGAAGACTCAAACACGTGTTGAACCCTGTTCCGCTTTTGTTGAAATTTGATGTCCCCACATAATACGCATATAAATATGCACAAAGCTTCGGAGGTTTCTTAATTTCCTGTGTGGGCCACACACAACTGCAGAGATTCCTGGGCTTCGAGCGATATTACTAAACCTGAGAAACTGTAATCTGCAATAATATGGCTTTCTTTTTCTTCTTCTGTGCAAATTCCTCTAACAGAGCTACATTCTCTTATGCTCTTATGCTGTACTGAATTAATGGGGTGAACTATTTTCTTTGTCAGTGGCTATTTTTGGAAAAGCATACTAACATACACTCTCTGCAGTATGCATTTATTTTACAGAACAAAAATCTACTAGATTTTCTGAAATGTACAGTCGAGCAAGAACACACTGTACAGAAGACTGAACGCCACAGTACACTTCACCTTCCATTTAAAGTGTAAGGAATGAACCACAAACAATTACCCGCCCCCCCATTTTTACCTCAAATCTCTACTTTGATTAGACTGCCTAAAAAAAATGATATTCAAATTTTTTTTTTATTTTTTTTTTTTAAATTAGCACATGATGTGGTCATGTAACAACAATGTAGCATACAAATGATTGAAATGTAAAAAAGCATTGCATTGTAATTTATATATTATTACCGTATCTGTGGTTCATTATGTCGCACTTAAATACATTTCCACACAAACACCAGCAGATGAGCTTCGCACATTGTGTGTTATCAGTGGGCAAAACATGAAGTTCCTTATATTAATGTAAAAAAAAACAAACAAAGCGTAATCTGACATTCCTTAGAGCAAATGTATTTTTCTGCTGACATTATCAAATCCAGCCCCTCCCATGTAATAACCTTACACTGTAAAAATCCCTTTTTGAAGTTGGTAAAACAAAGCAGTATGTTTTACGAGAAAATACTATGGAGTATTACTTGACATTTCTTTGTAAATTTTTTTGGTGATATTTACAAGCAATTTTTTAAATTTTTTTTTGGAGACACTTTTCACCCTCCAATTAATTAATGGATAAAATCAGGTTCCATTCTTGGTGAAAATCCTGATTCATTTAGAAATATATCACATTAAGAATATTAAATGGGATTTATTTGCATTTCACATTGTTTATTGCATGTTTCGCATCACTTTCTAAGTGAAATGTCCCGTGAGTGGCACTAAAACCAAGTTCAGATCTATAGGAATGTTGTTGTTTTTTTGGAGCTTTACAAAAGACAAAAAAAGAAGGGGAAAAAAAACAATTTTACGAGATGTTGATTTCATATGAATTTATACAATGTGATTTCTATGAGGACAACAAAAAAAAAAGCATGAAGGTCCAGGCCTTCCCCTTCGCCTGAACACATCCATCAGTGGAGTGTAAACAGATCCTATGAAAATGATTGATTTAATTATTATTGATTACATTTTGTTGCTCAATAAGATGTGCAGTGAGTAGCTAGACCCCCTCAAACTCAAAAGTGCACTGAAGCCTTTCGTTCACGTTTTGCAGTTCTTATAAATGCAGCCAGTGTGCTGCAAATGAAATGGCATCAGCGGTTTAATTAGTGTGGAGGGAAGCAAACACAGGTGTGGATGCCTGACTGCGTGCTGTGGCACCTCCAGAAAAAGACCCGGTCTGTTCCTCCCACCAAACCCACGGGGAAGCGCAGGCCGCGGACAGACATCGAAGTCCAAGAGCCGCCGGAGATCTGGAGGTGGCGGCCTAGAAACAAGCCCTGTTTTGTGAGGTGAAAATGTAACGTCCCACATCAAGCAATCTCAAACCGTGAGATCAGAAGCCGCTGGGTTTCGTGGCATTTATGCACCGTTCGGGGAGGTGGGCTGACAGAAAGCAGCTATTTCCCAACTTCCTGCAGTTTTGCAAGTAGAAATGAGCACCTTAGGTCATGCAGATATTTCTGAATAAGCTAAATGATGTTTCCTGTTCCAATACGTATTAATAGTCTGGTGCCGTTGCTGAAACCGCACACTTCCACCCAGCTGTATATCCAGCGTACTGTACCCTCCTTGTTCATAATACAGTTGCAGAGGGACCACTAAAGGGTATGGGGTCAAAGCATTAAAACTACATTAAGAATCCAAGTGTGACCCAGGAGAGCTTTATATAGCAGCTCAGGATCTGGAAGGTTAAGAAACAGCGGTCCGGACAATAAGCGCACTGTTTTTGGGCTGTGGAGCTCTGCTGTGGGTACGGTCCAGATCAGGTGGCCGTGACGCTGCGGCGCTTCCATGTTCCTTCCATCTGTTTTTTCCATCTTAGCACGTTCTTCAGATGCTTGTACCTTTGGCCATTCAGGGAGCAGGTTTAGGTTTCAGGCCGTGGCTTCTTCTTCTGGTCTGAGATGTGATCAACTGCCTTGTGACTGAGCGAACAGAAAGATTTTCGCCTTGTTTTCTTTCCTGTTTTGTATTGCTTAAGGATTAATTTTGCTATGTTCTATGTTTAATTAATTTACTATATTTTCCTGGCAAGATGGTCTTTCTGATAACAGAAAGAAGTAGTGCATTTATATAAATACATATTTGTTGTTGGAACCATAGTGCAGTGATTAGTGTGTGTGTGTGTGTGTGTGTGTGTGTGTGTGTGTGTGAGAGAGTGAGTGAGTGAGTGAGTGACTAATAAATCACACAGAATGTAGTTTTTTGAAAATCCAAAAATGCAGAAAGTTTTCTGTAAGGGGTAGGTTTAGGTGTAGGGTTGGTGTAGATTGATAGAAAATACGGTTTGTACAGTAGAAAAACCATTACGCCTATGGAGAGTCCCCATAAACCATAAACACAAACCTGTGTGTGTGCGTGTTTGTGTGTGTGTGTGTTAGAGTGTGTGTGTGTGTGTTTGTGTGTGTTAGAGTGTGTGTGTTTGTGTGTGTGAGTGAGTGTGTGTGTGTGTGTGTGTGTGTGTGTGTGAGTGTGTGTGTGTGTGTGTGTGTGT
>NW_015539875.1:331907-343367 GCF_001515605.1 Sinocyclocheilus anshuiensis
GTGTGTGTGTGTGTGTGTGTGTTTGTGTGAGAGTGTCGTAATAATTTGTGTAGTGTTTAACCATTAGCGTATTTTATGAGATTAACAATATCAGCATTTCCTAAAACAAAACCCTTTTAGATACACGCAAATGTTAATAAATTGTTAATACAGGTTCATAAAATATAAAGTAATATATTAACGGATGTTGTTTTTATTGCATTAGAAGATGCATTAAATAAGTTTAAAGACATCGTAGTCATTTTCACTGATTTCCCACAGCTTTAACAGTGTAAAAGAATCACACGTCTTTGTAAATGGGTAGACGTGATGAATTCCGTCATGCCAAAGTTCAGCAATTAGCCTTCCATGTAAAGAGACTTGAGCCCCCCACCGTTGGATTTATGGATTGGCTCCAGCAGCCCGACTGCTTCAAAGACAGAACATCTCGCTGGGAGTTCAGATCTGATGGAGCTCACAAACCTGCGTTCACACACGACGGGCTGTAAATCTGGGGAAACAGAGGAGCCCAGGGTGTGATGGGAGAGAAGGACCGTTCCTCCTCAAACTGGAGGCCCATATCTCTTCATTGACATTCCTGATAAGCGCACCTTTGTTTTGATATCTCAACTTAAATGTTTTATTCTATACTTCAGGCAGCTGACTCACACTCACACGATTCGCAGCGGATGCTAATCCATTATAACTCTTGCACCTTGTGAATATTTAGCTGCACGTCATTGGGGTGTTTAGCTACTGTCTTTGACTAGTTAAGAAGTTGATCTATTAATGACGGTTTAATCATTGAGAGAATCATCATTTTACTCAATGCAGTTTGGTAGCTAATATTGCTAGAATTCTGTAGATCTATCAAAATAAGGAAATTATAACACATTTTGATAACCTTAAACATCACAACCAGGTCAACCATTGCATTATTAATACCTGTTTAAACGGTGCAGTAAGTGATTTCTGGAAAACACTGTTGATATTTTAAAACATACACAAGCCTACCCAAAAGAAACACGTATAGAGAAACATACAGTAAATGAAAGTTAAATATGAAACTAATTTAAACTTCATATGAAATGCATGATGGAAATGTATATGTTCACTCGAACTTTCCCGCCATATCTAGCTTTAAAATGAACCGCAAAGACTCCTCATTCAGTTCACATATACCCTTCGCTAACGGACTTGTAAAATGAATGACCCTTCATAAAAGGTTTCAGATGTTAACTTTCGTTTGTTCACTTCCCGAAGTGCCCTCCAGGGATGCAAAAACACCATTTGGAACACAGGCAATGTGCATTGTGCATTTTGCAGTAACAAGTTTGTTTTTGTGACTTTAAGAACTTTCCGTTTGCCCTTTTTCAATTACAAGCCTTCCTAATAACGTTTGGAGTTCAGACACACTCTCTCTGTTTAAATCTAGATTAAAGACACATCTCTTTAGCCAATGCAATGTATCTCATAACCTTGTACTACAGCTATATCTGATCAAATGCACATTATCATTCCTTTACTTGGATTGAACACATCATTTTTTTTTTGCTTGGTCATAACAGAAGCTTCGCAAATTTTTCTCTATTTGCTTCTCTGCTTCTGCCAAATGGATGGGCATCCTGAGGTAACTAGGATTTACACAAGCTTCAGTCTGGATCCAGGCCTTACAAAGATCTGAGATGACTGAACACCTGAGAAGAGATGATGCCAACCCCTCAGAAGACCTCAGATGACGCTAACCATCAAACAACGTACAAAACTACCAAATTTCTATATAAATTTGATCACAACACATACTCATTGCTGCTGATAGTGTTCACCGTCTATCTCAGGGATCCTCAAATCTGGCCCACGAGATCCACTTTCCTGCATAGTTTAGTTCTAACCCTAATCAAACACACCTGAGCAAGCTAATCAATGTCTTCAGGATCATAAGAAAATCACAGGTATGTGAGTTTGAACAGGGTTGGAGCTAAACTCTGCAGCGCATTGGCCCTCCAGAGCAAGATTTGAGGAACCCTGGTCTATCTGAATACGTCATTAACTAACTGCATGCATGCAATTTTACTCTACATTTCTGTCATATGGACATCACCCTGACATAGTCACCACTGATAAGCTACCATTAAATATAATGTAGAAACTTAAATTTTCTGTAAAGCTGCTTTGCAATGATTTGTATTGTGAAAAGCGCTATGCAAATAAACGTGAATTGAATTGAATCAAATCACTTCACGTTTATTTGTATATGTGAAGTGAATTGAACTGAATCAAATAGAATTGAATCGAATTGAATTGAATCGAATCGAATCGAATCAAATTTAATTGAGTATTCAGCTTGTGTGTTACTAGTGTCACTTAGTGGAGCTACAAAAATAAAGCATGTTTTCAAACAACTTAGCACGTTTCCCTCAAAACAAACATCACAAACACAGCTCTTACGCGTCTATAACAATAAAGGCATGCCTCAACATATAAAAGTAGGGCACTTTCAATAAAAGCTCCAACATATTAGCAATACTTTAAACTTGAAGTTTAGCTTACCTTAAGTCGTATCGATTGAAACCCAAACATTCCATCATATTCCTCCATCTTGTTTATACCCGTCGTCTATCTCTGTATTTTGGCTTGCACTTCTCTTAACGAATCTGAATTTGTTTTTCCACACCGGCTAAACACCCTCTGGCTCAGCTGCTACAGTAGCCACGCCCCCAAACTCTCTCTATTGGCTGCGTGAAGGTATGCAAGGATGACAGGAAGGTAGGACATCCAATCATCGCATTCGAACCCTCTGTGAATGAATTGAACTGTCAGTGGCAGGAAATGTAATTTAATTTAATTTAAATAAATAAATAAATAAATAAATAAATAATGTTTGTCTGTAATGTTTTATAAAAATGTAATAACTTTCTCTGAAACTTGTCACTGAAATGACTTTCCTGTTCAGCTGATATTATAAATCTCTCTGTTTTAAAAGCTTTTCACTCCAATCAAGCGTGTACATAACAATTCCCAATGGAAATACGCCACACTCTGGAAGTAAACACTGTTTCAAGTTTACTTTAAGCAAACACTCAAGATTTGTGTGCAGATATTTTAATAAATCAATTAAATTCATGGACACTTAGACAGAAATTCTTAAAATTTTGATAAAAGTATAATGTAATAAAAAGCATTTAAACCTGATAAACCTTTATCACTCTTTATTTACATATAATGTAGACACATGTGAATTACACTGGCTTATTTATAATTAACCAAACAATATTTCACAACTAAAACAATTACAGTATTTTAGACATGACATATGATGAACATTTAGGACTAACTATTTCAGCCAAACTCTCTGAGTTTTTTTCTGCTATATTGTTCTGCTCAAAAACTGTCAAAACTGCATTAAGAAATATAAAACTGCTTAATGAAATATCTTACATCATCAGAAAAGATCAAGAGAAAATGAAGCACTCAAGTTTCAGAGAGACAAGAGTAAAGACACACACACACACACACACACACACACACACACACACTCACACAGACACACACGCAGCTAATCGTAATAACAAATTTGTAAGTGAGAGCTGCTCTTTGAAACAGAAGCCTGTGACATCTGTTGGTATGTCTGTATAAGCACCTCCTATCGCTGTGTACTGTGTGAAGATGATGAGCAAGGCATCATGGGAACTGGCAGACGGTGCAGGTAAAGACGGCCGTCCTCTGCTGCTGACTCAATGTACAAAATCTAAAGTTGATCAAAAGTTTAAGGCAACCGGCTTCAGGGGATTTTGGAGTTTTCTCAACTTGTTGTTTTCAGTTTATACAACAAAAAGTTGAGAAAGCTAAAAAATCTCCTGAATCTGGTTGCCTTAAACTTGTAAGTTTTCTCAACTTTAGATTTTTTACAGTGTGCCCAGATAATGACAAATAAAGAGCCTGATGTCCAAAAAAATCAATTCTTTAATTAATTAATTAATTAATTTACTTACTTTAAATTTCAAAACCAAAATGCTTCTTTACACTATTTTTTTAATCTAACCATAAAATAATAACAAAATAATAGGATGTGTAATCTTGGCATTGCCACTTTATGCTGCGAATTGAATGAATGGATGGATGGATGAATGGATGGATGGATGGATGGGTGGATGAAAGAATGAATGAAGAAATTTAAAACATGATATAAAAGTGATACATTCCTTTCATTATGAATACATTTCAAATCCTTTTTTTTTTTCGTTCTCCCTGCAAATCATTAAATAAGACATTTCTTGCCGTTGAGGAAAATTATTAACCCAGCGGTATTCCAGTAAGTGTCCTCTGTCAGGATATTATTACATTCCTGCACTCAGTCGAGCAGAAACGTGAGCAGAGGGGCACAGAGCTTCTGGACGGACGCAGGATGGGTTTTCACTGGATGTGGATTCTGGACGTCCATGACAGCTCTGAACTGGAGAGTTATGTAGGAATGAAATAGTGAGTGATCTGATAGATAGATAGATTAATAGCAGTGAATATTGTGTGCATAAATGGTCGAGAATGTCTTTGATTACAGTTTTGCTACAGTCTTTATTGATACCCTACAAAGCATGTTTCTTTACACCAATAATCTCTTAACCCATGAAATGACTGGTAATAGAAACTGAAGAGCTTGTTGTCCAGCTAAGCTCAGCAGCAAGAGCCGTTTGAAGATACTCAGAGATGTTCTTCACAGAAAGATGGCCGTTTTGAGAGCTGTCATCAAACACAGAGGTGTTTGTATTCATGAATAACACAAAATCCAGACAGTCAAAGCTTTTGAAAAGCCTTCAATCTCAAGTGAGATCTACAGCTATCTTAATGCTCGATCGGGACCGTGGGACTGGACGTCTACTGCTAACGAGTGACATGATGAGAGGAGATGTCCAGCATCATTTAGTCGTTAGGAGTGAAATTAGGCCGAGACGAGCGGGGAATGAGCCGAATGCAGGAGCTCCCGCTGAAATTGGGCATTTTACACACTGGCAGTCGCCCAGCAGAGTAAATCACGGCGTCTCTGGAGGGGCATAATAACTGAAGCTGTGGGCCACGTGAAATACTCACTTCCCTGGGAACCGTCTTTGCCCATGACAGCTGGAAACGAGCCGGGAAGGGTCGATGTATATCAGCGGATGGCATTCACTTCTCTTTATCAGCTCCCACAGACGCTCTGCATCAAAATATTAACGTATGCCTGAAACTGTTTTGCCATATACTGAATTAGTAAATGTAAAATGCATTTCAAAATGTATTTTTGTTGTGATAAGTTATACACCTCCAGATCATTCTTTAACAACTTCTACTCAATCTAACCGACAACTTGGTTTAGCTATTACGTTTGATTCAATTCAATTTAATCAAATTGGCTAAAATAAATAAAATATAATTTGTGACCCTGGACCACAAAACCAGTCATAAGGGTCAGATTTTGGAAATTGAGATTTATGCATGAGTAAAGCTGAGTAAATAATCTTTCCATTGATGTATGATTTGTTAGGATAGGACAATATTTGGCTGAGATACAACTATTTGAAAATCTGGCGACTTAAGACTGCTTTTGTGCTCCAGGGTCACATTTATCAATGTAGCCACATTGAGAACATTTTAAAAGGTTCATTTAAGTGAAAACATAGTATTTCAGAAAGTGCGGCATTTATTGCAGTGCTCATATGGGTGATGTGAAGTCGAATATGACTTACTGTCTGGTTCTGAAACAGGTATTGTGCACATTTAACAATAAACCTTTTTAGATTTTTCCTGTTCAATTGAAAAAGCTATGGTGTTTTAGGAGAAAATTACATCCAAAGGCCCTTTAGCTCCATTATACTGGACTCTGTCACAGAGCGGATTATGACTGAGGGGCTAAATATTAGAAAATGTTGGTTTACACACACACACAAAAAAAGAAACAACAAAGGAAAATGAGCATAACTGCCTGAGCAAATATGGTTCAAATGAGTCAGACCACAAATGTAATAGTTATTTTTAATCACAAAGTATGTTTCCAAAATCACTTTTGTGCTCCAGGGTCACATTTATCAATGTAGCCACATGGAGAACATTTTAAAAGGTTCATTTAAGTGAAAACATAGTATTTCAGAAAGTGCGGCATTTATTGTAGTGCTCATATGGGTGATGTGAAGTCGAATATGACTTACTGTCTGGTTCTGAAACAGGTATTGTGTACATTTAACAATAAACCTTTTTAGATTTTTCCTGTTCAATTGAAAAAGCTATGGTGTTTTAGGAGAAAATTACATCCAAAGGCCCTTTAGCTCCATTATACTGGACTCTGTCACAGAGCGGATTATGACTGAGGGGCTAAATATTAGAAAATGTTGGTTTACACACACACACAAAAAAAGAAACAACAAAGGAAAATGAGCATAACTGCCTGAGCAAATATGGTTCAAATGAGTCAGACCACAAATGTAATAGTTATTTTTAATCACAAAGTATGTTTCCAAAATCAAAAACAATTTGCATATACAGTTTAACATGTGCAGCTATAGCATATAATGTAAATATCATTATGACCCAAAGGCAAATGTAGGGTTAACAGGCTTTAGTGTTAAAAAAGAGACTCTCTAACACTAATGTTCTATATTCTTTTTCTATTCTATCTACTTGTTTTCTTTATATATGGTTTTGATTGCTTCTTCTCATTTGTAAGTTGCTTTGGGTAAATGCCTGAATGTAAATGTAGTGTTGAAGCAACAAAAGATGAAAAACAATCAAAAGGAGGAAATCCATCAAGTCCATGATACCTATAAAAAACTAATACAATTAATAAGCAAAGAACAATTCAACAAATGACTATGCATTAATTCATGATCACTTGATGACTGAAATTACTCATCAGATGAAATTTGTTCTCCAGCATAGAGCAATACTCTTGATTTTATTATCACAGTGGTTTGGTCTTACAGTTATGAAATGAAGATCATCTTTACCAAGTCATAAAGTCTTGTTTATTTGCCTTTAAGTATTTGTAATGCCTGCCATTTAACAACTACTCTAAACTATGTTTTGTATTTAAAGTATGTAATACGATGATGTTCTTATGAAAACATTTTTTTTTTAAATTTTTTAAATTTATTATATATATATTTTTTTAGTCAGAACAAAATAATGACAACAAGTGTTAAGTTAGTGAGTGTGGAGAAATGACGTTGAAACTGGTTATGGATTTTCATGACTATCTTTTGAGAATGCACTTATAATATTTCCCTTTACATGAACTGTCAAATTCACAGTACATATTTTTTTAGACATTTTTGTTCTTCCATCTCTACATGCTACATCTCAGCTGTTTTGTCACAATACTGCAACAAAAGCTACTTTTTGAAGTAAAAAAAAACAAAAACTGTTTGAAATAATCGATCTGCCAATCTTCTAAAAAAATTTAGCTAGTTAGTAGCTTTTTATTTTTCAGTTATGAAATGTATCATTGATTTACCAGCTCAAAGGTCTAGTTTCAAATAGTTTGTTTGCCTTTAAACATCCGTAATGCTTAAACTATTACAATTTGTGTTTTGTATTAAATGATGTAATACAGAGATGTTCAATGAATGTTTTACTATGAGATCAAGCTCAATGAAGCTGTTCAAACAGAAGTCCATGTTAGTGAGAATCTGCTTTGAACTTGCAGCTTTTCTTGACTTTTCTTTTTTGTTTAGACTCCCAGTGTTAGTTATAGCCTGTCTGTCTGTTAGCTGGTGTGTGTGAGCGGTGAGGAGAACAGAGAGTGTCGTCTGGGGCTCTGAGCTGATGAAATTAAATCCTCCGGCCGCTGGAACGAATCGATCGGAGCGGGTGTCTGTGAGAGACGCCTCCTTCACCTTCACTGGAGCCGCGGGGCTCAATCTGAGCGTGACGTCCTCCTCCGCTCACAGTGTCAGTGTCATGACTGTACATTAGATAACAGAATATCTACACTGTAAAAAAAAAAAATCTGTAAAATTTACGGTAAAAAAAATGGCAGCTGTGTTTGCCAGAATTTTACCGTAAAAAAAACGGTAGCAACATTTTAGTTTTTTACTTAAATTTACAGTTAAATACCGTAATTTCATTAACTGACATAATGTTAACATACCAACCTATTGAAGTACTGAAATCTGTTTTGTAAGCATAAAGTATTGTAATACACTGATAACCACCAAAAGCAGGTGGTGATGAGAAAGTCACATGATGAACCAAAGCCTATCACAAGCAGCTTTTAATAAATATTAACATATATAGAATATGCACAGTGTCATTCACACAACCACTAAACACCAGCATGGTAACACACATGAAACTGAAATAATGCAATAAACATTAATTTATCAATATTAGATGTAACGCACAGCCCTAATGTACACAACTGATCGATTCAGCAATATTAAATACTATTTTTGGGTTACACTTTATTTCACAGTGTCCTTATTACACATTTACATGGTTAAGGTTAGGATTAGGGTTTAGTGTAAGGTCACTGCATGTAATTATGTATAATTTACTGTTATTACTACAGTAATTACATGTAACATATGTAACAAGGAGACGGTAAAATAAAGTCTTGCCTATTTTTGACTTGACTAAAACCGGTTAACTTATAGGTATAATATAGTTTTTCCTAAAGATAAGCTGGGTACAAACTTAACTATCTGCAAATCTTAATTTCTGTCTTTTTTTTTTTTTTTTAATGCTATGATTATTAGCCTAAGGTTTCCTCTGCTGCATTTGTACCATTGCTATATATAATTCTATGATATTAACTAGCTCAAAGTTCCTGCAGTGCATTGATGTCACAGATGGCTCATCATGAGTTGTCTGATATCGTTCATATTCTGTGCTGTGAGTGTGACGGTTCAGTCGCTTGAGTCCCAGCTGTTGCTGTGATCTCACACTAACCCTGTTGTTTATATCGGGACACAATTAAGTTGGGGCCAAGCCGAGAGTCCCAGAGAGAGCATCAGGAGTGCAGGGCAGAGACTCGGGTTTCAGCAGCTCCTCTCGCTCTCCTCTGCACATTACTGAGCTTATTAAACACCCATACACAATTAAACAACTGTCTGACTTTACTTTTCCTTAAGACAATTTACAGTAGCAAAAGATTGCTGTAATAAAATTATTTTTGGTAAGTAGCAGGATAAGGCACTACTCATTTACAATAGCAAAAACAAAAGTTGTTAAAAGATATATATATATATATATATATATATATATATAAAAAAGCTATTTTTGTGTTAAACGAGAAAGTATCAAGTAGACATTGCAAATTGTAGCTTTAGAAAGAAATATTTTATTTGATTCAACATAAAATTGATTACACATTTAGGCTACAACAGCCTAACATAAACTATGGAACATAAAAGAAGATGATTGGAGAAACATCTCAGTAATTTTTGTTAATAAAATGAAAGTCACTGGTAACCGAAACAGCTTTGTTACCAACCGTCTTCAAAATACTTTATATTATATTCCACAAAAGAAAGGTTTGAGACTACATGAGGGTGAGAACATGATGACAGCGTTTACATTTTTTTGGGTGAACTATCCCTTTAATGTTTATATATGAAGAGTTTGGTTCCAAAACGCTATAAATCCATTTTGAATAATTTGAGTAAAAATGTGTTTTCTTTACGAAGAAAGTGGCAAGATGAAAACCACTATTTTCTGTTTCATACTTTCACATAGCATCTTTAGGTTATAATAACATAAAAAATTCAGATCCAGATTTTGATTTTCAAAGATTTATTATAAAATTGTATAATTTTTTTCCCATAAAGCAATAAATCATGTGTTTTTTTTTTGAAATCACATTTTGTGTAAAATAAAAAATTAACTTTTCAATACCAACCAGATACAATACTGATTTTGGCGGAAACTACATTTTTTTTTTTAAATGGCGTTTATCGCGTTTTGGAACCAAACTCTTCATTTATATATATATGTATATATAATTCTTATTTTTTAATGGAATAATACTCTAAATAAGAAACTAAATCTGCCAGCAGGTGGCGGTAAATGTCTTTCATTCGATTTGTTCAAACGGCTGATTCATTCAGGAAAGAAGTAAACGGCTCTCTTTATGAATGGGTCTTTGAATCATTGATTCACTCGATTAGTTCAAAACGCGGATCCATTCAGAAACGAAACGCTGTGCTGCACGAAGACCCGCAACAATTCTGCTGTGGCTTTAGAGGTAATATGTTTTCTGCAAAATTGAGCAAAAACACATAATATTGTGTTTAAAATATAACACAATATCAGCTTCTTATTTACTGAACTGTTGTATAAAATCACATTTAAACTTGTGATATTCGGGACAAAATCAGCACTCCTGTGATATTGCTCTCGCTGCTCATGTGATATCAATTATCGTATGATATAAATAAGAAACAAAAACTCATACAGGGGCATTTTTTGCAATAACATCTTGAAAATTAGGGCATAACTGCATTTATGGAGTTGTTGCCCTGCATCATATTTGTCAACAGCCAACTGTATGAAATGTAAGTCAGATGATGTACAGGTCTGGGAGCGTGGCCAGTGCGTTAACTGCATTATACATAATAATAAATACGTTATACATAATAAACATTATTAAATCTAGTTTTGATCTTTAGTAGACTATTCTATCCAGATTTGAATTTGGCCTAAATGTAGGCTAATTTGAAATATATTTTGGTAAATGAAGATTGAAACTAAATATATTTAAAAAAAAAAAAAGTTTTTATTTTATTTTATTTTATTGGTTATTATGTATACTTTAAAGGTGACATGAATCAGCATTATATGTTCTCAAGCAATTCAACATTTCTGTTCAAGTTTCCTTACAGTTCAATGCTGATTTTTCAAATGAAGAATAAAATTAATAGTAATATTCTCTCCAGATGCACATTTTATTGAAAGCCAGCAATGAAATTATTGAGCAAAATTATTTATTATTTCTCATCCTGCAGAGATAATAACCATGAACACATCTGTCGAAGCCCTCTAGTGGGCCGAGTATATGTGAACACTCAGACACTTCATGCATTTTAACAATAACTCAAATACGGTATATATTAACCCCCTCAATTTACATCCACCATCAACAAAATACACATTTACACAAAACATCATATAAAGGTTTCATAACAATATGTAATTAAAGAGTCAAAGATGTATGGTAATAGTGACCACGACAACAATACTTGAAAATGTTTAAATGATAACTAATGGCTGTCATTATTTTACTTGTTTGTTTGTTTTTGTAATAAATATATGTATAAATAAAAAAATAAAAAAAAACTTAATAATAATCAACTAAAACAAGCAAATCAGAGCCGAAATGTGTTGAGCTCCATCTATGACAGACTTTTTTCAAACATCCACAAGTCAACATATGAACACCCATCCATAGGCCAGACAGGAAGCCACTCCTGCACTTCCTGCTCTCTCTCTCTCTCTCTCTCTCTCTCTCTCTCTCCG
>NW_015539876.1:0-2584 GCF_001515605.1 Sinocyclocheilus anshuiensis
GTACACTTCCACAACTCTTACCCTGCGTATGCAAATCTTTTTGACTTAATTCTACCTTCACACACCCCTACCCCTTCACGTGAACGTGCGAAACGGAGGGGTATAGTGGAAAGGGGACCCAGATAGCAAGAACGTTTGGGCCAAATGTGGCTGATAGCTGTCACATTTGGACTAGATATGGCATGGCTGAGCACATATGGGCCAAACTTTAACCGTATATGTTTTTGCCATGGATTTAGAATTGGAGGGAATTTTCTTTTGGATGACAATTTTTTGTAGGTATATGGCCCAGATGACAGCACACAACTGAGAGCCATATGTGGCTTGGCTATGGCACACCATGGAATATGTTAATTTATGGCTAACATTTGGCTTTTATTTGGAAAAACACATATGAACTGCTGGCAGGTCAGTGGCAGTCCACATCTCAGCCCGTTCAACAATGCTATTGGTTGCTTTGTGTCTTCCCTTATTCCTATTGGTGGATTACTGAAATTTTGAAAATATATCCGTTATTTCCCGCTCTGCTTCCTCTTTCAATCGCCGTTAAAAAAGAAGAAGATGATGAAATTTGAAAATATATCCGTTATTTCCCGCTCTGCTTCCTCTTTCAATCGCCGTTAAAAAAGAAGAAGATGAAAAAGCTCCCTATTTACAACAACAGCCTTTGCTCAGACACATTCTTATGCAGGTAAGTGCAGTTTTGGTTTTTTAAATGTTTTCTAGGGGTGTAATGGTACACTTATTCGTACCGAAAATCGTACCGAACAATTACAGTGTCATTTTAACCACTGCACGTGCGGAACTTAATCCGTTTCAGTTCATAGCCGTGAATAAATCTTCACTAGGCTATATACATTATTACTATACAGTAGGCTACATTCTGTAACCGTAAGGTTTGTGTTTTTTTATTTTGGAAAGTCTCATCTTTAAAATTATGTATATTTTATCAGGAAATTAAATCCGTAAATGCCGTTTTGACGCTCTTTGATGTGGCGTGACAGACCGCTGTAAGCGGAAGCGCGGATCATATCAACAGCTAAAGTGTAGCCCAGATTAGTTCGTGTTTGCCGGCCCAAAACTAGTCCACATCTTTTTAGCCAGAACTGAACCAAAACAGTGCCATAACTCAACCCAGAGTGAGCCAAATACAATAATCCCTTCCCTTTAATGAACCTTTCTACTAGTTACAACAGGTTATGTTCTGTATTGTAATTCTGTTATTAAAATTCTACTATAAACATTTAAAAAATGAGTGTGAATCCATTTTTGTGTTTAAGATTTACTGTGTAATGGGTATTTTAAATAAAAAAATATAGGTGTGGTGTAAATATGTTTAAATAATGGCATTTGGTTTGTCAGCCACATGTGGGCCACATAAGGGCCATCAGCCCTTTACAGAACTCAGCCATATAAGAATACCATATAAGGTCCATATATCAGCCACATCTGTTTTTATTATTTGGCTCACTCTGGGTTGGGTTATGGCACTGTTTAGGTTCAGGTCTGGCTAAAAATATATGGACCAGTTTTGGGAAATAAACACGCTCATGTCATGTAATCTCAATCAGTTTTGCAACCGCTGAAAAATGCCAATAAAACAGCATTACCTTTACCGCAGGCAAGTCATTCAGTGTCCACAGCTTGTTGCTAGAAAAGTGCAATGTGCGAATGTGCAGTTTATATGTTTGCATACATTTTTTTTTTAGTGTTGATTATTGTATCTAAAAATAATTAGAAATTGAATTTAATAGATTGGGCTCTGTTGTTAATTGCAGCCTTTAATATTTTAGTAATGTGCTCTAATAGGGCTCCCTATTGTATAGCATTAGCTAAGATAGATTTTTTTATCCTTAAGAAAATTGTAATTATAATTGAGTTTATTTAAAGGCAGAGCCATAAATTGTTCAGTAAACCACTGTTTATTAGAAAAAAAAAAATAAAAAAAGCTATTGTATGTTTTCTCCCCCTGCTCTACCAAAAATGTATGAAACTGTGACTTCAAAACTGAGGTACAATTACACTACTAATGTTTTCATTAATTTTATGTATATTATTAAGTAAAAATAGCCTGTTATTAAAGTAGCTACAATTTTCCTAATTTAAAAAGGCACTCATGTCTTGGGTGATAGAAAAGAATGTGTGCAGTGCTGATTTACACTCATTTATGTGCTTGTCTTGAAATAATATCTAATGTGTGATACTAATTATGATATACTAATGTTCTTTTTTCTCTTCTTTTTCCTGACAGACTGTAACGGGGCTGACGAGACGTGAGACGTGTGGATCCATCTGCAAGCTTTATTAAAGAGACGTGGTAAACAGGTCACTCTGGGTTGGGTTACGGCACTGTTTAGGTCCAGTTCTGGCTAAAAATATGTGGACCAGTTTTGGGCCGGCGAACACAAACTAATCTGGGCCACACTTTAGCTGTTGATATGGGCCAGATCCACGCCAAAGGAAATTTGCTGACTGGGGAAGGGCTAAGGGCTAGAATTGGGATTGGGCCTATAAATCATAATTATGTCCCCACTGGATGCAACAAATGGCTCGTTTATAATGGGTTTTATTGGTTTTTTATCGC
>NW_015539876.1:3076-5388 GCF_001515605.1 Sinocyclocheilus anshuiensis
GGCATAACATTTCTGTCACACGCTTGAGGTATTCGGCCAATCACAACGCACTGGATAGCTGGCCAATCAGAGCACACCTCGCTTTTCAGAACGATGAGCTTTGTAAAAATCGACGCGTTTCAGAAAGGCGGGGCATAGAGGAGAAACAATAATGTGCAGTATGTGGAAAATAATCTTTTCTAACCACATAAACACATTGAATTACACCAAATACACAAAATAATGTTCTTTTTAGCAACGACATATGACCCCTTTAATTGCACTTTATATTCATCAATCATTGAATTGAGAAAAAATGACATTTTGCATTGTTCAAGCTAAGTTTTTGTCATTGTTAATATTGATAGATTTCCTGCAATTAATATGTAAGGCAGCTGTCCTTGTATGTCAATTATTTATATAGCAAGCATAAAGAAAAGGGTACAAGTACTTTGTGCTTTGCTATGTCACTTAGGTTGAGAATATTTTCTTTTCTTTTTATTACCAAGTTGGTCTATAAATACATTTAAAGATATTTTGTGAAATACCATGATATCAGCATTTGCATATATTCCACTTTTTACATTGATGTTTTTTATAGCCTTTTAATTTCATTTAATTGTCTTCAAAATGTTTTGCTGTTCTCAAAATTAAATAAACCTGTATTTTTACTTTTTAATAGTTTTGAAATCAAGAAGCGTGTCGTGTCAGGTTATTTTATTAATGGGTAACTTACAAATACATAAAGTTATTGATTTCATAACAATACAAAGGCTAATAATGGCTATGCTCGCAAAAGTGCCTCAAATGTCAGGCAAAAGCAAAAATCACATTCTAACAGTATAATAATGTTTTTGTGTAAATATAAAAAAGTTCAACTTAATATAACAAGACAAATGCATGCTGTATTATCTGAATGAATTTATACTAACCAACACTCAGCCATATAACAGGTGACAGACATGTGATGATAAAACTTAAAATCTCTAACCATGTTTGTCTTGTGAGGAAAAAAATTGCTACAAAAATCATTTAAATCTTCAAATGTGTGCTGGATGTTGTTTTCTAATGCTTTGGGGTCATGAAAGTATAAACAAAAAGAGAATTTCCACATAACATATCCCTCGCCAGTAAAGCCTCAAGATTCCCACAGGAACAGGGTTTGTGATTGGTTATACCACATTTTATAGACAATAAAGTGCTTATTTAAAAATCAATAGATAGTTACCTAAATGCTATGCAATAGCAGGAAAAAACGGTCTTTTAGTTACATACACCAGCTTAACAAAAACCTGTCACTTGTCCATATATCATTGTGAGACTGCAGAAAAACATTCAAGAGAACAGCAGTAAGGAGAAACACAAAAGACTCCTCTTAATACCTCATTCAGAAATGCACAGTATAAACCATACATACTGAAAAGTGAAAAGGCTCAGAAATGTTGATTTTGATCATAGACATTAAAAAGTCCAAAATTTAAAATCACTGACGACATCCTTCAACAAACTCTTCAATCTAACATGATCCACAATAGACTGCCTGGACAGACAAGTAGTAGAAAGGAGAGAGAAGTGGTGCACTAACGTCTTCTACTGATATACTGAAAAGACTAAAGCTTTCTGGCTCTCCTCATTGAGTGTTCCTGGTCCATTTCAAATGGTAACAGCTGCTTGTTTGTCTGTGGGCACGAGTGTGTTATTGTGTGTAAATTTAAAAGTCACTGAGGATGGAGATGTGGGCAAATTCTTTGCGATATCGATGAGAATAGAGGGAAAGCAGGAACGCCCACTTTAAACTCATGAAGCTCCACACACACGACAGGTACAGACTGGTGGGATCTGTGAGGGCTGTAGACACACACACACACACACACGAGGAGAAAGCAAAACAGTTTTTGAAGTTCAAACAACTGAGTTTAATGACCTAAATGTTATAAATACAATTTAATTTCAAGCATTCATGAGTTTCATGAGCTTCAGAACGGATCTCTACTCACATTCTTTGCGGGAGACGGCGACACAGATGAAAGAGATGAACGCCACGATGGACAACACAGAGAAAATTACACCCATAACCAGGAAAAACTTCAGTCCCTTTAACCATGTTCTCCAGTAGTCCTGAAGGTACATTATGTGTGTGACCAGAGCCCATAGTGCCAAAACTCCTGAAGAAATACATAAACACAATGAGCAATATAAAGTTCAAAACACATTAACTGACAATTTTCAATTAGCAATTGCTAGTAAATTTCAGACAACTATTCAATTTCTATTTCAAATAACTATATATATATATATATATATATATATATATATATATATATGTGTGTGTG
>NW_015539876.1:6944-29388 GCF_001515605.1 Sinocyclocheilus anshuiensis
CCTGAAAATAGGCTAACTTCCGTCAACATAACCAACGTGACCACCTGCTTGCACAGGGAGCGTGCTGGGGACTATTTTCAGGCGCTGCATAATATCATTGCGCCTGCTGCACCCATGGTACGGCAGCAAAGTTCCTTGATTATTACGCCGGAATGAGAGTATAGTTCCCAGCCATATCGGCCTAGAAAATCACAACTTTTCATTTTCCGTTGGTCTTAGTACACGATGTAACTACAGAAGCGTCAAGTTTTAAATAGGAAAAATATCGAATCTCTTTGGTAATTTTTGAGCGAGATGCTAACGGTCTAATCAGATTCAATGATCTATGCTAAGCTACAGCTAAAAGTGCTACCGCCAGACCCGGAGATCGGCTGAATGGATTCGAAAACAGTAAAACTCAACTGTTTAACTCTAGGGGCGATGGAAAATGAGCCTATTTTCAAAAATAGTGGCGTGTTCCTTTAAAGCCTTTCGAGATCATATTTCTCAATTCTTTTGTATATACTTATAGATGTTTTATGGATATTTTAAAACATCTAAATTGCAGCAATTTCTTTAACTAATTTTTCAACCAGGCTTATTTTATTCTGTTTATTTCTGTGACATTTGTCGATAGCAGGACAAAAATAGCCATGACTCGAGTCTATGCATTGAAAAAAACAAGATACATGAACAAGAAGAACATTAGTGACTATACAGGAACTATAGCCCACATTTTAGGTTTTTCATTGCCGCAACAACAGTTTGCAAATTGTCTTTATTTCTTTAACTTAATCACTACTATTGCAAATATTACTCTTATATATGAGTACCAGGGTAACCAAGGAAGCAAGCTGAAATTAAACACTAAAACACTCTGAAATAAAACATTAAAATTCAGGACCTTCAGCAAGATTGTTAAGAAAGTTTGCAAAAGCTGTTTTCAGCAACTGTCCGTGACCTGTGCTGCTTCCTCAAGACACTTAATAATGCATTTACACTGATTAACCACCAGGCATGTTATTTATTTATTTACCGTCTTACTGGAATGCTATACTTGTTGCTGTTACTTTGTATTAGACCATTTGTTTCTTTATAACTGTGGTTCTATAACACCTTAAAGGAAGTAATCATTACGCTGGCTTTTCAATCATCATTTAACCATGACTTGCTACTTCTCTAAAACTCATTTAGTGCAATGAGAAGCTTGGCCTGACAAAGACCCCATTCAGTTTGTAAGCATTTTCTCCTTCCCTCTGATACAATTATCTCCACAAAGCCATGTAAACAAGCAGCACAATGGACACAGCCTGGCCCTGGGCTGTCATTAGAGCAGATTTTCCATTTTTTTCCATTTTTCCATGCAGTTATGCTCTAAAATCTTATGCACAGTCCTTTTGGAGACTGGGATGAGCCTATGTGGGGTATAACTCTCTCTCTGCAAAACAAGGTCACCGCTCTGCCTTGACACATAGTCCGGCCTTTCTTCCTAGCTTTTATCACAAAGCCATGCACACAGACATGAATCTGAATACATAATAAAGTCTGATATGAATGCACAATAAAATAACTGTAGAGTTGTATTGTTTTCCAAGGATTTCTGGGATGAGCATATGTAGTGTTCTTATTCAGTCCTTCAGTGCTAAAATAAACTGTGGTGCTGTTTTAAAGACTAGCAGAAAAAAAAGTTTTCATATTAAATGATTATTGTGTGTGTGTGTGTGTGTGTGTGTGTGTGTGTGTGTGTGTGTGTGTGTTCTGGTTTTGCATGCATGACTGAATCCATGACTCTGCATTCATTATTGCTATGTCATTCTCCCATGCATGTAAACTGCTGTGTTCCTGTTTGATTCTTTTGACAGCGCTATTTTCTCTCAGTTCTGCATGTGCTGTTAGATTAGCAGAAGAGCATTTTGTGATATTACACAACAAAATAGAATCTCCGTGACCAACACCACCATATTTCCATTTTAAACCCAGCGGTGTATATGGGTAGGGCGTTTACTAATGCTAATACTATAAATAATAGGTTAGCTCATGTGAAATTTCCAGCAGTGTCCGGCAGTGTAACATGCTTTATAATTATTGTATAATTATTATCATCCATGCTGTTTTTGTGCCCTCACACATAGAGGAGTGTTTGTACATACTGCAGGACCATTTAAGTGAACTGCAAAAATGGTGATTTAAAGCAGGGAGCAGTTACAGCATCTGAAATATAATTTCCTTTATATATATATTTTTTGAAATAGTTAATGGACATATGATTGGTCAACCGTCCAATAACTGAATAGACCAAAATTCTGCTAAATCATGCCATTCATTTGCAGCTGAAACTAGCCTGACCAAAGTGTAATACTCAAAGTACAGCACAGACTCTGCAAAACTATATTACTCTGTCTTGCACAACACAAACTCAAAGGCTGTTTGAAGGTCACAGAGAGGGGTCAAAGTGCACTGAAGAACGGACATTTAGTGAGGCCAAAATCTCAAAGCTTTTGCTTGTATTTGTTAAGGTAAAGATGTCATACCTTTTGCATCCCAAACACCATTATATTGGACAAATATGATTTAGATATGGAAACAATTAAGTTGTCAGACAAACTTCTGGGTGTTTCTACACAACTCGCTGAACATATGGAATGGGTATCTATGGAAGGATTTGTGTAAAACACCTTTCAAATGTTTGGGGTCCATAAGAAAAACATTCCCTTATGCTAACCAAGACAGCATTTATTTGATCATAAACACTGCAATATTGTCAAATATTATTACAATTTTAAATAACTATTTTCTATTGTAATGTATTTTAAAATGTAATTTATTGCTATGATGGCAAAGCTCAATTTTTGGCAGCCATTATTCCAGATGATACCTTCAGAAAAAATTCTAATATGCTGATATGCTAAATTATTATTATTTTTTTGTAACAATGTCAAAATATTTACTGTCACTTTTGATAAATTTAATGCATTCCTTCTGAGTAAAAGTAAAAATCTTACTGGCTCCAAACTTTTTAATGGTAGTGTATGTTATGTATTTCAGTATTTAGTGATCTCGTCCTTTTTCATCTAAAAATTTTGGGTAGATTTTTCATTATAAAATGTGTTACTGTTATTAAATAAGGGAAAAGGTTTGGTCAGTAGCATTTTAAACCACAGTGTCCATATTACACACAATGCTTGATAACTACTTCTGGACTAACAATAAAAATGTGTAAGCTACTCCAGGAAAATTACATATGAAACAACTTGTTGATTACTCACTAAAATGCAGGTTAAATATTTCATGTATTAAACCTGCATTTATTAACACATCATCCAACAAACATGTCGATAATTTACTTACAGTGGACACAGCTTTTATAACTTGCACTAAAACTGATAACATTTTAATCTATAAAAAGAAAGATTTTTATAGATTAAAATATAACATTTCTGGTGCAGAACATTTGTCAATTAAATAAAAAAAAAGCAATAGTTCCCTTAAAAAATTAATATCATTATCTATGTACTATGCCGTAATACACGTCAGCTGAGTTGTTTGTAAAGTTCCCCATCTCAGAACTTGAAATAATACTGAAATGTTAGTTTAAGTGCCCCAACTTGCTACAGGATGAAAGGCACAAAAAAGGAAAATTAGCAGCAATAATTACTTTAAATCCATTTCAAAACATCACAAAATTATGTTTTTCTTCGTGTCATAAAACTAGAGATTTGCCAACCTAGAAAACATTTAGGCATCACAGGTGCGTTCCAAGTCAGTCTATGATGTCCAAAAATGCTGTCTAGGTAGACAGCTCACCTGCATTTGAAACACTGCCAAAGAATGTTAGTTACCTGATAATCCACCCATCGCAGCTGTCCACAGCTGTTTGTAAGCGATGTTCCACACTAGAAACGCCGAAAATCCCACCAGCATCCCAACACACGAGTAGCCCACGCTTATATAAGTCTTATTGATCGCCATTCTTGCCGTCAAATCCACACCTGAATAAATAAGGAAAATATTATTTAGAAATCCAAAAAACAACAAAGAATTATCCAGATACCAAAAATAGTTGTTATGGAGCATCCGCTCTTTTGACCTGGAGACAGCGCTGATGGAATGTCATTCACCGGGCTTTTTCTGAAGGAAAGTAAGACCGCCTCAAACGATCAATACGCATTTACTGTCATTTACTGCTCCATAACCCGCCGTGTGTTATTGTTGCTCTTCGCCGAGCTAAAGCATAAGAGCGAAAGTGAAATTATGCGTCCGTTTAACAGCGACCCCTATGGGTATGGATGAAAATGACACGTCTTTTACGACAGATCGATGGGAGGCTTGAATGTGAAAACCAATATGCGAACTAAAATGTTCCAAAAATTATGTGTGACATTAAGCGAAGCTTGCATTAAAATAGTTCAGATTAGAATAATTCCAAATTAGGTAATGTGAGAAACAGTAAGTCAATGTAAGATTAAATGTATATTATCCAAGTGTATTTTCTTTATTAGTCTTAGTTGTATCAGTGACAGTAAATGCAGTAGTGTTAAAACTAAAAGTAGTAGTGGTATTAATATAATTTATAACATGTGGGACTTAGAAATAGAGCTAGTGGTGGAAAAAGCTGTATTTGCTAAAAGAAGCTTCAGGTTTATGTCAGTTTATATTTATTCTAGTGGACATAGTAGAATCATGTGATTCTATTATGTCCTCTAGATGTCACCAAAACTTTAAACAATAATTTTAGCTCCTACAAAACGGATGTGTATAGCGTGTTCTGTCAGTAAATTTAATACACCTATTCACTTCTTCTAGTCCCAGCCTTAACAAAAAAAAAAAAAGGGAAATACCATAGTTTCTTAAGCTATGATACTACGATACAACTATGGAAATTTGGTACTGTCATACACGGTTTCTCATTCTAATTGTTTATGGTGGTATAGTAGTATCAGTATTAACACAGCCAGTAAATTTTAGTTTAACTGCTACTTATGTAATAATAGCATTGCCTATTGTATTTTATTTTTAATAAAGAAAATCAAATAATACTGAGTTCATGCCAAAAAAAAAAAAAAAAACTTGAATTTTTCCACTGAGCACTGGACATACATTAACAAATCAAAATAGAACGTTTTTTTTTGTAGCTGTCAACTTTATTGTAGAAAAACAATAATAGATTTTCTCTGTACATTTAAAAAACGGTTTCACAGTAATACTCAACACTTTTTTGGGTCCTGTAAACATTGTGAAAACCTTGGTAGTCAATCTTTAACACGGAGATATGTGAGAAACACAGACATCAACATTGGTTAACACACAGAAAAGAGACCATTGGAACAGCCACACTGAAAAGTGTTTTAATACTCATTGCTTAGACAATGTTTTTGAAATATTTTTGCATAATAAACACTATTTTTTGATACACAATATGTGGTTACATTCATGCGAATGAAAGTGAAGATACAACTGCAGAACTATGAACAATGTATAAATCTAGTGGTCAATATTAAGATCTATAAAAATCAGAATTACAGAAAATCTGAAAACAGAACTAAGATTGACTGTGCAGCTGTCAGGAGTCTTGAGGCTGCATCAGGAAGTTGTAAAGACACTGTATACTAAAAAAGTCAGAGTGTCTTTCATGTCTAGAGAAAAGGGCAGACAGAGAGTGCATATTACAACATCCAGTCACAAGGACACTCAGACAGGCACTTAAGGGAACTCTGGTTCACATGCCATCCTGCGTCCCCCACTTCATGACATGTCTTAATCAGAGGTGATGCGCTGGATCATGGCCTCCTCAACAATGCCAGAGAGAAGTGTTAGATCCTTGTACTGGATCCAGTCCTGCTCTCTCACGCCCCATACAGTGCCCTCCGGCTGCAATATAATATTTCCACAACATTACCAGAATGTTGATGAGCACTAGATTACAGACTGGTTCATTAGAATGAACAATGAATTATTCATAAAAGCTAATAATAATAAATGAAGAAATAATAAGAACAAATTCACAAAAAAAGGACAGAGGACACCAATGAGGACACAAAGAGGACACTAATGTCGTCCATATGAGCTATTCATTGATAAACTTCCCCACATCCACAAATCACAGTCTCAAATCCTATTTAAACATGGCACAGCACACTAGGTTTGCCAAACACAAATAGATTTTTGGAATGAACGGGACTTGCCAAGTGTGAATATATAAAAGCATGAATGAGCCATAATGGAAAGCAATTACTCAGGTAATAAATCTGGAAAGAGAAAATATCCATCGATCTATCTATCTATCTATATATATATATATATATATATATATATCTATCTAGTGGCAACTTATGTTGGGAAACTAACCTGGTCTAAAGCAGGCTAACTGTCAGGCTAAGCTAAGCTCCTCTACTGACCAATAGGTCAGTAATAACATGTTATTACCACTGTCTCAGTTTATACTATTACTATTATCATTATTACATACTATTATTTTACTTTTTTTTACAGTTTCTAGCCATGAAGCATTTCTCTCTGGTTTTATTACAGCTGTACCTTTTATAGTTTGCAGAACAGATAGCAGAACATTAGAACATTACAATCTAAAATTGCTCTTTAAAGCATTAAAATAACTAAATAAAAATTTTAAATCACTGAATTAAAAATTAAAATAAATAATAAAAGAAAATGACTACATTTTAACTGCTATAAGAAACACACATTAACTCATTTGAGCTTAGTAATTAGTACTGTAGCCTACTAGCTTACATTTGATTTACTTATTACAATAGTCCACTTACAGTTACTGCTATCATAAAAATACACTTTATATGTAGGTTTCAAATTCTACAAAAGACACATTTAATGTCCAAAAACTATTTTTTGAAGATGAAAAATATACCTGTGACATGTCAGTTATGCACGGAGGAAAACACAATGTCTCAAATGCAACAAGCACAGATATAGTCGCTGTTTGTCATGGTGGATCGATTTGATCCATGATGGACATTAAGGTCTGCTTAACAATAAGCGTGCACAAATTAGTGAGATTGTGTGAATTTAATTTGTCGTTAATGGAACCGCTTTAGCCCCGACTGATTTGTTAGGTTATTTCAAGTCAGGTTTTGGACTTTAATCCCAGTTTTTCCTTGGGTCTACCGTCTCCGTAGTGTTGTGATGCGTCATATTCACGCAGCAGCAGCGGTGATGAGAACGCGCTTGAGAAACAGTTTAGAGAGGAGAAATCAATCTACATATAAAATATCGGTCACAGATTATTGGTCAATTTCTAAATAATAAAAGTATAGCGCATCCACTAGTAACTAATTACATATAAATGAATCGGTTTTTACCGAGCCATTACTCCAGTCTACAGTTTCACACGATCCTTCAGAAATCATTCTAATATGCTGATTTGTTGCTCAAGAAACATTTCTTATTATTATCCACGTTAAAAAAAACGTTGTACTGCTTAATATTTTTGGGGAAACTGTGATACATTTTTTTTCAGGATTCTTTGATGAATAAAAGGTCCAAAAGAACAGTATTTATTTAAAATAAAATAATCTGGAACATTATAAAATGTCTTTACTGCCACTTTTGACCAATCCATCCATGCTGAACAAAAATATTAATTTCTTTAAAAAAAAAAAAAAGAATAAAAAAATAAATTACAGTGGTTTACTTAATGGTGATAGAACCACCAACCTTCTGATTTCAAGCCCTGTTCCCAGCTGCAAGAAACTCAAGTTAGGAAAACCCGTAGACTGCTATGCCATACAACCTTATGCAAACTCTATACATAACTCACCTTTTCTTCTTCTTCTTCGTCGATGTATATAAGGATCCCATCTCCCTTTTCAAACTGCAGAAGCACACCTTCATCTGAGTCCTGACTCTGCAGAGCAACAGCCTGAAAACAAAATCAAAACAAATACAAATGATTACCTACACAAATACAAATCAATGACGTTTGTCTCAACATTTCCAAAGACACTGTACCTTATAGAGGAAGCCAGGAGGATTTTCATACTCTGTCGTTTGGACTTTCACATCTTCGCTGCATCCCGTGGTATTTTGATCAGTCTCTCCTTCATTTTTCTTGGAGGTGCTGGATCTTCGAGGGGTTGGAACAGGTGCAGTTTTGTCTGTGGTGTCTGATAAGGGCTTTCCCTCATTGTCTCCATCTGTAGATGTATGGTGGGTTTCTTCTGATGATGCTGCTGATTTAGTTCCCTCCTCTTCTCCGTGCTCAGTGGACACTGAATCTTGATGTTCCTGGCCGTTCGCTTGCAGAGACTCATCATTGGTAGTTTCTGATGTGTTTTCAGTGGCTCCCTCAGACCGAACCCCTTCACCCTCAGAACACAAAGACTGCCGCTTGGGTGTGTTGGGTTCACTGTCAAAAGAGTTTGACTCCGAGTCTGATATTTCAGACGCTGTGCTTCCTGTGCTCTTTGAGGGAGTGTCTGAGCGTGTGTCCGTGTGCATGAGGGTGCTGGGCATGCTGAGCTTGCTCATGGCCGGATGATCAGGAGGGAAGGCGGTGTTACAGGGGATGGGTGCAGAGATCGTAACAGACTTTCTCTTCTTTGATTTAGAGCTAGACACAAGAGGAATAAAACAAGGCACATAAAAAGACGATACAAACCATGAACATTCTTAGATTTGCCTTTAATTGGTATAATATCTTCCTGCTTTTAAGGACATGCAATACACAATAGTCACAAAAAGTATAGCATAGATTATGTTCATCATGTCCCATTAAGCTGGGAACCACAAAGTGTACAAATACTTTACTCACAAATATTTTTGTTAAATATGTTTCTGGAAAAGTGCTTTTGCTAGCCTTTTTAAAATCATTTTCTTCTTTTATGCAATGCCATTTATTAATTTTAAGTAGGGCTCAATAGTCTAAACTTTGGGGCCACTGTAGATCTTTATAGAAATGAAGTATTTGCAAATACATTACCTGTCAAGGCCTTTGATGATGAAGGGTTTGGTGGAATGCTGATCCTCAAGCTTCTTCATCATATTATAAATGTTATGATTCAACTGAAACATGAAATTAAATTGTCAATCAGCAACAATGTACTCATTAAACATTAAACGGTGATACCTAAAAAGCAATCTTGTGAGTCACACTGAGGTATAGTTTTTAAGTTAATTAAGTTAGAAAAAAAGAGCACACGGTGCATGAGAATGTCCATCCAAGAAGTACTCTAAGCTTATTGTTTGCTGTTGTAATGTAAAAGAAAAGAGCATCACAGTAAAATAATTCACAAATGATACATTCATACCATACTCATTTCCTTGTAGAAGACATCCCGTAGGTTTGAGATGTTCTGGAACATGGTGACATAGCAGCTTATACGGCTAAAAGCAGGAAGAAAGTGTAGCCAAATTAAGTTACATTATTATTAGTACCACCAGTATTTTTTTGTTGTTGTTGTTGGAGACTTCAGTGACAGGAAGGAGTTGTCTGAATGCATTTATCTCATTTAAATATTCATTTTTGTTAATAAAGCTGTACTAACCTTTGATAAAGAACAGGCAGCTCCTCTCTCAACTCATTGTTAATGTCTTCAAATACCTCCTGCGTTTTATTGAACTCCTCCTCGGCCTGAAAAGAATCAGCATCAATGGTCATACAATTTAGTTGAGCTCTAACCATAAACCATTTCTAAAATGGGATATTTAAATGATCAAATGTTGGCTGACCTTTGATATTTTGGCCTCATCTCTCTTCTTGGAGTTCTGTAGCGCCTCCAGATGATGTCGAGCTGAATCGTAGTCAACCAGCTTCCTTCCTCGTTTAGCCACTCTTTCCTGCAAAATCACAATATTAGGAACAAACGTAAAGTTACAGTAACTTTTTAAGAATTGAATTTTAAGTACCATGTGAACACCATGTGAATTTGCTATTAATTCAACACCATGATACCAACACCATGATACCACCATGGCACCATGATGCCATTACTGTAAGCTAAAGCTGTAACTAATGAATATATAATATAACTATTAAGTATTTTCAGTATCAAAAGAAATGAGAAAACTAGAAAAATTCTAACCCTGACAACCTTGCAAAAATAGACTGAACAGACCTAGACTATAGATAGTGAATAAATAATTGCAATCATTATAGCTTATTCGGGTCTGTAATTAAGCAACTGCACAAACTTTGACATCATTGAACTGTCCGGTATAATTCTCCATTGTTCGAACAACTTGATCGCTCAGTTTCTCCTCGTAGTCATTCCAGAGGAGATCCTCACTCTGTAACATTAAGCCAGAGAGATGGTGAAGACAAGGAGGGCAGAGATTTTTACTATTAAATGTCACAAAAAAGAGGCCTGGTTTACCTCCATTATGACAGTCAGATCTTCTACACCATGCCAGTCTGGTTCATAGATATCTTTAAGAGTCTGGGACAGGCGCTTTGATGATTCATGCATCACTAAGAAACAAGGAGTGTACAAAACATCATCTGACAACTTCTTTTTAAATTGTTACACAATCTGGCAGTAGTCCTAAAAACCTGCATCTACCCCTGACAAGTCATTACAAGTTACAGAGATGTGACTGTATTAGCAAGAAATTATGAAATCAACTCAAGAGTATCAACAGTATTTTATAGTAGTCATCAAGCACTAAAAAGCATACACTATTTCAAGGAAATTCATTAGATTAATAACTCTATTCAATGAATAGTCCAAATTTTATCCTTATACACATTCTCTGAGAATCCAATCTTTAGCATTACTAGTGCCATGCTCTTCCAGTTTAGATACAGAAAGATACTCTACACCTCCAGAAACACTTAATGCTTATTCCATGGTTTAGTATAAGGATGAATAATAAATAAACTTCTCTAGTAGTTCCTTTTAAACTTTTTAGATAGCAAAATTCAGAGATGTAGCACTGATTTTAGATGCTGACAACCAATTCATCCATTTAGAACACCTGGGGGCTAAAAACACAAGCGGTGACTTTGGATTCCATCAAAACTATGCGTGTGGTTTGAGCAACAAGACCACAAACTTCTTGAGTCTTCCTCAATCTTTGTCTCTCCTTCATATTTGCATAAACCCCTGCAAACTGACATCTGGGCAGTGCGCCCACAATTCAAGTAGGAGCGTCAACTATTCTTGTAGACATTTACACAATAAGCATTTTCAGTTCCATTAATAAGAGACATTCACTTCCCCAAATGCTGAATCAGAAAAACACAATTCACCTTCTCATGCTCAGAACAAGACACCATTTCACTTTTACTCTCACCCTGCAGCCAACAGGCCAACCACAATGATATCTGAGCACAATTAGCAAGCAGTTATAAACTGTGCTATTCACTGAATCTGAATCTTTTTTTAAAACAAGTATCAAGATTCAAAACAAAATTCAATTGAGTAAATGTCAATTTAAAAATACATTTCAACATATTTATTAAAATAAATGTCTACTTGATCAATTAAGAGTGAAGTACCTTTAACAGCATTGTGGTAAGCTTTAACATCCTTATAGAGTCGGATGCCATCTGCCTGGGAAGAGAAAAGAAATCACTTGTTGTCTAAAGGCAAAAGGTTTAAGTCTTATTATTTTAAATATGTTTTGATACCTTTATTGTCAAGTGAATTTTTAAATATGCATTAAAGACCTTTAATAGGCATCTTTTGGGAAATGGAAATTCTTTAGAATCAATAGAAAATGTGTAGGTGGCGAGGAAATTACTTGTTTTACATTTTATGTACTTTCAGATGCCATCATGCCATGGATTTTACTACTGAGGGTCATTAAAGTTGTAAATGGTTCTTTAAAAATCTAAAAATATTTTATATATGTGACCATGGACCACAAAACCAGTCTTGTCGCTTGGGTATATTTTTAGCAATAGCCAATAAAACATTGTATGGGTCAAAATTATCGATTTTTCTTTTATGCCAAAAATCATTAGGATATTAAGTAAAGATCATGTTCCATGAAGATATTTTGTAAATTTCCTAACATAAATATATCAAATCCTAATTTTTGATTAGTAATATGCATTGCTAAGAACTTCATTTGGACAACTTTAAAGGTGATTTTCTCAGTATTTTTATTTTTTTGCACCCTCAGATTCCAGATTTTCAAATAGTTGTATCTCGACCAAATATTGTCCTACCCTATCAAACCATACATCAATGGAAAGCTTATTTATTATGTATAAATCTCAATTTCAAAAAATTTACCCTTATGACTGGTTTTGTGGTCCAGGGTCACATATTTCAAAAAGTTTTTATTTTTTATTTATGGTTAAAAAAGAAAGCTCTTAAATAATTAGGTTGATTTGATTGCATCTATAGAGCGTAAACCCATCTAACATCATTAAACAAATACAATATATTCTCAGTGGAGCAACGCATCCAGGACATGGAATAGGATGTAATGTTGCCAAGTGAGAAACTAGGTCAACACTAGACTAATATGATCAAATTTGTTAGTGTTAATAATGAAATACGGTACCAATCCAAAATAGCATTTTAAAAGGGCTTCCTGGGGCTGGTTGAGAGTATAAACAGTATCAGAAAAGAGCCAGAAAAGGTCAGCCTCTGCTACTGTACTGTACACAGCAGCAGTAACATTAACATTTTCTAAAGGTGGAGTTTCCTGTGCTACTTTCAAAGATGATTCTGTCAATGTTCATATAAGACAATTCACCCAATGCAGTCCCGTTAAATGACCTCACTTAATAGTCTGTGACTTGCTTGCGGTAACAAAATCTAGGATGGGTGCATGTTTGTCTTTCTCTCAGACATATACTGTTGAAGTACCTGCTGTTTGTTCAAGTTGGCAGAGCACTCTTCAAACTGCTCATCTTTTGTCTCCATGGTTTTCCCCAGCTTCTGCAGGACCTACAACCAACACCATCACACTGAGAAGACTCACTACTGGTCAATCATTTCAAACGAACAATCAAACATGATATCAGGCAGAGGAACAAGAGTTGTCACTGTATGGCCACTGAAATATGACTCGCCAAGCGGTTCCACATTTATTCTTGAAATATCAGTTGCAGCAAGTGTTCCTTGTGCTCAGGAAAGGTCAGAAATGCCCAAGGGAAGTATTTAGCAAACATAAAACATCCCACATAAAAAAGGAGTGATTTTAAGTTAGGAAACACTACTAAAGTGTGCAGTCTACTAAACAGTAAAATCTAGAAGAGGAGGTGAGCCTAGGGAGGAAGTGAATGAGGGCAGGAAGTGGCAATCTTTGTGTTCACACCAGTGCATTCGAGACAGCTTTACAACTCACAATATTGACCTATCTTGAGAACATTTGTACCAGTTTTCTATATGGCTCTAAACATTTTGAAGCAAATGTGTTGTATACTCACACACAAAATACACATTCAGAGCAGCATGACATGAGAGCCAAGGTCCTGAACTCAAAAAAACCACACCTACCTTCTCTTGTGCTCGGTTCATTGATTTCTGAAAGCGTTTGGCCAGGATGCCTGCTCCCGCGCCAATGTTGCCCCCAATGTTGGCACCTAGTTTTCCCTCTGCCATGTTCACCTCTGATCAGCTGTCACACAAGCGATCCTTTTCTCTGATGTCTCAGCGCTTCCTTCTATAAACTTACGGTTCCTGGGCGGAGTGAGCAGAGCAGAGCGAGTGGGTGTAAAAGCGTGATGCAGTTAGTTTGCCCTTGAACAAATTGATTCTGGTTGCTACACTAGACGCTGCGTACTAGTTTTAAAGACTGGAGATTATGGGGCCCCACGTCACGGCGGTAACAGTTACACTAACAGATTGTGCAACATAATATTCCACCGTCTGCTCAAACGTGTTTGGTTAATTGTCATCGATGTGCGACTGCATCATCAAGAAGTCAACTAGTCATCAGTGTTTCCTAATGAAAGTGACGGCTACATTTGGATAAATTCATGTCAAACTAAAAACCCATGCCTGCACTCAGAGTGGTTCTATGAGTGCTGGACACTTAGAAACTTTTAATGTTATCACACCCGCTCGAAAATTGTATACAACTATATAAAACTCCATATTAATTGACTACCAGTGATATAGTTTCTAGAGTGAACATGAGTGTAAAATAGAATTCGGAATAGCATACTAGAATACTAAGTTACTATTACTATTTCTACCATATCAATTTATAGTAGTGTAGTAGTACGCAGTTTAAAATATTTAAAATAAATAATTAAATATGTTAACAATATAAAAAACACACACACACACACGGTATGTTTGATTAATATTCTTTCTTTCAAGTTCTCATCTTTTTTTGTTGTGCGAGATACGAACACTACTCTGTTGCATTACAAATCCCATATGCCAAATCCCATAATTACCACTCCATATGCAAATAACAAGCCAAAACTGAGATGAGATCCACATTAAACAATTTGTTGTAATCTACAAGAAGTAGATAGAATTTCAGCTGTCATTTGCAGGCTAAGGAACTCTCTCGTTCTGTTTCACTGCGCTGAAACATCATACTGTTTACACTATATCCCCAGACAACAATATTTGTACTGTTATGGCAAAGGTGTGGGAACAAACAATGTATTTGCGTTGTAAATCATTTGGTGTCACATTAAATTACATTCCCTTTCACTGCATTACAATGCGTTGGATCTAGTTATTATTATTTTTTACATCAATCATTGTGTTAAAATAGCCATATAGAAACAAACTCCATCAACTCAGTATTAAACATAGACTCCAATTGTACCATATCAGTACAAATAAATATTTATTTGTTTGAGAGTGGCTATTAATAGTGGCTGGGCATTCTGGGTCTCACAATTACATAAGCAGCATTATATAAGCCTTAAGCACAGTCAGCTCCCCATCACTTATTTAAACTGCTCAGGGCTTACATTCTTAGATTAATATGATACAGCATAGCAGCTCTGTAAGTCTTTACCCTGCACGTTACCCTATATTTACTGTTACTGGGGCTCTTAAAAACACTGGACTTAAACAAATACAGCATTAAGTACTGCTAAGCCACCACAAGATGGCAGTGATAGTCATCTTTAATTGAATGATGTTCATTTACTGTAATGTAAAAGCAGTATGATTTTTTTGGATTTACATCATTTATTAATCATTTAATTGACAAATCACACACTTTTATCTCGTTATTAAATCTCGTGTACTCTCTCTTTAATTATTCACTGGCTGCATGTTTGGTTGTATTTAACATTTGATTCAACAGTACAGTGCCCATCAACTGTAATTTCCCACTTGCTAATTAGATGATCTGTTCCTTTTACTTAGAAGCATTCAAGATGTGAGACAGAGAGAATGATGAGTCAGGGCGGTGTATCAGATATTACACTTGGCACAGCTGGTTTCTCTCCTTTATGTTTCCTTGAGGCTTAAACTCTCATAAATAGCAGACACAGATCATTCTCTGCCTGAAACCTGCATCAGAGAGAAAATATTCAATGTTGTTATTTAGACATCTTAAGTTAGTAAGTAGGCCTGCCAAGAGTAATAGCTGTTTTGATGATAAATTAGCTCTTTATTTCTGCTGACATGTTACCTATCTTTCAAGAGTTAAATGAAAAGCAGCTGATGCACTTATGCTCCATTTAGAGTGACCTAAATCCAGTGACTCATCACTCATGATGCTGCATTCTACTGCAAGCTTCCAGAAAAGCTCATACCAGTGTGACCACTAAAACTATATAGATCAAAACTATTTAAGAAACTAATATTCTACAGTCCCTGAAATGATGCCTAAAAACCTGAAATAGTAGAACCCTTAACTGAGCAGTCTAAGTTTAGTAATGTTTAATGGTCTCCATGTTAACGTCTGTGCAAAGTATATACAGATACTGCTTAATCCAACCATATTAAGCCCTTTACATTATATTGCATTATATTATATGTCTGTATTTTATGGTCTTGGTCATGTGTTAAACTAACCTGATGTAGGCCTTATCTATACCTTACCTTATATAGTAATTCACTTAATTTGTATAATTACTCAACATAATTATATTGTCAAAAATATAGAGTATATTAGCAAGTTTGATGGTTTGATATGACAATCAAACAGGCATCAGTATATTACATGAGACATAAGTAGGCCAAAAGTTTATTTCTTTATTTACCACACCTCCATTTAGTAACTTAACTGTCATTTGCAGATGAATATGAGCCATTTAAATAGAGCACATGACCCATAAGCAAAACAATATAGTTATAGTAGAGTGATTAGTGCATTAGTTATGGACACTGATGATATGATTTACCACACCTAACAATAGTATAACTACCAAAACTATACCAATACCACTATTAAAATCAATTGAATATATTAAAGATGGTAAAAGAAGACACCGATTGTTCCATCCATGTGCACTGTAACGCTCCTATATAATTTGACATTCATATAGACATTCATTAAGATATATAAGACAAGAAGCAAATTTACACAAAGTGACATTTACATGCCATATTTATTATTTAAACACTCGTTAGGGTGTTTAGTTGTGGAGCAACCAGCAAAGTATTATTCTAAGACACGCATGTTCGGTTATGTAATGACCTGAGCTATTTGCCCTCCATCCTCGGGGTCAGTGAGTACAAAGACGCCCCTGTCATACAATTCTATCCTACTAACTTACAAACAGAAGACCCTCCCCCAGTACACAAGAGACTGCACATTCCCATCCCCCATGTCTCCTCATGCTCTTCAAGACTCTTTCTGTCGGTCACCTTATTCCAAGCTTAAATATGAAGCAATTAGACATTATTTCCTCCTCTGGTGCAGCTGACACTTAACATTTTTCATGACAATGAAATGGCTTTATTGTGAGATTTGACACTAGGTTAGACCCAAAATCGGCAGAACTGATATTGTCAGGCTATACAGCCAGGCAGGTGTTTGGGTGCTGGTGTGAACAAAATGTCCTCTCATGCAAGACTGCCTAATACAATGGAAAACAGCAGTCTATGTAGGGTGATCGTTTTGTTTTAAGAGGGATTTATCTTGTCTGAACTGATTAGTGTAATGTGGCTGTTTGTGGTATCAGACGACAAAAATCAAGCAAGTATTTAGTAGGTGGACTGTGGTAATCAAACTAAAGTCTGGTCACAGCACCATGACTGTGGACTGAAGAATTACATCAGGATTTATGTTTTGTCTGTCAAGACTGAATCTTATGACCAGGCTTAAACAAACACATCTAGTATTACTGGAATGCTTCAACAACAAATACATTTCCATTTAATGAGTATAATTTATAGCTGTTTGTCCTAACAATGTTACACAGGATGGCATTATTTTTGCAATTGCAACACTGCATCTTTAAAACAACTTTTTCAAATGTAAATATCCTGGAAAAACTTGAAAGCAGTCTGTAAATGATCATCTCATTCTTATAATGTAAAAACATATTTTTGAATCTGTAAATAAAACAAAGATCAGGTATGTGTTACAAGGAAATACTAGCTTCATTCTTACTTTTGTAATGATTTGTGAAATTTACAAGCAATTTCTGAGTGAAAATTGTTTTCTATAACAATATTTGTTCAGTGTAACAAACATTAATGTTTATGCTTTTGCATGGTTTATTGAACAAAATCAACATCAAAACAATGAAGGATGACACCCAAATGAGTGAAGCATCCAAAAGCTCTAGTGTGCTTTACCCAAATTAAAGTCAGTTAAAAAAAATTCAATATTTGCACACAAAATGCTCCACAAATAGTCATAAAATGAGCACAAAAATGTCAAGGTCTGAAGAAGCTCGTTTAGCAGAGCAGCATCATACAGTGTCAGAAAAGGAGAGGTTGCATAAAGTACGCTGTATGGTCAAAGTTGGACAACAAGGAATACAAAGAAAAACACAGAATTCGAGTAAAAGAGATGATAGAACAGGAAGTGAGCTAATTAAACTCGGTTCACTCTTCTCAGTGCAAGTGCAGTCTAATACTATGGTTTGAATGAATGCTATGACAAAATTCTCGGTGTTTATGCTCTCCGAAACATTAAAACTGAAAAGAGCCCTAATTAAGAGGACAAAAAAGCAAATGCAAAAACATTTACCAACTCTCTCCAGGATTAATTGACCTTCATAAAAGATACAATCATTTAAATTAGGGGGGAAACGAAAGTGGATTTAAAAGAATCACAATGAATGTTCCCATTAAATTGAACAAAGTAACAGAACACTTTTTGTTCACAAGTGAAGAACCATGCAGTCCAGAATATTACAGCTCAAAATACCTTGAACCTGAGGGTGATTTAATCTAAAATAAAATAAAATAAAATAAAAAAAAGATCTTGATCTCACAAGCCTCAAGTTTCTTCGACAGCAGACAGCAGTAAGCAGTCACAAATGGGAAAAAGGGAATAAAAAAAGTACTAAAAATGCTCGACACTATAGATTTATCACAACAAAAAAAAAATAAAATAAATAAATCCATCTGAAAAATATTAACTAGTCTCTCCAAAAAACAGAAAGCACTGCTAGTTAATTTAGTGAATTAGTAACTAAAACACAAGAGTGCTGAGGTAGAACTATAGCACACACAAACTGTCAGGCAAAACCACATCTGGAAACAGTCAAACATACACCTTCTTCTCTATGAAGCATTTAGGATAGAGATGAAAAAGAGCAATGGTACCACTACTGAGATCCCATCCTGCTTTTGAGAACATCAAGTAGTCAGTTAACAAAAAGGAAATATTGGATTTTAATCAAAGAAAAAAATCAACCCAAAAAAACGAAAACTGTTTTATAGTGGAAATGCATTAATAGAATTTATTATATAAAACACAAATAGCACTCACACAGTCTTTAACTGCTCCCTTTAGTCATAACTAAATACATATCTTAATCTGCCAGATTCGAAAACAAATGTCTGTGCAGAAGGGTTGTTCACACCGTTTTTTCGTAAGTGACAGCAGCATTGTAAATGGGGCAAAAAAATTCTCACACAATGTAAAAACTAGCACCTAAATGGGTAAACTGCACATGCCCAATATATAAAGTGTTTAAATATTAAAAGCTTGGAAAATGTACTGCATGTTTAAAAGATAAAGCTGTAAAACAAAACAAAAACCTACCAAGAAATCTCACTTATATCACTAGACTTCAAGGCACCAGGATAAATCTGCATTCAAGGAGAAAAAATATCTCAATATTGGTTTTAGGCTTAAGATCATGAGCATTTTCATGACAAATGAAAACCATGTTCTAAAAGTTGGTCTTGAACTTTCAGTTATTGTGTTGTGTCAGGAAAGATAAAGATGAAAAAGTTCTGAGGAGTTTTATGTTTAACTCAAGTAAGACACAAAAGTAAGACTATGGTAATGACATGATTTGTGACATGTGATGAGCATATATGTAAAAATGCTTGAGCTCAAAATGTAGTCAAGTATCTTGTGTGTATGTCTTTGTACTGCAAACGATGTTTGTACTTGCAAAAGCTTCACTTCTCATAAAACCGGATAAAATATCTGAAATACTTTTCTTTGTTTATGGCAAAAGATTGTTTTGAGAAGATGAACAAGTAGGGAGGCTCCATGAACAGAATTTGAAAGTCCCAGTCCCCCAGTAAGACTAATAAAGAGCTTGCTTGTTTTAGCTTGATTGTACTCACTGCATCATAACATTGTTTTTAGCTTTACTTCACTGTTAGTGATGTAACTGCTGAATGAGTTAGGCTGAACACTTCTGGGCTTGCTGAATGATTCATGCAAATTACTACTGTAAACAAAAAAGGGAACGGTCAGATGAAAATCTATTTGTGGCAAACTTTGTATTGGTGTTCAAGTTGAGTACTTTGTACTCTCTTCACATTAAATCAGCAATGGAAGATTCACAGTTTTCCAAGCAACACGGTCCCTTCTGGTCTGTTATGGAAAGGGAAAACCTAAAACACAATAAGAAAATACAAGTAATTAGAATTATTACTTGAAATTTGATTTACACACATTTGACTACAGACATTTAGTGAGAACATTAAAACACACCTAAAAACACAATTCCTAGCCAATTAAAAAATAAATAAATTTTCAAATCAATTTCCAAGCCTTTTCCTGATTTTTCCAGGTTTTCCATTGACCATGGGTCAGAGAAACAAGCAACACTGGACACAAAAAATGAAAAGAGGGGCCATGTATTTTCTAGCATTTTGAGTGACAGTCTGAAATTAAGTCATGATGGCTGGCGCTGCTGCATAAAAGCTTGACTTAAATGGGTCCAAATCTCAGATTGCTTGATAAGTAATCAGATTTACAAGCATTCAAACACAACACAAATAGAAAAAAAAATCTTTGCAGGCTATGTCATTAGTCAGCATGACTGCTGCTTGATCTCAGCTGCATACAGTATTAAGAGCTCACTCCTCCTCCTCATAACCTGCGGCTCAAGCTATGTGCTGAGTCAGGAAGAGCTACTAAACACCCCTCTGCAGTCACTCAAACTACACAATGCACGCAGCAAACCCACCCTCTCACGTCCCACACGTACACACCAGAGAGAGAGCAAATTAACCAAGAGGCTCCATGCAGTATTCTTTTCCTGTCTGAATGTAGCAACAGAAGGAGGAGAGGGGGATGGTGAACAAAAGACGACTGGAGTGGAGTGGCAAACAGCTGTAATGTCCTCATAATGGCTGGGGAACTCATGAGCCCTCCAACCCTAAAATACATCACTTTAAATGCTCTGCCAAACTAATCCAACTGCAATATTCGAAAATAATTTATTTTTTATTTTTACCAAGACAATTAGGAATGCACAATATTAAAATCATGTACTACTTTGTCTAAATAAATGGAAAAAAAAATAAATAAATAAAATCCATCATCTTTAAATGCTAGAGTGAGTTGGGCATTGCAACATCAATTTTACAGTTTGAAAAACATTCATTTTGATATTTGCTAAAGATTACGTTTTACAGTGTAATTAAATTGTTAGTGTTTTTAAAGATTAAAGGCAATCTATTAGTAGAAATGAGGTAAATGAGCATTCATTTAAGTGATAGTTCAAGTCATCATTTACTCACCCTCATGTTGTTCCAAATCCGTAAGATTTTCGTTCATCTTGAAACACAAGATATGTACCTCCATGGAAAGACCAGGTAACCAAACCGTAGAAGATCCAAAAAGGTCATAAATGCATCATAAATGCAAGCTTGTGCATGCACCACATGCTACAACGAACCTCATTGGTTTTCATGTGGCACATACACACAAGAACCAATGAGGTTTGTTTTAGCATATGATATACAAATGAGTTTTGATTTGCTCTATGTATCTATGTTTATGTGAATAAAAGCCTAAATTAAATCTGCTCATGATATAAAGCAATCGTATCTCTTCATAAGACTTGTATTAAACCGATCGATTCATATGGATTCGTTTTATGAGGCCTTTATAACCTTTCTGCATCTTTTAAGTTTTGGTTACCTGGACTTTTTATGGAGGGACAGAAACCTCTCATCTTAATTTGTGATTCAAAGTCAAACCTGAGGGTAAGTAATTGATGACAATTATCATTTTTGGGTAAACTATACCTTTAAACATTCGATATCTATACCAATATTAAATATCAATATTTAAAAAAAGATATCTAATTTTGGTTGATAACTGAAATTGTGACAATACATTATGCACTCCAAAAGCAGTAATACTTTTAGACTAAACTGATCTTTGCAAGTTACTGTCAGTTATGTGTGGCATGCCAAAACAATTTCCATTTCAGGACTAGGAAGAACTCCCAGTCACCTGGTGTGCCTGATGAGAGTTGTCCCCTGGAGCAAAGGGTATGGAAAAGAGAAAGAGAAGAAGGGATGGGGAGTGTTACAGGAGGGGTGGTGGTGAACGGGTGCGGTTGTATAACAGCTATCCAGGCATGCACTTTTAAAAACAAAAGAGGCTGTTATAGCATGCAAACAGAAGCTCTCTGAAAGTCATGTCATTAAACAAATCATATGATGATAGAGTGCTAGCAGAGCACTCATAACAACCGTGAAACTGATATGGTCAAATAAGACACTAACAATAACGCGATAAATGTCAATTTGTCCTTCACTGCTGTGGGAAAGATACTGACGCTGTTATCCAATAGATAATACAATAAACTTGTACTATTTATGTAAAAAAGTGCATGATTTCACTTGGATTTAAAGCCTCATGTTAAATCTTGTGTCATATTGTTTTCCACTCATAATCGACACCCCTGGGATGGCTGTGTGGAAAAACACATGACGACTATTTTAAGGATGCATCAATATTGAAATTCTGGCTGATATGTAGCTGGTAATAATCAATGTTATAAATCTATACTACTTTGTTAAAAACAACAACTTTAAAACACTAAAAATTAACATGCACACTTCAAGAAGCAGTGCTTTCTTGATACCAATGTAGCGTCTGGACCAAACACACAATTTTTCATTTGATTTAACAAATCAGTTATTCATTAGATTAACAAATCGTCACAGTCCCCTCACCC
>NW_015539876.1:29837-34324 GCF_001515605.1 Sinocyclocheilus anshuiensis
GTTATGATTAATTATTCATATTTCCCCATGAGCTGATTCGCGACACCAATTTCAATATCACAGCAAAAACTAATACTATAAAAAATAATGTAGGCCTAAGTAAAAAGTCCTCAAGCTTATTGAAAACAAGTAAACAGTAATAAGAATGAAGAAATTAATTACAAGCAGTAGGACAAACAAATACAAGTTTTCGAACAGCTGTCAGATTTTACCGCATTTCTGCACTGTTATCTGTTACTGGCTGCTATTAAGTGTCACTGAAAACATGAGCCTTCACACAAAAAAAACAACCATATCTGTACATTTATGGAAACTTGCCTGGCAAAGGCTCACCTGTGTGTGCATTCAGGTCAGAGTTCACGCTGCGCAAGTGACCTGTCCCATCCTGCTGTGCAGTTCTAGTGCATCTGGTCGGTCCTGAGGATTGACTGCCAGCATGTCCTGCAAAAGTTTCCGGAGTGCCTCAGGCATATGCGAGCGCCTGCGCTGGGGAATACTCAACACCATCTTTGGGTTCTCCAGAAGCGCCTCTCCAACCGGGACGATGTCAGAACCCTGCCGCACATACGTCCCGAGAAGCTCCCGTTTTGAGTCGGCGTCAATGAAAGTGATTCTCTCTATCATGGCCCAGATGATAATGCCTAGAGCAAAAATGTCTGCTTTGGCTGTGTAATGTCCTTCCCAAACCTCCGGTGCCATGTAAAAGTCTGAGCCGCATGCCGATGAAAGCCAGAACTTATTGATGTTAACACTGTTCTTGTTTTTGTCCCGTCCCTCCTCTGAGTCCCGTACTCCAGCAGCCAGACCGGCACACACTTTACTCAGTCCAAAATCGGCCACTTTCAACACAGGCATGCCAGAACGCTCCGAGATGAGGATATTATCTGGTTTAAGGTCTCTGTGAACAATATTGTTTTCATGCAGGAACGCCACAGCGCTACTCAGCTGCATCATGAAGCTGGCATTGGTGCGGGGATCGGGCCGTCGCGACAGGATGAACTGATTCAGATCCCCTCCCTCGCAAAACTCCATAACAAACCACAGGTAGCAGGGCTCATCAGGACATGACAATATACGCTCACCTAAAAAGACACGCACACAAAAAAACAGATGCAGAGATTAATATACTTTCATTTGAATGTTTTGGAGGTGTTAGTATTGGTATGAAACATATTAATAAAACAATGACTAATAAGCAACAACCATGGTTTCAAAGGTGAGGATCATGCCTCTTTCGCAGAACCTACTCAACACTGTTGTTGACTAATGGAAATCTTAAATGACTTCACCTCCAACAGAAATAATATGGTTTAAACTACCAGTAGTTGCTTATTTACTTTAAAGGGGTCATGAACTGAGAAATCAAAATTCCCTTGTTTTTTTGACATATAAGAGGTCATTGTACTATAAAAAATACTCTGTAAAAAAATGCTTATATTGAAGCCAATCTGCCAAAACAACAGGTTGTGGAATGTGCCACTTTATGACGTAATAGTGTGACTAATCACCGCCTCCGCCTCTACATCACTGCCTGTATAGCTCCGCCCACCGATTCACACATGTAGCGTAAATAATGAGAGGCAAACGCAGGTCTACACAGAAACCAAACGATAAATATGCTCCAAAAACAACAAGACGCTGTGCAGTGCCAAGTTGTGGAAAAACAGTCTCTGCATTGCCTTCCTTCTGATCCCAACATTAGGAAAGAGTGGATGAATTACCGTGAATTCATTCACAACAAGGCACAATTCAATGCAGGATTTTCAGAAAGATTGAAACTAAAAGGTGATGCTGTGCTGACTATATTGGATCCAACAGTAATGACGCACCACACAAGTGTGAGAAACTGTTTTTATTATGTGGTCACTATTGCTCTGTTATTACAGATCGTTTGATATGTACTAGGGATTAGGGATGGCTCGATACCACAATTTTGACTTCGGTACGATACTAGGATCTAATACCTCGGTATCGATACTAAATCGATACCATAGGTGACAAATAACCAGCCTCAAAATATAAGTGAATTGAAAACAATTTTATTAAACGCACTGCTTGGAACTCTGCATGAAAAATTGTGCAAACAAAATGTAAAAAAATAAAAAAACCTACCATAGGTCAGATTTTGATTTTGAAGAAAAAAAAACTGAAGAGATAAAATTAAAATAGGATCATCTCTTCATATATTTTCAGTCTTTATCACATGGTGCAAAGAAAATATATTTTCTATAAATATAGAGTTTAAGAGTTGTAGAGTTTACGGGGGGGGGAATAAAATGGGTTCACATCTTCATATATTTTCAGTCTTTATTTTTTTGCTAGCTCCTTTGTTAGCTGCAGATTTTTGGACAGGAAAACTAATGTGCACTGCCACATAGTGGTGAACTTTGGAACAGCAGCGAATGAAATACCGAATTGAGCAAAATGATGATATCGTACCGTTTGAAATATAATATATACCGGTATTTTTCCAGTACCGGTATACCGCACATCCCTACTGGGGATGCACGATATTGGATTTTTGCCGATATCCGATATTTTTCAACTCATTTTGGCCGATAGCCGATGCCGATACCGATATAGTTCCTTTTGTTAGGAAACAACTCCAAGTCTCTCCGGTGCAGAAATTATAAGCAAATTGTTTTTTATTTTGGTTAGTTTTTAACAAGAACTTATTTGTTAAATTAAAAAACAACAATGAAGTTATTTTATAATGACAGTACATTGAAGATTTGAAAATAACTATAAATAAACTATATTCAATCACTGCAATTTTTTTCAGAAAGATGCAGTGGTAACCTTAACATTTTATTTTAAGATTTAACATTTGTAAATGGTCTAAAGCAAGAGTTCTAAAAATTCTGAAAATCTTTTAGAGCAGAGCTCATAATTTGTTTAAAAAAATAACATATTACACATTAATGAATAAATCAGTATATATAAAATAATTTAATTTAAGTGACATGTTTGTGTTTTTTTTTTGTTCATTTAAGCTATAGCTTCTGAACTTGAAATCAAAACATACTCATGATTTTATGGCATCAATTACTGCTTTATTTAATCAGAAACACAGTCTAAATATTATTTGTGTATTTTGCTTTCATTTTATTAGAAGTAGGCAAACAGCGCCCCCTACGGAATTAAAACTCCTTACTAAGTGGGCATTAGGACCCTGGGGAGGCTGCCGCTGCTGCCAATGCAAATGCTATTACTGTTTAGTCTATCACACACCAAACGCGTCATTCTGTACATGCATTCTCAGATTAAATGCAGCAATCCAAAACAGTGAATCTAATCATCATTCAGGCAAAACGTTGCTTCAAGAATGAGTCACACTGCTGACATGATCTAATCGCTAGCACACCCTGAGCATATGTGGCAAGATATCCACATATCGGCATATATTTTTTTTCATATTGGGCCGATGACGATATTTACATTTCAAGCCATTATTAGCCGATTCTGATATTGGTCCGATAATATTGTGCATTCCTAATATGTACTGAGTATTTATGTGTTTTTAACCTAAATCACAGCAGCGTCCATCTATGAAGGATATAGGCTATCAAACATACACAAATGTTAACCAATCATAGCAGTGGGCGTTTACTCACATATGCTACAATTTGCCACGCCTATTCAAACAGAGCGTTCAGAGGAGGAGGGGGGTCAAAACAGAAATAGCGTATTACTTCTAAATTATGTTTTTCTAGGTCAAAATCTTGATAACATTACAAGTGGACCTCAGAGAACAATACAAAATAAAAAAGGCAGTTCATGACCCCTTTAACTGACCCAAGTTAGATTATATATGATGTTTAAAGTAGGCATGAAATCAAAATTGGAGATCTGTAGCTTTTAGTACATGCATTTTTGGCTTTGATGTCATAGTGGACTCCTACAAGTCGCATTACAGCCTATCTGAAAAAACAAACTGATGAAATAAAATGCTCTATAAAATGAGAATGTCCTTTGCCCTAATATTCACTTGCCTCTGACTAATATCAAGTATTAAATCATGGCTATAATTAGGGTGACCAGACGTCCCGTTTTTCTCGGGACAGTCCCGTATTTCAGCTCTTTTTTTAGTGTCCCGACTTATTTTTAAAAAATCATGTTTTGTCCCGTATTTCAAAATTTCTAATAGTAGAAGTAGTAGAAGTGCTCTGTCACGCGAGAACAGCCTAATCAAAGGTAAGTAAGCTTGTCATAGAACCAAATTACCATCCAATCACAATTCGTTATCGATTAACTTGGAGTAAGTGAGGTGGGATAGATAGGCGGAATCACGCTGAATGACAGACACAGAAGCGTTCTCTCGGCTGCGATCAGTTCTCCTTGCGCCTTAATTGTCACATACACACACAGCTGTCAAAATGTCAATCGTGTGGAGTATCTCACGTAAATACAGTCGGTTATGACTAGGGCTGCACGATTAATCGAATGCGATTGTCATGCGCATTTTGTTTAAAAAGCCAGTTCTGTAA
>NW_015539876.1:34347-34623 GCF_001515605.1 Sinocyclocheilus anshuiensis
TTACTGCTGATCACAGAACCGTGCTTCACTGAAAGATACGCATGACAATCGCAGCTTCTGTCGAATCGCGATCTCAATTCCATTTCTATTTATCGTGCCGCCCTAGTTATGACTTAAGTGAACGTAAACAGGTGGGTGAAAACCGGATATGTATCAGTATATTATATTCATTCTAGGGCTGGGTTTTGACACAAATTTCACGATTCGATTTGATTCTCATTCACAAGCTTGCGATTCGATTCGATTCAATATCGATTATTTTGGATATATATCAGG
>NW_015539876.1:35091-37376 GCF_001515605.1 Sinocyclocheilus anshuiensis
ATATTTAGCAAAATGCCCCTCTCTACAGTTTATTTTTCTATCTGACTAATGAGTTTATGGTCACCAAATATGTTTTTCCGAGGTAAATGTGACGTTACGTGACATTGTTTGTTTACAAGATGTTATATTGAAGTCTTTGCGTGGCTGAAACACTGATTGAGCAATTACATGAGACAGGATACGGATTGTAAAGTTGTACTCTTTATCTTAACTTACCTTCGGATGTTTAGTCATGTTTATTTTGTGTTAAAACTGGTATTAATGTGGAGGAGATGATCAGTTCACCTGCGCCTTGCGCTGCAGCTTCTGTTGAACTAAGGCGCTACAGCGATCTGTCACTCCACATTAAACAGCGCCAAATACCTGAAAACAGGCTAGACTAATCGATTCTTGGGATTTAAGAATCAATATCGTTCCGTAAAAATGAGAATCGATTAATATGGAGTAGGGATGTAACTATTAACCGCGAGCCGGTTGAACATCGATTCAAATATGTGACGATTCAAATCGGTTGAGATGCTAAACAAATCGCGATTCATTTAGGGGTAGGAGTTTATACGAATGTATGTCTGAGGGGAACTTACTGTCTTTATTAAAAACTGCTCATTTTGCATGTATGCAGCATCTTTGTTTGGATAATGGTTAAAATGCAGTGGTTGCCTCTAATTTTAAATGGAACGAGCACAGACAAAGCCTTATTTTGTTTATATGAAGAGATTTATTTTGTGTTATTTATTTGATTTGGGGCTTGTTTTAAAATGTCAATGTAGTTTTGTTATTTACATTTACATTATATTTAAATGTTGTCATTTAGCAGACGCTTTTGTCCAAAGCGATTTACAAATGAGGACAATAGAAGCAATCAAAACCAACAAAAGAGCAATAATATGCAAGTGCTATATTAGTATATTATTATAGTGTTATATTTCAATTTCACAAAGAAATGTGAAGCATTTTGTCCAAGCAATAATAAAAGGATACATTTAATTTATAATTGGTCTTAAATCTCATTTTGTAAAAAAATTATAATAATCGTGAATCGAATCGTGAAATCAAAATCGTGAATCGAATTGTGAGTTGAGTGAATCGTTACATCCCTAATATCGAGACATCGATATTTTTTACCCAGCCCTAATTCATTCGGTCTTAAAGGGACAGCAGCCTAATTAAATACCCATCTGTCTCATTATGTTAATCAAACAACAAAAGATGTTAAATAAAGTATACATGTTAAACCTACTGGATTAGAAAAACAAGTTTATTTAATATTTAATGTGTACCTATTGTATTTTTTTTTATGGTTTGTAATTTGCTTTATTTTTATATAAAAAATAACTGTGGGAAAACCTTGCATATAACGTATTTTTGTGTTATTGCAAGTAAACATACTTTAAAAGGTTAGAGAATGAGAGCACCAGAAAAACAGTGGAGTTAATGTAATGGAAAGAGTTAAAATAAGAATTGCTTTGTCATCAGTTTCAGAGGCTGGATTGCTGTGGAACCAGTTTGAAGCTGTTTAGGTTTCTTTACAGAGGACTAGACTAGCTCTGAACAACAAACGCTGATTTGTATCTCCTGATACAAGCCAAAATGTAATTAATAAACGTGGTTCTGTGTTTTCATGGGCTTTATTTTTATCGTGCTCCGTTCTTTTATCGTTTTGTTGAGCAAGCACTATGTGAATCAGCACATCTGCTGTAAATATAGCATACTGTGAATGTCATAGGTTTTTTAAGTAGGATAGCACCAACCACGAAAACAGACAGTGAGACAGACAGTGTCTAAAGCTAGATCAAGTTGATGTTCTTATCCACACTATGAACAATACTTTGACTCATGTTAACATCAAGAAAATTGCTTGAAAACCATTTAAATCTGCGACAAAGTAGTTTCCTTTTTATACAAACCTAAAAGTGCACAAATTTTTTTGGTTTAGGTTTAGCTGGCTCTAATTCCAGTGGTTTTAAACGTTATGCTAACACCTATTGGCTAGGCTTGCCACGATAGACGGTGCTGACGGTGATACTGGTGTTAAGCCGCAACACCGGTTACGTCACTTACCAACCGCGTCACCGACCCCCACCGTCGTTTTGATTTTTTTTATAGTAATAAAAATCATTTAGTTCAGTAAAAGAACAGACACTACAATTAAAAACTGAACGCGGCTGCTCAATGCAGTTGAACGACAGTCGCATTACAGATCAGATTTCATTTCTCCAGTGAGGAGAGTGAGTCGAGCTGACTGACAAGAAGAGTGGGGTAAGACAGACAAGACGATGGCGGAT
>NW_015539876.1:37603-64255 GCF_001515605.1 Sinocyclocheilus anshuiensis
CATTTATAATGTTACAAAAGATTTCTATTTCAGATAGTGTTCATATCGATATCGGAATTATATCGTATCGACCGAAATTAAGAAATATATCGTGATATAAATTTTGGCCATATCGTCCAGCCCTATGATACCGGTATTACCGGTGTTGTCACACGCCGATTAACCGGTGGGAACATTTCCTCACCGTCACAACCCTACTATTGGCCTGGATGTATGATGTTTGTTTTGTGCTTTTGCTATGCAAACAGCCTTGAGTACTGTCTGGAAGTGCTACATTAAGTTATTTTGCCATTATTGTGTTTATTAACTTTGTCAATGCATGACGCAGTCGGTCACATTTTGTCAACATGTTTGGCTGAAGAGATTGGAATTTTCAGCTATTTCCACATAACCAGATGCTTTTAACCCAACATGTTCAGATCTACATTTACACAAAAACTGTTCACTACAGCAACACTTTACAATGTAACTGCCATTTATTATAATCACAATATGTGACCCTGGACCACAAAACCAGTCATAAGGGCCAATTTTTTTTTTAATTTATGTATGGTTTGTTAGGATAGGACAATATTTGGCTGAGATAAAACTATTTGAATCTCTGGAATCTGAGGGTGCAAAAAAAACAAATATTGACAAAGTCGCCTTTAAAGTAGTCCAAATTAAGTTCTTAGCAATGCATATTACTAATCAAAAATTACATTTTGATACATTTACAGTAGTAAATTTACTAAATATCTTCATGGAACGTGATCTTTACTTAATATCCTAATGATTTTTGGCATAAAAGAAAAATCGATAATTTTGACCCATACTATTGATGGCTATTGCTACAAATATACCCATGCTACTTATGACTGGTTTTGTGGTCCAGGGTCACATATATAATCAGCTGTATTCAAGTAGACAGACAACTACCTCATCTAAACTCATTTCATGCCTACTGTCTTGTGTTCCCATGCACCAGAGATTAGGTGTGTGAAGCACTTAAAATAATTTCTTTATTCATAGTATAAATCTTAAACTTCTCTTCCTACTTTCACTTCCATTTACATTCATTAAAGACCAGACCAACAGCTTTCAAGCAAATGCCTCTAGCAACACTTAGCATTTCATACAGTAGAAAAATCCACATGATCATTTGGAAGATTAATGAACACGTTGAGATTAATGAAATCAAACTGGCCTCGATTATCTGACCTAAATCATCACTGCCTCTTTTTCATGTTAGGATAATTTACACATGTAAGGAATGACAATCTTCCTTCATTGTTATTACTTGGTATAGCGGGTGTGGAGAAGGTTTGACCCCAACACCAACACCTCCCCCACCTCCAACCTCAGAGTTTCATAACCGAGAGGAGGGTGGGTGGGGGAAGGCAAATCTGACCGACATTTGCCACATTCTTACATAAAATGTAAACAATCTTAATGTAGAACACAGACATGCGCAATATCAACGTCCGGTGTCGTCGGTGAAACGCCTCATGACTCACTGCCAAGCAATGGATTCTCGCAGTTTTGTTTCAGATTACAAAGAAAAACAAATAAAAATTGACATTACGTAGATTTTGAGAGACCAATATGTCATTGTTACCAAATGAGTGAACTGTCACAAACAAACAAAAAAATACTGTTTGAGCAAGTTAGCTCTTGACAAAGAATTTCTCCACCGCTGACCTTCCAGAAAAATGCCAGTGCTTGAATAAAAACATCTTACCTTTCAACGAGGTCTCCACCAACCTCAAATACTGCTTTGAACGCTTATTGCCATGGCTCATTTTCTGGGCCATCCCGTTCCTTTGGAGCACACACTCCTCCAACTGCACCACATTCGCATGGCGTTTCTCCAGACTGGTCAAAGCCCAAAACTCCGCCAGCGCCAGCTCCACATTCTCAGGCGCGTCACAGCGCAGCTTCTTCACTGCCACTCTCGCACCTGATTTACGGGCAATGGCTTCATACACAACGCCATAACTGCCCCTGCCAACTTCACGGAGCAAACTGTACCGCGGTGCAAAGAGTCGCCGCCGTTCAAGACTGCAATGTTTAACCAGGTCCAACTCGTCTGCCATTGTCTCATAATCGTCTACGTTGTCGACGCTGAGTGAGCGCAGGACACTGGCGCTTTCGGTTCTTTTGCAAGCGTTCCGTGTCCGTTGCCGCTCTCTGTCCTTTGCATCCATCGCGCCTCCTCACGTTTTGTGCGTGCGTTTGGAAACACCTTCCGCGTTCATATTCCTCTAGAGCTTGAGGAAGTTCAGCAGCGCTTACATATTCGTTGACATCTGCATTTGTTTTCATTCAGTAGGGTCTCGTGATTCAATTAACGTCGAGCTTCTAGTCTGAATGAAGTGAGAACTTGACTGGATCATCCCACTTTCCCTTACAGGGGGATTCCTGACCTATGAGGACACACCATAGGGACACACATACACAGTAAACGCCTCTTGTGACCTTAAGTTATGTTAAATGAGTGGTGTTAAAATGGTGAGGTGAACCAAATATGAGAAATGAACTTCTTGTGTAATCACGTTTTTAAATAAAAATAACTTTTTTATGCTTTATCTGTATTTGTTAGTTTCATGCATTCAGAAATGTAAGAACGTTACCATTTACACACGTGAATATAAAATCATTGTTTTCAAAAAAGTTTTCAAGCATATTTGAACGGTTTATTTTGTTTATTTTCAAATATCATGATTCTTTGAGTCATGAATATCAATAAGCAGACCTGAACACCAACAGACAATCAGTAACATATAATGACAATAAATATTACATGAATTAATTTACATTTAGAAATTAAAAACACATTCATCATAAAATTTAACACAACTTGTAAAAGAGTTGCACTTTTTATGTATTTTGAATATAAAGGGAAAATGCGTCATCTCACTTGACTTTTACACTTCTAGCAATACTCAGCATGGGCTACAACTGTAATAAATTTATAGTTATTTTCCCATCACAACTTGCTCATGTAATGGCAACAAGGATCAGCTATGTCACTTTGGAACACCTATAAATACATGTACATACCTAGACTACTGTCACCCATGTTGTGGACTAGAATGGTTTAGTCCCTCCAGCATGAGCGGGCATGTGCTCTATAAAGCTCAGCGCACACACGTGGTCTGACACGACGGAGAGCATCTGGGGTTTTTGAGGTTGACCATCAGTAGAGCATAAATAAGTCATTTAGTCAATTTAATATTATTTAATATTGTCATTATTTATTTTTTCAACCGTTCTATCCGTTTGATTCATATAAACATTAAAATTAGTTTTTAATTTATATTTTATATTTAACCATAAATAAAAAAAGTGTTCATTAAAAATGTGTGAATAGTGAGGGAGAATCAGTACACAACCAACATCATCTGGAACACAGCTTTTCAAAGTTTATAATTTTATTGATTTTGTTTTTATTATTATTCTTTGCTGGTTATTACAAGAGGGTAAGCTTTGCAGAGATAATACGTCAACATTCAAATATTAATGGACAGGATTTAAATGGATTACATAAGATGACAGCTGTTACTGCTCACTATCTCCCGTTAGAATAAACAAGCAACACTGTCTGTCTCACTGTCATTTTGATTTTCAGTAATACATTCTGCAAATATTTGTATAGTTAGGTATTTATATTCACCTGCACATAACAGTGATTTGATTAAAAAAGAAAAAAGAAAAAAAAGAAAGACCATCCTTAAACAAACCTCAAAAATGACCTCAATTGTCATCATTTATCCACATTCACATACAGGCATGAGGGCATGTCTGAAAATGCTGCCAACATCAATGGCTCACTGCTTACATGGGTCAATGTTTTGTTTGTCTCCATACAGTGAGCAAAGTATGAAACTGCACTTTGTATGGGCTAGCTAGCTAAACAAAGCTTTTGGCAGTTCTGATTAAAACTTGCAGCTTGCCTCTAAGGAGAATGTATGTTTTTCACTAAATGTTTTCATCTAAAAATTGTGTTTTTCACACATTTTTTATTTGCAACAATTATAGGCTACAGATAATATAACTTAGGTTCCTGACCAGCTGGCATGCCTTATTGTTGATCCCTGATCTCACCACACCAAACCCTTTCTGAAGAAGAGGCAGAGAGTAGTGAGAATCTGGAACCACTCTAAGTTCGTCGGCCTTGGGAAAGCTAGCGTGTCTCCGATATAGTGATAACACTCATTGCCTTCTCTAGTGCAGCTCAACGAGGTCTCATCCCATTCGTGGATAGTTGTGATCTCACAAATCCCGGAAAATATGCGTTGTAGTCCAAACGAGTCGTTCGTTGTAGTTTTTGAAAAGTGATTTCTGTTAAATACAATATCTCCTTTTGAAGTGGACTTTGTAACTTTGCAGATCTTTTTTATGCTCAAACAGCAACATTACAGAGGAACTAAAGTTGAAAAAGTGAAAAAGCATAATAGGACCCCTTTAACAACATATCATTTTATATGCTGACCCTGGTAATCCCAGGAGAGTACCCAGACACGTAATTGTACATTTAAATGCTTACAGCTAAACACGATCTTAACTATTTAAGCTAACGTTAGTTAACTGCAGCTTTAACTGTAGAAGCTGATAAATACATATGATTCAGCCAATACAGACTTGCTGCTGTAGTTTTGTCACTCTGAATTTAATCTGAATCACTTAATGCACCAGGTCTATTTTTGACATTGGCTTGTCAGATAGTTCATTCTGTCCACTGCTACAGTTATCACTGTCAATCATAGCAATGACCCACGGAACAATTTAGCGGAACTCGCGTAATTTTTTTACACTGGCGTTTGTCATTCCTGAAACAGAATACGGTAGTATACAGTATACAGTATGGTCCTCTTAGACAAACAAATCTTTTCATTGTGAATGGCCTGTGTAGAGAAACAGTGCTCCCCAAGTCAGCAAAGCTGATTTTGACAGTTGACCGGAAATGACTGAGCTGGCTTATCTAAAACCAGGAAGTAACCGTGACTATAAAAGTCAAAGTTAACAATGGAATGAAAGAAAACGTGATTAAAGAAAGAAATGCATTGTCGTTTTAAGTAAGTCAGTGGGAACAAGCCAGGGATAATAATGAGTAAAAGAGTGACAAGAGACTAAGTTACACTACTTAGTCTCTTGCACCACCTACTGTTGTAGTTTTAAAAACTCGGATGTAAACATCGTTAAAACTTCAGTTGCATATTTAAATAATGCATATATTTATGTATTATGTATTTAGTCTAAATAAAATTTAATTACATTTTAAATTTAAACTAAAATAAGTAAAAAGTATGAATACATTGTTCACTTTCAGAAATAAGGGTACAAAACTGTCACTAGTCAGGTACCCTTTAAGTACTGGGTCATTCTACAGAAACGTCCACTTTTCTGTCCCTAGACTTTACAGAAATATTCCAAAAGTGGACGTTTCTGTAGAATGACCCTACTAATGTACTTTTAAAGTGCGTCTATCCACCTTTCAGGTGCTAATATGTACTATTTAGGGATAAATATGGTACGCTTTTATCTTTTTTGTACCTTTGGATACCACCCCAGTAAGAGTTTTGTACCGGTTTTTCTTAGAGTGTGGCTAGTTTGTGACCAAATTTGGTAAAATAAATATTTCTATATAACTCACTATTAATGAAAAGGTTGTCAAATATAACGTCGTATGATTTAATGGTTGGATACAGTCGAGATTTTATATATATATATATATATATATATATATATATATATATATGCCTAGAGTAAATCAACTTTATAGTCAGGTTGAAATTAAATATCTTAACAAACATTTTATAAAGATTGATAATCTGGAATGGCTTCAATAATAAATTAAAATCAATATGTATTGCGTCAACATATGTGGTAAATCTTTTTTTCACCCCCTTTATTCAGTTCCATCACACAAAGGCACAATGGAAACAGGGAAACATTGCACATCTCAAAGCATGCAAAACAGAACAACAGCAACAACAAAAACGCAAAATTAATACAAACATATATAACATATGTGGTCAATCTTATCCACGCCCTTTATTATTTTGCAGAGCATCCTGTAGATGGCAGTGATGTAATTTTGGTACAATTGGTTCTTCTGAAGAAGTGCTATGGTAAGTGAATGAGTAAACATTGAATAAACCTTGGATCATTTACATATGATTAATAAATATTTGTAAGATTCCACCAAACATTTTTAAAGTGACTTAAAAGGCCAGAGCAGGCTTAAATGATATAGTTAAAACAACTGACATTCCTGTTTAGTGAACCTGAATGTGTTTGAAGGATCTTGTCCTTCACCAGTAACAAAGGATCCAAGGTTGTATCTTCCTTTTTTTATACACATATACAGCCAATATCTACTATACTAATGTGTAATTATGCAAAGGATGCATAGGGGGAAAAACAGCTCTAAATTGCTGCAGCCTCATTGCTTTGCATCTCTACAGGAAAGAACATATTATATCACATTATGGCTGTGGTCTGTATAGTGTAGCCTTGAAGGCAGAGACCACCGAGAACAAGTGGCATAGAAAATGAATGTGTGGTACAATAGGATGGTGTATGCTGCTCTGAAGTGGGCAATAAGGTGCAGCGCTCCATGCTTTTGTGTGGCTGCCATGGCAACTTAACAATTATAAAGGCCAGCTACATTTCTGCATGTTTTTGTGAATGCTAACCTCTCAAGAAAAATAAAATAAAATAAAATCTAAAATAAAAGTTTATTCTAATGACGTAATAATGGCCAAGTACGGTCTTAATTATTCCCTCAAAAATAATTAGTTTGAATACATTTGAATTATTTTTAAACCAATAGGGCTTACCCCTGTCATTGGGATTTCATACTATAGTATAGGCAACAGCTTTCTAAGATCAACATAAGCTTGTGCTTTAGATCAACATAAGCTTGTGACATCCAAGATGAATTGAACTCTCATTCTGATGGCATCCATTCACTTAAGATGATCCATTGGTGAGCAAGTGATGTAATGCTAAATTTCTCTAAATCTGTTCTGATGAAAAAGCAAACTCATCTGGCCTGAGGGTTAGGACATTTTCATTTTTGGGTGAACTATTCCTTTAACATATTAAACTGTGAAGTCAAGAAAAGAGTCACATTTATCGCTGAAGTGCCCAATTTCCCCATGCATTTTGTGTTGTAAATAAGGGTTATTATTTTAAAGATTGCTGTGATAATGGAAAGACATGGTGCCGTGTGGATGTTAAGGGATCTGACATTGCTCTTGCCTCTGTCCACCACTTCAGCGCTCCTCTGAGAGATTGTTCAAAACACAATCACCGAAGGAGTAATCAGGACACAAGAAGAAGAGAGAGGCTTGATGCTGATGTCTAGGATTAGGTTACACACACACCCACCCCCACACACACATCACTTCACTGCAGTTACTGTCAACTTGAAATTGAAATGCATGAGTGATTGGCATGATTACATTAATTCCTTCATAATTTGACCTATATTCATTACTGGACGAGGGGGGTTCTTGTTGGCCTCAAAAAGAGTCAAAAACCTCTGATTTATACAGACATCTTTTATGTCTGTATAAATCAACTCCTTTGGCAAATGAATTTACAATTACAGGTGCATCTCAATAAATTAGAATGTCGTGGAAAAGTTTATTTATTTCATTAATTCAACTCAAATTGTGAAACTCGTGTATTAAATAAATTCAACTCACACAGACTGAAGTAGTTTAAGCCTTTGGTTCTTTTAATTGTGATGATTTTGGCTCACATTTAACAAAAACCCACCAATTCACTATCTCAACAAATTAGAATACTTCATAAGAATTTCAATATAATGTGATATTTCAATGCTATATTTCTTAGACACATACACACAGGATGAGATTTGTTTCTTCTTTGAAGTTACAATCCATTAATGCTCTCCTAAATCTCATTCTAATTTAGATATTCACTCTCTGTGTTGTGAAATCCAATATATTTTCAAAGCCTTAACTGCACCCCTCTAATCAGCCTAGCTGAAATGAATTCTTGTGATGGGTTCCTTTTTTCCTGCTGTGGGAAGGTATAGGCAGGTGAGCGTACAAGCCTTATGGTTGCTATGGCAACCTCTCATCACCCTAAGAACGCTGTTGTCGTAATCAGCAAGTCCATCAAATGAGGGAAAGCGGTCACATTGAGGTTTGCATGGAAACGCCAAACACCAAAGCACACGGGTGTCCCATAACAAAGCAAAATGTAACAAAAATAATATTAGATGTCCTAATTCAATTAAAGATTCAAAGCTTTAAAGTAATAGTTTACCGAAAAATGAAAATATGCTGAAACCCTCAGGCCATCCACGAAGTACAGTAGATGAATTTGTTACTTCATCGGAACAGATTTGTGGAAATTTATGGTTACATCACTTCTTCACCAGCAGATCCTCTGCAGTGAATGGGTGCCATCAGAATGAGAGTCCAAACTGTTAAAAATGTTGCAATGATCCACAAGTAATCGACACAACTCCAGCTGATCAATTAATGCCTTGTAAAGTGAAAAGCTGCATGTTTGTATAATATTGCTTTCTCCAGTGAAAAAGTTTTCACTGAATCGGGAGAGAAATATACTCAGATAAAGCACCGCTTATAAGCAAAAACAGTCAAAAACTGTTCTAAACAAATATGTTGGTGCATTTTGATGTCAGAGGACTACAGGGGATTTTCACTTCTACAGTGGGTATAGAAAAGAATCATCGCCCTTTAAAATAATAATTTTGTTGCTTTGCAGCCTGAAATTAAGATGGACACAGTTTTTGTTTTATCCAGCTCTATTTACTCAGTGCAACTTATAACATTCAAGTGAAAGATATAACACCAACATGTCAGAAAAAAAAAAAATAAAAAATAAAAAAAATAAAAATAAAAAAAACAGAATCACTGAGTTGGAAAAAGGATCACCCCCCTCCTAAAAATGACTTGTAAACTCAATCAGGTGTAGATAATCACCTTCTCAATGGCACACAAAGCCATTTGACTTTCAGCCGTGATCAGCTGTGGTCATTTTGATTAGCTCAGCATGAAAAGACCTTTCCTGGAGCAAGTTTCAGTCCTTAGTAGTACAACTACTAACAATCAACTATGGGTGGCAAGGCACTGTTAAAAGATCTCGGGGATAAAGTTATGGACAGGCACAAGTCAGGATGGACACAAACAATTTACTGTGCTTTATCAATGCACAGTAAAGTCTATTATTAAGAAGTGGAATGTATTTGGTACAACACAGACCCTCCCTGGATCAGGACGTCGCTCCAAACTGGATGAAAGAGCCAGGAGGAAACTGGTCAGAGAGGCGACCAAGAGGCCTACAGCAACTCTGAAGCAGTTGCAGGAATTTATGGTCATTGTGTTTGTGACAACAATATCACAAATGTGGCTTTTGTGGGAGAGCTGCAAGAACAAAACACTCCTCAAGCAAGGCCACATGCAGTCACGACTTGAATTATTGAATTATTTGGCCTCAACACCAAACTATATGTCTGGCGGAAATCCACTACAGCTCACCATCCAAATAACAGCATTCCTACAGTAAAGCATGTAGGTGGTAATATCCTGTTATGAGGGTGTTTCTCTGCAGCAGGGACTGGAGCACTTGGATGGAAAAATGGATGGGGAAAAATACCGTCAAATTCTTGAGGAAAATCTTCTACCCTCTGCCAGAAAGTTGTCAATGGGAAGAAGGTTTACCTTCCAACATGACAACAACCCAAAGCACACAGCAAAACTGACCACACAGTGGTTGAAGGAGAAAAAGGTGAAAGTCCCTGCATGGCCTAGTCAGAGCCCAGACTTAAACCCTGTGGAAAATCTGTGGAATGACTGAGTGGACAAATATTGCAGTCTAGATGTGCAAAGTTAGTAGAGACACATCCCAACAGACAAAATACTGACACAAGGGGTGATCCTTTTTCCAACTCAGTTATTCTGTTTTTTTAATTATTTTTTAAATTTGATTCTGACATGTTGGTGTTATATCTTTCACTTGGATGTTATAAGTTGCACTCAGTAAAAACAGCTGAATAAAACAAAAAATGTGTCCATCTTCATTTCAGGCTGCAAAGCAACAAAATGTGATTATTTTAAAGGGGGTGATTATTTTCTATACCCACTGTATTTTGGCCAGAAGCTGTTAAAAGTAAATATGCCTTTACAATGGATTTGTTTCTTACAAACACATAACTCTTCACTTCACAAGACGTTTGACGAATCTGATTCTGTAGATGTAGAGCAGAACAGGATAACAGTGTTTAATGCTCCGGGTCAAAGCTGTTCTCTTCAAAGGACTAGCAACACTGAGTCATTTACAGAGACAATCAGAGTAGGTGATTAGGGTATAGGAAAGATGTGCATTTTGAACACAGATGCAAACATTAAATATTGGTTATTTAATAGTATACAGCTCACAACTCCTAAGCAAGTATAATTATGTCCAGTCTATGTAATTTGAAGCTTTTATGGTATCTGATTTATAGTGACTCTAATTAACAGTGTTTACAGCAGACGGTCTTTCTGATTAATGCTGTTTTTGTGCCACTGTTTCTAATTAATGTAATGTTTTGCAGTATACATGTACAATGGCATTGTAAACAGCTCCACAGTGCAGCTGTTTAATTGTTCAATTTTTTTTTAAATCAGTTATTCTACCCAAGAGAGAAATCAAGAAACAAAAGAGAGCAAATCAAATGAATATATCGGGTCAGTGACCTCCTGCTTACCTTAAGTGAGTGACAGCTGCAGCGATTATGAAGGAAATGGTTTTCACTTCATGTGAAGTGTAGGGTTTCTAAAAACCTTTTGCAATCACAACACATTCCAATCACAAACATGAACAGGAAACGTTCTCAGAGCTTTCTTTAACATTTGCATAACCAAGAAAAAACATATTTTTGTTAGCTGGGATATAGGTTGCATTCGACTCAAATCTGAATGTCATTAGCTCATTGTCATTAGAAACGCCTAGTGTTGCCTTATAGCTTTTTTCCCCGCTGTGAGCAAGAGAGAGAGAGACAAAGATAGGCAGACCGAGGAGAAAGCTGTGTTTAGAGATAGTGATTACCTTTACCTTCTTGCTATAAGAGGCTTTTAACTGAGCCAAACATTTCTGTACGTGATTCCAAACAAACACTGTAAGACTCTGTAATAGTTTTATCATCATTCAATAAATTCTCAATTATTACCTTAAAGGGATAGTTCACCCAAAAATGAAAATTCTGTCATTTACTCACCCTAATGTCATTTCTGCTGAACACAAAAGAAGACATTTTGAAGAATGTTCAGTTTTGGTTCCCACTGATTTCAATTTATTAATTTTTTTTGCCACACAATGGAAGTCAAAGGGAACCAAAACTATTTGGCTACTAACATTCTTCAAAATATCACAAGAAAGAAATGCATACAGGTTTGGAACAACTCGAGGGTGAGTAAATGATGACAGAATTTAAATTTTTGGGTGGACTATCCCTTTAATTTTCATTTGGAATTATTTTTTTTTTTAAGTTAATGATGATTGAGTATCTGTTTATTCAGTCCACAGTTCGTTGTCTGGAATATAATCAATGGACAAAATGTGCATTTTAGATCAGTTACACACTACTTTATATGGGCATCCAATAATTAATAAATAGGTCCCAACACTGACTGGTATACGTGTTGACGTAATCTGTGTGTAAATACCGGCTGCAGTAGCAACACTGCAATAAGCATCACCAGAAATGACTTCAGCAGGGTTTATTTAGCCTATTAAGCCTAATGTAGCCTATTATGCAAACCTAGACAGTTAGCCAGCTAATTAGGAACCTGTGTGAAAAGCAAATCGGCGTTTGTCCATAGGCTACTCTATAATGACATCATCAGTCATAGTTGATGACTATAGAAAGATTTTATTAATACAATTTATTTATTTTTGTAGGTTTGTATTACAATATGTTACATCATGGTGTTTCCCTAAAGGCTGCAGCAGCAACATGCTACCTCTGTCATTCAATGTCCTAATGACATGAAAAGCTTTGCTGCAGCTGAGCTGAAGACACTAACCTCATGGAAATCTAGAAAACACACTTTTGAGCTCTGAGTGATTGTGTTATTATTTTATTTTATTTTTTTCAATTGTTATTCGTTTATTAATTTATTCACACCATGAAGCAATTTTGGTACAAACAAGTAAACTGTACTACACATTATTTTTCACACGTCTTTCAAAGGGGAAGCCATATAGAATATAGAATAATATCTGGCACAGCCTTCAGTCAGAAACCAATCACCATTCCACCAATCTGTTTACTGCAATGCAGCCGTTATAGCCTACAGTCCTTTTTTCTTTCATCTCAGGGGAAGAACAAACACTGATATTCATGACTAGTATTTTATTTTAAGTTATGAATTACAAGGATCTACAATGCTGCTTCTGCGATATACCAAATATCTGAATTTCATATATTAATTCCAAATATAAATATATAAATCATATAAAAATATTCAGTGTTGTCTTTAGCACAAATGGGGCAAAAACAAACTTGTAAACGGGGGGATAATGATGTGAGACAATTACAGTTATTAGCTATTGAAACTAACTACAACAGGGTATTTTTCATGTAAAATGGCATAATGAACCTTTAGCTTGAATTCAAATTTTGTATTTTGTATTTACTTAAGAACAGATCTCATGGAGATCTGTGACAGATGGCAGATGTTAAAGGGCAACTTAGGCCTTATTAGGGGAATTTAGGCAGGTGACGTGGCGTTGAAAAGGATGTTGTCTTTGCAAATGCTTCTATATATTATATTGTTTGTTTGTATATTTGATATATCGGTCTCTCTCTCTCTCTCTCTTTTACACCCACTCAAAAGCACAGAGCTCCCTTGCAATCAGGTCTCAGTTTTCACTATCTCTTTAGCTACTGTCCTCTTTGGTCCCAGTCCAGTTAAAAAAAAAAGTAAAACAATGTATAAAGCAAGTGCTATGGGAGGTCAGCCCAGTTTAACTGACGAATACATAGTATTTCAAGGGCTGAGGCCAAGAAAGAGTATTAGGTGGCTCAGATAGGTACTCAGGCCTAATCTGGGATTAACAATGCAGCTCCGCAGATTGCTTTAAGGATTTCTCAGGTCTCATTAGCATGGCTGGGACGACCGTGTTGATGCCAGAGCTGGTGATATCTGTATAGTGCCACCAATGCTTGCCACTTTTTTTCAGTGGATCACTAATCTGTGAAAGTGCTGGTTCATCAGGACAAAAATACAGCCTGGCAGCATAGAAAAGGTGTTCCCACAATGCAATTATACACACGTAAATAAATTAAGACAATAAATAACACATTTTAATATTATTTTCAGAAAAAGTTGAAGAATGTAAATTACAATGAATCATAATAAAAAGAAAAAAGTGATATTTAGAAATAAATATGTCCTAAAGACAAAAAGAGTAATTACAAACATTAACGTAACGTTTCAGTCTGTTGTAAAAATGGCAGCTGCATTAGCCAGTTATCATTGCTAATGAATATTAATGAGAAGAGAGCACTACGCTCCGCCCACGTCCACATTGAAAGCTCTGAGCTGTCAGTCATCTGAGGAGCTGAGGACTCCTGGACGCATCCTTTTTTTAATTAGTCTATTAAAAATTTGGAAATCAAAGAATCACACATCATCTCAGTCTAACGAAGACTGCTAATGACAGCAAAAGTGGGTGAAACCTGATGGCCAAAAATGCAAAGACGAATTAGTTCTTTAAAGATGGGATTTTACATAATACTGAGCAGGATCACCAACTGCTTCAACCAAAGAGCAACTTGAACAGGAATTTTGTCTGAATCTGGTACTCTAAATCTGTTTCCAGTTAATTTCTGACTTCTAAATATTGTTGCGTCACAGGTAAGTTTAATAAATTACATGGTTACTAGATTAGATGGTGTAAAGGATATAAATATATAAATGCTATAAACGTGTCAATTTCCCGAATACGAATGCTTATTTGTTGTCCGTTGGTGTTTACGAAAGAATTTATCGATGAGTCGCTAAATAAGTCTTCAAGATACTGAAATACTGCATAATGTATTAATAATAACTAAGGCTCGTAACAAATGTAAATACGTTAACAGGATTCTCTCTAGCCAGAGCGTTTCTGGCGCACGTGCAGCAGTGCTCAACTTTCCAACTAAACCGTTTAGTGAAAATAAACCAGTCCAGATTTTCACTTGTCAATGGGGGAAAGAATGACGCAATAGTGACACTTTACATTACAGTGCCAATATACTGTTAAAAACGGCCACCTTGACCATAAGATAAAAAAACGTAAATTATTATTTATACAGTAAAATATTAAAACAATAAGTAAAAAGAATATATTAACTATACTTCACGAAGAAAATACATTACATTATTGTACTATTCATTTAACAAGAAATACACAGTTAATTTACTCTTTTTTTAAAATATGATTTAGCATAAACACTAAGCATTTAAAACAAAAGGATGAACGGAGCTTACTTGTCTGTGTTAAATGTATGATGACAGTACAAATTATTGAAAGAAAGGCCACACTGGGCATGTCAGAGTGTTGATTTATTATTTAGGGTGGGCAGTGGGGACTTCAGATCCTCAGGTAACAGAACCCTGGTGGGTTGGAAATCAGGACTGCAGACAAGAAGTTGCTGGGTGCCCTCAGCATTAGCATCTTCTGGATTTGGAATAGATTAGTCTAATTACACTAATCTTCCCTCAACAATATGATAAAACTAATCATCATTAGATAGAGAAAGCGCAGCATCGCCCTTCTGGTCAAAGACGCTGAAACCGTGGTGTATAACCGGGTTAGGAAATTTCTTGCCATATGAACAAATAAACATTTTTTAAAATCAATATACCACTCAGTTTAACCAAAAATCAGTTTACAGCCAATCCTTGCTATATACAGTTTTATTTAAGAGTTCTGTATAAATGGTGGCTTGATATCAGGTGACTTTAAAGTGCATCTGGGTCATGATCTATCAGAGAGATGGGCCGCTGATCTTGTTTAGTGTTTAAGCAGTGAGTATTTTTAGGCGGTGTGTTCAGATGGCAATGCTGTCAGTGTGGAAATGAGTTTGCAGAGATCAAGTCAAAAACAGGTTCTTGTAACCTCTTCAGATTTTAATTCCACTGAACTTTGGGTTCAGCTGATACGACATTACTATCTGCAATAATAGCAGCCCATTGAAAGCCTCATTACATTATGCTTCTGAGAATTATTTCTAGGATCAAATACATGCTTTACATTTTTAATAATTCATGGCCTTTTGTTATGGTGTTGTCCTTTGTTTGACATGTCTTGTCAAGTGCTGGATGCCTAGAATAGGCAAAGAGAAGAAAGACAATGGCGAAGATTTGTACAGAGCAGTCCTACCCATCCCAACACAGGCTTTCAGACCGAGCCTCTGAAGATGAACTGGATCGGACTGAAAATGGTGCAAGCAGGTCAGAATAACAAGAGGATCTTAAAGGGGTCATATGGTACATTTTTTTTTATCTTTTTTGAGCATCACTTACAATGTTCATGATTTTGCACTAAAAAAGTTAATGAAAATAGATTTTCAGAAAATCAGGAAACATAATTTACCCCCCAACATTTCCCAGGGCACATTCTCTATGTGAGGACACTTCCTCTGACATGCAGGGGATCATTTCTTCTGTAGCCAGCCAGTTTCAGGAATCCAGGAGAAGCTCATTCACAGGTGCTGGGGCTATGGCAAGGTAACATCAAATCCATCCAAACCAAAGCTTGAATGTAGTTTGCCATGTGAACCGTGATTACAACTAAGCTAAGTCAAATGCACACTCAGCAGATTTTACCATACAAGCTTTATGAAGGGAAGTGAAACACATCAACAAAACTGTACAAAACTTGTAAATGTTAAGTGTGCATTTGACATGGCTTGAACAGAAAGCTACATACTGTATAAAGAGCTTGGAAGTATTTCTGTTTGACATCTTTCGGTCTCCCAGGCTCACCCACTTTCTGGTAATGCTGAGGAACTGGGCATCACACAGGCTTCGCAGAGAGCTTGAGCATCCCGACTCCTTCTTGGAGCGATACCGTGGACCTGACCTCAAAGACTTATCTAGTCGAGGAAGTAATGGCCAATCCTCTATAGGCCTTCCTGACAGGCCTCATAAGAGGAAGTAAGTCAAGAAAAAGGTTTTCTGTATGGTTTCTTTATACAGGCAGAGATGCCTTTGGTATAGAGTCCTTGAAAATGAAAGAATCATGCAGAGAATCATGGAGAGAATCATGCTGCATCTGTGCAAAAATACAGTATATCCGTACTGTGTGCAGATGATTCATAAAACAGATCACAGAGCTGAGGATTCATTTAATAATAATAAAAAAACTGGGTTGGAGTTTAAAATCGGAGGTTAAAATCCGAAAACAGTATGTAGATTTCCATGTAGAAACCCCCTTTAAGTAAAACAGTATCACAATAAATTGTAGAATAGAAACAAATGGAAACAGATGTTCACTATAGATATAGATAATAAATCAGCAGTAGTGAAGATCTATAGGTATTGTCCCAGAATCAGATCCCTCAAAATGTACTCCACGATAATAACAAAAACGAATGACTTTTGCTCCATAAGAAAAGCCAATCACTGGCCTCTGGCAGCTTACAATATGAACAACTGCAACAACAGACGAGTAAGTACCATGTAGAAACAGCTCCTTTAGATATAAACCCCTATATAGTGCATTATATATGACAGAAAAATAATTAACATGTGGATATGATAGATGCTAGATTGTAGAATCCTAAATAATAAACTTATCTCAAATATGAAATTTATAAAAACAGATGATAGTCTGACCTGTTTAGTACATTGCCTTAATAGTGTTCAGTGAATATTGGTGCTGCCCTCTGCAGGTTAACATGAGAGTTTACTAGTGGTAGTTCACACTAGTGATTTTTAGATACCAGACTAGTTTACTAGCTAATTCAAATAAAAACAACCCAAAATGTTACCTTCAGCAAAAAGGAGGACAAAAAGGAAGAAATAAAAAAAGATGAAGACAAGAAGGAAGAGAAAAAAGATGAGAAGGAAGAGAAAAAAGATGAAAAACAGGATGAGAAAAAAGATGAGAAAAAGGACGAAAAGAAGGATGATAAGAAAGATGATAAAAAGAAAGATGCTCCTCCTCAGCCGTGAGTATGCCACAAATGAAATTTTTAATGATAGTATAGTTTTAGTACTACTAATCAGATAATGATATTGATTATTCACAGATGAATGGTGTGATTTAGTATGTGTTCATTTTTGAAAGTGGCCAGACGATAATCTAAGATGTGTTTTAGGAAAGAAGTGTGGATCATGGATCCAGCCTCAGACAAGTATTACAGATGGCTTTCGGTCATAGCAGCCCCAGTGTTTTACAACCTGATGATGCTGGTGACAAGGTCCGTTCATGCAGAATCTCTCATGAAATCAAGAACTTGAGATGTGGCACGTGCTTCATTGTTTATATTTCTTTAGGGCCTGTTTCAATGAGCTTCAGAACTCTTACACAGTGCTTTGGATCGTCATGGACTATACCTCAGATGCAATCTATTATGTAGACACGTTTGTCAGATCAAGAACAGGTAGGGTGATTTTTCAGAAAGAATTAAAATATTTTATGAATAATATTATATTTAATATTTACTATCAATGTTAATAAATAATATTGATTTAATATACCCATTATATATACATATTAAATATTATATAAATATATAATATACAACATATAAATGCTGTTCTTGAAATTTCTATTCATCAAAGAACCCTGAAAAAAAAAGTATCACAGTTTCCACAAACTGTGGAAGCACAACTGTTTTCAAAGCTGATCATCAGCATATTAGATAAGGATTATATGACACTGAAAACTTGAGTAATGTCTCCTGAAAATTAAAGTTTGCATCACAGGAATATATTACATTTTAAAATGTATTATTATAGAAAATATTTATTTGAAATTGTAGTAATATTTCACAAAAAGTACTGCTCTACTGTATTTGTAATTAAATAAATGCACCCTTGATGAGCATAAGAGACTTCTTTCATACCACAAGCTTGTCAAATTTATATTCACATTTTTATTCTGCCTTTTTCAGGCTTCTTGGAGCAGGGTCTCCTCGTCAAAGATGCTAAGAAGTTGATGGATAATTACAGGAAAATCCCCCAGTTTAAATACGACATGTTTTCAATGATCCCGACAGATTTATTAATGCTGAAAGTGGGATTCAACAATCCTGAACTTCGCTTCAACCGCCTTTTCAAGATGGCACGTCTCTTCGAGTTCTTCGACCGCACAGAAACCCGCACAAACTATCCAAACATTTTCCGTATCAGTAACCTTGTACTTTACATCCTGATTATCATTCACTGGAACGCTTGCATTTTCTTTGCTATTTCCAAAACGATTGGCTTTGGGACTGACACATGGGTATATCCAAACATCAGCCACCCTGAATACGGCCGCTTGGCCAGAAAATACATCTACTGTCTGTACTGGTCCACTCTGACTCTCACCACCATCGGAGAAACGCCACCTCCTGTTAGAGACATCGAATACTTGTTTGTCGTTATGGACTTCCTCATCGGAGTGTTGATTTTCGCTACCATCGTCGGTAACGTCGGCGCCATGATCTCCAACATGAACGCTTCTCGTGCTGAATTTCAGGCCAAGATTGACTCCATCAAGCAGTACATGCAGTTCCGTAAGGTCAGCAAAGACCTGGAGGCCTGGGTCATCAAATGGTTTGACTACCTTTGGACAGAGAAGAAAACTTGTGATGAGAAGGAAGTCTTGAAGAATCTCCCAGACAAGCTCAAAGCTGAGATAGCCATCAACGTCCATTTAGATACACTGAAGAAGGTGCGAATCTTCCAGGATTGTGAAGCTGGACTTCTCATTGAGTTGGTGTTGAAGCTGCAACCTCAGGTGTTCAGTCCTGGAGACTACATATGTAAAAAGGGTGACCTTGGCCGAGAAATGTACATCATCAAAGAAGGCAAGCTTGCCGTAGTGGCCGATGATGGCGTCACGCAGTTTGTGGTGCTCAGTGACGGTGCTTACTTCGGAGAAATCAGTATCCTTGGAATCAAAGGCAGTAAAGCCGGAAACAGAAGAACGGCGAACATTCGTAGCGTGGGCTATTCTGACCTCTTTGCGCTGTCTAAAGACGACCTTGTGGAAGCGCTTACTGAATACCCAGATGCCAAAAAAGCCCTGGAGGAGAAGGGAAAGGCCATCTTAAGGAAAGACAACCTTCTTGATGAGGCAGTTGCTGGTGCTGGTGCCGATCCCAAAGATCTGGAAGAGAAGATTCACCATCTAGAGAACAACCTTGAAGTCATGACTGGTAAATTTGCCAAGCTTATGGGAGAATACACATCCTACCAGAGCAAAATGAAACAGAGGATCACCAACATGGAGAACAAAGTGAAAACACTACGGGTAGAAGATCTGTCGGAGGTTGTTGAGGACAAAAAAGAAGAGGAGAAGACGACAAAATAGTCAGCAGCATAGACATTGGGGTAAATGGGGTTTCCTATCCATGTACATATTTCTTAACATAGCACATTACTTTTAAACTGTTTATACTTATCTATTTATAAATTTTACATGACATTGTACTAATTGCCATATATGTGACCCTGGACCACAAAACCAGTCATAAGGGTACATTTCTCGAAATTGTGGTTTATACATCATCTGAAAGCTGAATAAATAAGTTTTCCATTGATGCATGGTTTGATAGGATAGGACAATATTTGGCCGAGATACAACTATTTGAAAATCTGGAATCTGAGGTTGCAAAAAAATCTAAATATTGAGAAAATCGCCTTTAAAGTTGTCCAAATGAAGTTCTTAGCAATGCATAATACTAATCAAAAATGAAGTTTTGATATATTTATGGTAGGAAATTTACAAAATATCTTCATGGAACATGATCTTTACTTAATATCCTAATGATTTTTGGCATAAAAGAAAAATCGATAATTTTGACCCATACAATGTATTTTTGGGTATTGCTAAAAATATACCCAAGTGACTTGAGACTGGTTTTGTGGTCCAGGGTCAGATGTGTTCTCATGTGTATTTATTCAATATGTGCAGTATAAACAGCTCAGATGACAGAAAGCAGGACAGAGATACACTACCATTCAAAAGTACGGGGTCATAAATATTTTAAAAACAGCAATATCCTGAAATATTATTACAACCGTTTTCTATTTAAATCTATTTTAAAATGTACTTTCTGTGATGCAAAGCTGATTTTTTTGCAGCATCATTACTCCAGTGTCACATGATCCTTCAAAAATCATTCTAATATGCTGATTTGGTGCCCAAGAACCATTTCTTATTATGATCAATGTAACAATATAAATGTAAATATAAATAGATATATATTTTTTTACCTAAAAACTTTTGAACAGCAGTCTTTGTGGTGTGTCAAAAACGTGGCCAAAAAAAGTCACTTCACACTGTATGAGGTCTACATTTGTAGTACAAAAGAGGAATAATACTCCAATTATTAATTTGGCATAAGTATGAGAACATAAATTCTAAAAGAATATTTAGTTCCTTTGATGATGTTCTGCTCATTAAACATTTACATTATTTTAATATGGCTAATAGCGTTGCTCGAAAAACAACTTAACATGTACAATGTTAAAATCATTCCAGACACAAGCCAAAACATTTCATTATACTATCCAAGAGTACCCAAATGTGTTCTTTAATAAACATTCTAACAAATGCTGTTTGTTAGTTGTACTATGTAAACCAGAAGATGAACTAGAAATGCTCAACAGACTAGGTATGTATTGTGTGTGTGCCATATTAGGGACCACAAACTGTACTCGTAGAGATAATATGGTATAGAAAAGGTGAAACAGTGTATGTCTAAATTTTATATAAAAATTACTATTTAAAAAAAACAAAAACTAAATACCAGCTTGATGCCAAACTCCAGGCAACCGAATCCTAAAGTGTGTAAAATCTTTGTTATCTAAGTTAATCTTGGAGCTAAATGTAAAAAAAAACAAAACAGTATTTTCCCTTCGATATGGAGTTGAATTAAATTTAGTGTTTGCTAACTTTGTATGCATTTTACATTATAAATGGTTTTGTGTAAACTCCTGAATTGTGACACCACAAAAGACCCAGGAGTTGAAATCACACAATCTCTTCATCACATTTCCACACTTGGTTTGTTTTTCAGTTTTGAATTTATTTAAGAATAACTTGAAACAATCAAATGATGTCATTCTCAATATCAAGTTCTGTTTCCCCCTTTTATGTTAGCGCCATCAGCAGTGGAACAAACCACAGTCACATTTAATATGCAAGAGGGAAAAAGGAAAAACAAAAAGTGTAGAAGGTATCACTAAAGTGGGTTTCCAGCTATGCCTGGACAAACCGGAGCGGCGATTCTCAGCATATATGTTTGGCACAGCAAGATAGTTGTACAATTTGTGCCAATTTCCCCTCATTTTCATCCAACATTATAGGGCCAGACACTGTGCAGAGCAAAAGGAAAAAAAAGAGCAACTAAAACAGAAACAGTTTCTTCATGGGGCACTGTCAATTAGCATTCACTGACTAAAAGTCTGCCATCCTGAATTAAAACAAGACAGATAACAAAACAAAACACTTGTAGGAAGCCTATGAGAGAGGTTTATGGGAAGGTTAGATCTCTCTTTTGTAACACTACTTGTTTTTGTCATGAGTGCACCACGAGTGTGGATTGATTTTAGCAAACAGATCAATTCTGTGTGAGAGAGAAAGAGCTGGCTCTGAAGCAAAATGCAGAACACTGGCCATAAAAGAGCAGCACAACAAACAATGCAGTTCCTCAATAAATACAGATTCCCGGACATGAAACTGAGACTGGAGCTGCTCTGTACCTTTGAAAGCATTGCTGCAAATGCAAACGGACTAGGGAAGACCTATGAAACACAAGCCAAAAAATGTCAAAGGGCAGACCCCCCCCAAAAAAAAAACCCCAAGAGACATTCTGAATATTGAGTTAAGTGCACTTTCACAGTTCAACCATAATACATCAATAAAGTTCCACTTCCTCCCTTTGATCTCGTTAAGTTTAGACGGTGATCAGTCCTGCAGGTGTTGAAAACTTCTAACCGTCTCTCCTTTTCATGACTACGAAAGCAAAAAGTGAGTGGGACTTCCTGGCAGACATGACAAGAGATTCCATCCCTTAAAATAAATAATGCTATATCACAGTGCATACAAAAAGGGAACCTTAACACTTACATAAGAGGGACAGAAAGAGCCAAGAGTCCAGTGTGGTTTAATCTACTATTTAGGCACAGGCACACGGTCACCAGAACTTTCCCATTTTACCCCATTTCACACCTGGCCTTACATTTAAACTTGAGTTAAGTGCACTTTCACAGTTCAACCAAAATACATCAAATTTCCACTTCCTCCCTTTGATCTTATTAAGTTTAGATGGTGATCAGTCCTGCAGGTGTTGAAAACTTCTAACCGTCTCTCCTTTTTATGACTACGAAAGCAAAAAGTGAGTGGGACTTCCTGGCAGACATGACAAGAGATTCCATCCCTTAAAATAAATAATGCTATATCACAGTGCATACAAAAAGGGAACCTTAACACTTACATAAGAGGGACAGAAAGAGCCAAGAGTCCAGTGTGGTTTAATCTACTATTTAGGCACAGGCACACGGTCACCAGAACTTTCCCATTTTACCCCATTTCACACCTGGCCTTACATTTAAACTTGATATTTACTTTTAGTTGTTGATGTAGCTGAATTCTCCTTTGACGCACAAATGAGACCTCTGAGGGCGAGTGAGTTCTTTTGTGGATCCCGGTGCCTCAGAGCATGCCGAAGCCTTTGGCGTAAGTGATGGCTTTAAGGAGTCTCTCTCTAAGTTTCTCCTTGGTGGAGTATTCAGGGAGGAGCAGCACGTTGAAGCAAGTATGAGAAGTGGGTAACCTGACCATAGGAGGGGAGGAAGAACGTATTAATTTAAGAAGACTTTGCATATTTATTGCTGTAGAGATGTATATAGATGGACAATGTAATTTACATATGGTAAAACTGTAATTATACACGTATACTTGAACGCTCTTAGTAAAGAGAACGTAATACATCGTTGCAACTTACTAAAATGGTTGTTTCTGAATTTGCATAGCTATGCTACTGTTTTTTTGTAAGCAATAAAAAGCAGGTTTACTTGATTTGATCCCATGAATTCTTAAAAAAAAAAAAAAAAGTGCTACAAAAAAGCACTGGGTGAATATTGAAAAAAAGCATTGAAGAACCATTACGATTATTGAATTATGACATTATTTTCATGACAATTAAGCATGTCCGGAAGGTAGAGGTGTGGAGAAAAAAACAACAATTCAGCTGCATGATGACACAACCATAGGCCTGGTTCACACAGAATGCATTTTTTTCATTCCACTGTGTTACTTTCCCATTGTTTTTCTATGTAAACATGATAGACAGATCTTTGTTTCTCTATTGGCGCTTTTCCACTGCGTGGTACAACTCGGCTCGGTACGGTTCAGTACGGCACGGCACCGTTCGGCTCGGCACGGTTTGCGTTTCCACTGCAGTTCAGTACCGCTTTAGAGTGGGCGGGATTATTCACATGTCGTTATAGTTGTGCCGCCTCTACTACCACGACTCCTAAAAAAACTTTTTCATTCCGCATCGCCCCATCAAGCTCTCGCTGGATCCGCTCCTCTGCTATCAACGAGAGGAACGTCTGTACTTCCGCAACAGACAACAAAACTTTTTGGTTGTTAAAAAAAGGTGCGCTCGTTCAAAACAGTTGCGTTCAATCCTTCGCTGGCTGTGCTGATTTAAATCTAGCGGTTCTTTTGTGTTTGTGTCGCAAGTTCAGTGACGCAGGTAGTGACGATTCTCTCCGGCCAATCCGTGATCAGCAGAGTTTACACGTCACATTTTGGTAACGGTACGGTTCACTTGGAACCACAACCGAAGTGGTACTAAAAAAAGTACCAGGTACGAGGTACTGTACCCAGTGGAAAACCCCCCAAAAGTGAACCGTACCGAGCCGTACCGTGCCGTACCATGCAGTGTAAAAGCGCCATATGTAAACTCACTAGACGGATAGCTTTGACTGCTGGGCTCGCATCTTTTGCAGCATCTCATACATGAGTGCCATGTTTTCAGATCGCCATGCCAAGTTAAGAGAACTTAAAAAAAAAAAAAAATAAATAAAAAATAAAAATAAATAAAAAATAAAAACTTTTCTAAAGACGCTGCATTTTTTCTCAATTCCAACGCCCAGGTCTCACATTTTTCAAAGCAAAAACGTGATCCGAGTCAATGGCCCCATATTCTGACTCAAGATTGAATCGATCCGATACATGATCGTACAACTATTTGAACAAGGTATGATGTAAAAAACCTGAACTCATTATTGAGCGACAGTGTAGAGAGGCAGAATTTGAGTTTACCTGTCTGAGTCAGGGCCATTTTTGGCAATAATCATCTTGAGTTTGCCTAAACCTCCAACTGGAGCTCTATCTGTGCCAGTGGTGAATTGAAGAAACAGCCTCTTCTGCTCCTGCCCGAATGAGTGCACAGTCTCCCAGAAATCCCTGATGTGTGTCAAAAATATCATTTTTAATACACTTTTAATTTCACATAGGAAGTAGTATTTACAACTAGTGGTCGACTGATATTGTGCTTGTAAATGCTGATGTGAATATCTGGAGGGCAAGATGGCTGATGCGTAATATAACGCCCATAATTAAATGACAACAAAACAAATTAAAAATTGCTCACATAAAAATGAATCATTAACAAGATGCTAATCTTGCACAACATTTAGTCGTGATATACCTGAAAACGGAATATTTATTATCCATTGACAAAGCTGTCAGTAGGTTTTGTAACTGGAGAAACAAACTTTAAATGGCCAAATATCAGCCGATCACTGCTAGTAACTATTAAGTCACAGAGAAAATAATAATCCACACAACATTAAAAATTGTATTATACATAATGTAATTATTTTAATAAGCATCCACATACTTAATAATGCAAGAGTCTTTGTTGTATCCACCATCATATTCTGTACTCTCTTCAAGTGCTTGAAAGTCAAGATTCTGCACGAGAAAAACACAAAGTTATGGGTTTATATGTATGGCTCTGCCACATGTGTAAGAACAGCCTGGAAGCAGGTAACAATCTGTAGCCAACTCACCCTGCTACCACATATAAGCAGCTCAATTTCCTCCGGTCGAAACAGATATTTCAGCGGAGATTCATTAGTGACCATGTGGAATCCTCTTCTGAAGGCCTTGAACTGTTTCTCCACACTTTTGTTCAGCATGTACTCTGCATAGATATATATATATATATATATAATCGTTTTCTGTAGAGATGCACTGATACTACAAGGTTTTCTGCTAATCCTGTCCACTAAATAATTGCTATGTGACAGAGAAAGAATCAACTCGCCCCAAATATTTTGATGAGCAGTCACCGTGTGCTAAAGTCATAATGACGGGGTGTGCCACTAAAGTGCTGATGTACCTGCCTAAATCTCCTTCCAGACACAATTTATGCCCTAAATCCGCCTGTATCCTGTACAAGTGCAAACAGACAGCTGCTTCACAGCATACCTTCAATATGAGAACAGGACATGCACTCCCACTTGCAATAATGCTGAAATGTTGCTCTTTGTAAATACATAATCTCATTGTCAATGTACAACATGAAGTTGAATTGCAGTGGAACAAAATGATCTTATGCTTCAAGCAAGCCAAAAGGCCTTTATCATTAATATAAGGCCATGTTAACATAAGATGCGCTCTTGAAAAAAAAGCTCGTTTGGAAAGGCATTACATAGTGTCTTGTTGGATTTTGCAGGATTTGAATCTACAATTTAAGTCTGTCTGCATGTGAAAAACATACATGCCACTATGCCTAAAGTGTCATTTAAATGTATACACAAGCAGAAACTTCAAAAATGTACAGGGAGTGTTCAAAAATGTTATAACATCGTTATAAAAAAGAATCAAAGAATCCTCACAAAACGTATAATGGTTTCCATACAATATTAAGCAGCACAGCTGTTTTCAACATTGATAACAATAAGAAATGTTTCTTGAGCACCAAATCAGCATATTAAAATGATTTATGAAGAATGATGTGGCACTGAAGGCTGCTGAAAATTAGCTTTGCCTTCACAGGAATAAATTACATTTAAAATAAAAAAAAATACTATTTTAAATTGTAATTTCACTTTCTTTTTTGATCAAATAAATTAAGACGTGATGAGCATAAGAGTGCAGAGACCCAATTCGTGCTATGTGTTCACTGGCAGATATGAACATGTTTGTGTTTTTAAATGCTGAATGAATGAATGTAATGCTGGTGTAAAAGTGGACTAACCTTTCTGTTCTCATTGGTAACTGGGATTTTATCTCCTCCTTCCTTTAAATCATACATTAGTGGGTTTCCAAACAGGTCTGTTTGTGAGATCTGGAAAGTAATCATCATGTCTTCTTCCACATTACCTTCATACGCCAACAGGTCCTTCAGACTCTGATAAAGAACCTGAAGAAACAGATGATCGGAACCATTAT
>NW_015539876.1:64458-77451 GCF_001515605.1 Sinocyclocheilus anshuiensis
TGACAAACTCCTCGAAGGGGATGAGGGGTTTTCGACAGTCCGAGGTACGAATGCCCAGTTCCGTCTCCAGCGGATCCACCCGAGGGCCTTTCTTATTGCGTCGTTCCTCGCCGAGCAGCTCCTGCAGGGTCAGCTCACTGGACTCCGGGATCGGTTCATCATCCTCCTCCTCGTTGTGACCCATGTCTAGGTCGCCGCCCAGCACATTTGCATAGTAGACGATTTTCAAGCACTTGGTGGCTGCCACCACACCATCATCCTCATTGACCAGGTTGTCGCTGCTGAACTCGTTGCTGATAACCGTGTAGGTAATAAGCTGCTGGAAAGTCTCGACCAGACGTCGGATCTGGTCTGCGCTGTACTGCGACCACAACCGCGCAAGCTTGGCCAGAGCCGGAAGAGGTAGCTTGCTCATTGCCTTGCAGAATTGCGGCAGGGCGATTTCTAAGTATTCTGGACTGTGGAGGTTAATGTTCTCCATGACGATGATGAAGACGTTCAGGTAATTAGAGTCAGCGGCGTACACGTTGTGATAGGTGAGGTCACACTCTACATTGGGCGACAGGTAGACTAACGCATTGAGGAATGCTGCTTCAATCTTCTCATTCGATAATAGTCTGTCGTACACTCTTCTTACAGCCTCAATGTCTACAGAAACTTCTATGGGACCCAACTTTTGGACGTTGTTTTCTCCGTGAGAAGGCCCGTCTGCACTTGACGCAGAGGCTTCGGGTTCCACCTCCATGGCTGTGGACGAACCAGAGGCCGTTTCTTTCTCATCTTCATCTTTGTCCTCATCCTTGGCCTGAAGGGACTTGAGCTCTTCCTTGGTGTGTTGTTTGGCCTTGCGGAAACTCTGGACCAGACTCTCCGCGCTTGAGAAAACCCTACCGATGACACGGATTAGAGGAGAATAGTCCTCGGTCTCACTGCAGAGGCTCAGGATTTCATACACCTTCTCCTCTGTCAAGTAATTCAGATCTGCCGAAGAACACGGTAAAGAATATTTAATCATTTGCGTGGTAAGGCAAAGGTATGATTCAGAAAGTAGCTTGAAATTGGATTCGGGATTAAGGTGATGTTGTGACAGAGACATTAGCTGTACCTCAGCAAAGTTGTGTTTTTTATTATTATTTTAATCTTAAACTTGCTTTGTTTGTCTTTTTTTCACCTTCATAGTGTGAATGCCTTTTTTGCAAATTTTCACCTATCAGAAAGAAGTTGGAAGTTGGAATCGGGGGGGGAGGGTGTGGTAAACTTACAGCACTTAAAGGGGTCATATGATGCTTTTTTAAAGATCATTATTTTGTGTATTTGTTCTTCAATACTGAATATTTACTAGAAAAATGCGATGCTCTGTTTGCATAACTGAGAAATACTTCAATAATGATAGTTAATTCAATTAATAATGAATTTACTAAATAAAAATGAGTAATTAGGTTTTAAAAGTGTGTTCAATAGCACATTCATGTTATCAAAATCATAAAATGTCATATTTGTATATATATATATATATATGTGGTTTGTTTTAGGATTTGTATTCCTTTTTTAAATTATTTTCTTGCTTTTTTTTTCTCATAACAAAGCATTTGGAAACTACATGATGTGATCGAGCTTTCGCAGTGGCTGGCCCAAAGTTGTGGAACAACTTACCACTGCGTGTTAGAACTGCTTCTACATTAGCTGAATTTAAATCCATGCTTAAAAATCATTTTTTTCTCTTGTGCTTTCAAACTTTTGCAATTCTATTGTGTTTCCTGTTTTTACTTTTTGTTTTTTACTGTTATGTACAGCACTTTGGCCAACCAAGGTTGAATTTAAATGTGCTTTATAAAATAATATTTGATTTGATATAAGTTCTAAAAAAAAATTCAAGAAATATCAATTCTATTGAAATTCTGCAATCGTGATAACGCTGTTCACCTCTAAAGTCCTCCCTTGTGGGTTGTAGGTCCTTATGGTTCATCTTCCCGTTGCTGCAAGCAGAGAACTTGTGAGCTCCTTTGGCACTGTTCTCTGGGAAGGCTGAACTGGCTCCTTTCTTAGAGGGATGAGGATCACACAGTTTGGCATTATTCTTATATAACTCCAGGGCCTTGATGGCCGCTGCATTGTTATCCATGCGCTGGAAACCTGGAGAAGAGCCACAAGCCTCATTCGTGCAGGCCTCATTTCCACAGCCCTCTGTTAACTGGTGGTAGTAGCGCTCAATTAAATGTTTTGCAGCCGCTCGCTTCCTGTATCAGACATTCAAACAGGGCAGCAAGGGGATTAGTATGGTTCAATCCCAAAATAAATTCACAAAAGTGCAAATATTTCTCTACTAATCAAACTCAAATAAAACCATTCATTTGAATTTCTCAACAGCCTTCAAAACATGTTGACTGTTGCAGGTACACATGAAAATACTTTCAAAATGATGGAAAAATCAAGCATTATACTTACATTTTTTTAAAGAGAATTATTAATCTGAAACAAATGATTGGAATATCTATTATGCAGCTACTTATTGTTAGTAGCCATGCCTTCAAAATTCTTTTTGCACGGACACGGACAAAATATCATGCACTGATCTGTCACAACAGAAAACATTCAATGCACATTTGTGTCTTCATATCCTCACTGATTTGATATCAGTCTAATATAAAGGCACACAAAATGTTTCAGGTTCAATAAGTTGCTCTATTGACAGCATTTGTGGCATAATATTGAACAATGCTGAAAATAAGTGACTCATCTCTCAGTTTGCAAAAATTTAATAAATAAATACAAATCAGTAACAGTAACACTTACAGAACTTACAATGGAAGTAAATAAAAGTCAGCTTTTCTTGGGGTTTACAATAATATTTGAAACGTGTATTTTTATTACGGCTTTAACAGGATTATTCATCAAAAACTGCTTATTTGATTTGTACCTAAAGTATGCTTTTTGGAATGAGACTTTACTAGGTGGATGAATTTCTGTCTACCTGTCACCACCGTAATTCATGTCAACACATATACTGTAACCTTGAGGTCTTATGGCTATACTTTTAAAACAGTGCATATATTTCATGTTCATTGCTTGTCTTTACTTCCAAGTGTTTTACTGTAAACATGATTTCTCCTTTTTTTAACTAAGGGACCAGATTCTGGTTGAAATGAGTGGATTTTGATGGCAAAATTCTGCCTAGTATTGGTAAATGTGACCACACCTTTATGATAATGAAGAATTAGCTTATTCTTAAATGGATAGTTCAACCAAAAATGAAAATTCCATCATCATTTACTCAACCTCTAGGTCTAAACCTGTATGAATTTTTTTTTTCAGCTGTTGAACACAAAAGAAAATATTTTAAAGAATATTGGTAACCAAACAGTTGACTTCTATAGAAAAAAATACTATGGAAGTCAATGGCTACTGTCAACATTTTAGTTACCAACATTCTTTGAAATATCAGCAGGAGAAATAAACTCATACAGGAACAAGTGGAGGGTGAGTAAATGATGACAGAATTGGGTGAACTATTACTTTTATGCAAACTGCAGAATGGAGTCAGTAATCTGGAAACTGGCTATGCATGCTGAGAAAATGTGAAAAATAAATAAATAAATAAAGAACACACACAACAATCTTACCAATCAGCAAGTTCGGTGAGTATTTCAAGTTAAGGAACCCATTAAAAACAAAAATTTCAAGTTGAAAAACACAAGGTATAAACAAAGAAACTTACATTAGACTTGCTTAAAGTTTGCAATATCACACTCTTCTGCGGCTCTGAACTGAACAAAGAGACCAAAAGGTGGTCAGGTAGCAATCCTGCAGATGAACAGAGAACGGTCACTCACACACATCAAAAACTTTACTGCTGTACAGACAATATCCACAGATGACTGGGAACAGTTCACTTAATAATGACCGATAAAAGGGATAGTTCTTCCAAAAATAAAAACGACCACATTAACTACTGATCATAACTGCTCAAGGTGATTGAGAAACATTGTACTGTGTGTAAACACGAACCTATACGTGCATCACGGTCAGAATGTCACCATGGACAGTGACTTAAAACCAAGCGAGCTGCCTACCTAGACTTTATTCTGGAACCCTACGATGTCCAAAAATGCTGTCTAGGTAGTCAGCGCACTAGTTTTTGACACACAGTCCATGTGACCGCAAGAAGAGCAGCAACATAAACCTAAACAGAGGCCCGAACTAAAAACACACTGTGTGCTTTCGCAATGAAAACATCCTGTGTACCGGTAAACAGTTGTTTACCCCGAGCAGAAGGAGGGGAGGCCGCAAAGGGGCAGGCAGGGGGTATGACAGTGCACAAACAACTTCAGCCTTGCACACGCAGTCAATCTCCTACAGCTCATTTTAAAACGAACGAACACAGACCTTATGCTCATGATTACAGTGAGATAATGATTGGTGCGCTTAAGGCAGAGTGAGGGCAGCAAATCGTGTAACCTTGCAGTAACTGTCATGTGGAGTAACAGCAGGAAAGAGCAGAGTACGTTAACTAGTTAGCCTAGCTGCAGTTAACCACCGTCTGACATTTCAAAGACACAGACAGATTTTACTTAACGGTTATTATTGCGTAATCAAAGGCGAGGAAGTATTTAGGATATCGGGACTAAACAGATTTCGCTTGTTTACCAGAAACCCCCTCCGTCCCTCCCCGGAGCTGTTAGCAGCGCGGCTAACTGGCCTAACAGCGCTTATTACGGCTTCGAACAAGCGCGATCGGGGTGGGAGAGGTGTAATTCATGTTTTGACAGCTTACTTCTGAAGATGTTCTGATGCGGACAAATGAATCTGGTCGCTCAACATCACAATTGCTCCGAATGCGGCGTGTATTCAACTCCAACCCCTCCACAAAATATTCGCGGCCATCTTGATCTACTGAGGCAAACACGAAGAGCGATCCCACAATGCAGTGCGGCACGAGGACGACCATCAGTATAAAACCCACGGCACAGCGACGTTCTGGCAGTTAGTCAAGATCAGTGAGATGTGTTGAAAAGTGATAAAACGTTGAAAATTGTATTCATGAGCTCAAATTAACAAAGCCTTGAAACACTCACGACATTTAAAAAAAAATTTTTTTTATACATGAATATTATATTATATATAATATAATTATACATATACACTGAAAGGAAAACTTAAGGAAACTAGATTTGCATTTGCTGAAGGAAATACCAGTGCTTTTCTTGCTAGTAGTGGGATTTTGATTCAGCTCAGTGATTCGAATCTTTTTTAGTCAGTTCACCAAAAATATTCATTTATTGACGAGTTCAGTGGTACCTGCAGATTACATTGTTACGCCAGTAGGGGGCGACGGTCACACCAATGATAACTATAACTACAAAGTTTTATCAATCATTCTAATTCTATGAGATTAGGAATGTCCACACCACAGCTGTAATACTGTTGGAATCACTTTCAGATTTTTTATTTTTATTTTTATTTTATTTCTTCACAGTTGATGAATGATAAAACAACTGACAGTCTATCAGAATCCATCAACCCCCAAAGAAGCATTTAAAGTGGCAGACACATAACTGCACATTTGGAATAAAAAAGGTTATCGTCTGTTGGTGTTGACGCTGTTATGGTTATAGTTATGCTACTTAGCTACCAGGGAATGTTCCCATAACATTCACTAACATTATTTGACAGTTATGTAAATGTTAGGACAAAATGTTCTGAAAATGATGTTAATGGACCAATCTTATTTATTTAAAGTTGTCTTACTTACAACTTTATTATGTTGTCTCTTGATGATGAGATAAAACATTCTAAACATTCTCTTTTCAGCACATCCATTTGATGTCATTTGTACTTAATGAATGTTTGAGAGTTTGAAAAAAACATTTCTCAGAAAAACATTATTGGAACATTGTTATGATGTTATTTTTATTGTTATTGGTAATGGCTCTTTAGTGAGTTATTGAATAATTTATTCAACTTTCACAACCCTGATTGCACACGTAGGCCTACATCACGGAGATGACAGTTTGACGTCTGCATTTCCATCTGCAAGATGTTTTTTTTTAGAGTGTTGGCTCATCTACAATACGTCGATAGGACGTTTCCTATCAGATGTCAAATAGACGTTTAGAAAATGCCTTTAAGATGTTTATGATTTAGAATGTATGTAAAACTGACATCTTAAAGCGTCTATCAGATGTTTGTACACAGCAGATGCTTTCCAGATGAAGTGATCTTTAACAGACATCTTGTAGACATACGTGTGCTATCTGGGAAGAGACGGAAGTCTTTGTGTATCTGCAAATCTACTGAGAGACTTCAATAACAGTCACAATTCAGCATGCAAATACTGCGATGATATATCATTGCTGTTTTGAATGCTGAGCATTCTGTCAGTATAAAGGTGCATTCAAACCAAGAATGATAACTATAAAGACAATTATAACAATAACTATATCAGCTCTGTTTATTATTAGTGTGTGCTGCAGTTATGTCGTCTGTTGCTTTAAATGCTCAGGTGGATTTTGATTGGCTGCCAGTGTTTTTATTGTTCATCAGCTGGAAAAAAAAGGTCCTGAAAGTGATTTCAACAATATTGATCCTTTGTGTTGTTATCGTTATAGTTGTTGTGTGGACGTCCTCCCAAACATAGAACGATTATTAAAACTTTGCTATTGTTATTGTTATAGTCATCGTCCTTAGAAATCAGTGTAATTTAAAAAATATTTCTTGAAATGATTGAAATTACAAAAATGGAGAATGCCACTCATAAGCCTGAAATGATTTAATAGACAAAGTTTGAATAGAGACTGCACATTCAATGGTTCGGGCTGAATTTATTGCAGAAGTTTGAAACTTATGTTTACGGGTTTAGGGGAAAAAAACCCTAACCAGAATGTTTGAAGTATATCAATACAGCGCTATCTTGCAAGCACTGTAATAAAATAGCTGTGAATAACCCAGCTTGAATAATGGAAGCACAAACTGAATAGCTACCTATTTACTGGTTTCCGAGACATTGAAGTCTGTTCCTGTATCGACAGCCTATCACACGACCCTATTCACATCTCACTAGCCTTTTACAGCTGCAAGCAGCAGCAGCAGCAGCAGCAGCAGCTGTAAAAGACTTAATTACCATTTATTGATCTGAGCTTTTGTTCTTTATCTAACAGTGTAACACAGATTTATCAATTTGCTCAGACGTGCAAGAAAAATCTCCATTTCTTAACAAAAAATGCAAAGCATATGACACAAGCCATCACTGAATACAAGATCTGTGTATTACAATAACATGATGGTATGACTGCAGTGACCAGGAACATTTTAGAGTCAGCACTGCTACAATGCAACATGGGAAAAATGTTAGATCTTTGAACATCTGACTCTTATCCCAAGCTGTTCATCACTGTAAAATGCATGAACATCACCCGTTAGATTACACATGCATCCCGCTGTGTGTTTTGCTTATCTCACAGACCTGCAAGAAAATCACAATTTTCTTCTGAAAGAGACAAGAGACATCCTATAAATTCAGAGGAAGCTCTTGTGGGCTTGAATAATGGAAAAGGTTACTGTTTATGATGATGCAGCTGTGGAGAATGAGGATCTCATGAATATAAACAGCTGTTTAGCCCGGAGTCAACACGGTTTGAGATCCCACCCCACTCATACAAATCTGCCGAAGCATTATGAGATGGAAAGACTGAACTAATCTAAAGTTGTCGTGCAGCATTTCTATTGAAAACAAGAGGCGAAAACAATTGATATTTTTTTAACACACAGACTAGGCATATGTTCACAAAATATTTGTGAAACTAGCATGTCTATGAGATGCCCGCACTAAAGATTCGAAAAATATTTTGTCCTCAATTTAAAAAAAAAAACTATTTTGATTTGTAAAATTAAGTTTTGATTCGTTTATAAAGCATGCTTAACAACAAAACTAACCAAAGGGCAAAACTTATATAACTACCGTTCAGAAGTTTCTTATGCTCAACAAGGCTGAATTTGTTTGATCAAAAATACAGTAAAAAATTTAATATTGTGAAATACTAATTCAAAAGAACTGCTTTCTATTTTAACGAAGAGTTATTTAAAATTTTAATAATATTTTACAATATTACTGTACACTCTTAAAAATAGAGGTTCTTTATTGCCATATTATATATAATATAATTATACATATACACTGAAAGGAAAACTTAAGGAAACTAGATTTGCATTTGCTGAAGGAAATACCAGTGCTTTTCTTGCTAGTAGTGGGATTTTGATTCAGCTCAGTGATTCGAATCTTTTTTAGTCAGTTCACCAAAAATATTCATTTATTGACGAGTTCAGTGGTACCTGCAGATTACATTGTTACGCCAGTAGGGGGCGACGGTCACACCAATGATAACTATAACTACAAAGTTTTATCAATCATTCTAATTCTATGAGATTAGGAATGTCCACACCACAGCTGTAATACTGTTGGAATCACTTTCAGATTTTTTATTTTTATTTTTATTTTATTTCTTCACAGTTGATGAATGATAAAACAACTGACAGTCTATCAGAATCCATCAACCCCCAAAGAAGCATTTAAAGTGGCAGACACATAACTGCACATTTGGAATAAAAAAGGTTATCGTCTGTTGGTGTTGACGCTGTTATGGTTATAGTTATGCTACTTAGCTACCAGGGAATGTTCCCATAACATTCACTAACATTATTTGACAGTTATGTAAATGTTAGGACAAAATGTTCTGAAAATGATGTTAATGGACCAATCTTATTTATTTAAAGTTGTCTTACTTACAACTTTATTATGTTGTCTCTTGATGATGAGATAAAACATTCTCTGAACAACATTTTCAGCACATCCATTTGATGTCATTTGTACTTAATGAATGTTTGAGAGTTTGAAAAAAACATTTCTCAGAAAAACATTATTGGAACATTGTTATGATGTTATTTTTATTGTTATTGGTAATGGCTCTTTAGTGAGTTATTGAATAATTTATTCAACTTTCACAACCCTGATTGCACACGTAGGCCTACATCACGGAGATGACAGTTTGACGTCTGCATTTCCATCTGCAAGATGTTTTTTTTTAGAGTGTTGGCTCATCTACAATACGTCGATAGGACGTTTCCTATCAGATGTCAAATAGACGTTTAGAAAATGCCTTTAAGATGTTTATGATTTAGAATGTATGTAAAACTGACATCTTAAAGCGTCTATCAGATGTTTGTACACAGCAGATGCTTTCCAGATGAAGTGATCTTTAACAGACATCTTGTAGACATACGTGTGCTATCTGGGAAGAGACGGAAGTCTTTGTGTATCTGCAAATCTACTGAGAGACTTCAATAACAGTCACAATTCAGCATGCAAATACTGCGATGATATATCATTGCTGTTTTGAATGCTGAGCATTCTGTCAGTATAAAGGTGCATTCAAACCAAGAATGATAACTATAAAGACAATTATAACAATAACTATATCAGCTCTGTTTATTATTAGTGTGTGCTGCAGTTATGTCGTCTGTTGCTTTAAATGCTCAGGTGGATTTTGATTGGCTGCCAGTGTTTTTATTGTTCATCAGCTGGAAAAAAAAGGTCCTGAAAGTGATTTCAACAATATTGATCCTTTGTGTTGTTATCGTTATAGTTGTTGTGTGGACGTCCTCCCAAACATAGAACGATTATTAAAACTTTGCTATTGTTATTGTTATAGTCATCGTCCTTAGAAATCAGTGTAATTTAAAAAATATTTCTTGAAATGATTGAAATTACAAAAATGGAGAATGCCACTCATAAGCCTGAAATGATTTAATAGACAAAGTTTGAATAGAGACTGCACATTCAATGGTTCGGGCTGAATTTATTGCAGAAGTTTGAAACTTATGTTTACGGGTTTAGGGGAAAAAAACCCTAACCAGAATGTTTGAAGTATATCAATACAGCGCTATCTTGCAAGCACTGTAATAAAATAGCTGTGAATAACCCAGCTTGAATAATGGAAGCACAAACTGAATAGCTACCTATTTACTGGTTTCCGAGACATTGAAGTCTGTTCCTGTATCGACAGCCTATCACACGACCCTATTCACATCTCACTAGCCTTTTACAGCTGCAAGCAGCAGCAGCAGCAGCAGCAGCAGCTGTAAAAGACTTAATTACCATTTATTGATCTGAGCTTTTGTTCTTTATCTAACAGTGTTAACAGTGTTTATCAATTTGCTACCTATTTACTGGTTTCCGAGAAATTGAAGTCTGTTCCTGTATCGACAGCCTATCACACGACCCTATTCACATCTCACTAGCCTTTTACAGCTGCAAGAAGCAGCAGCAGCAGCAGCAGCAGCAGCTGTAAAAGACTTAATTACCATTTATTGATCTGAGCTTTTGTTCTTTATCTAACAGTGTAACACAGATTTATCAATTTGCTCAGACGTGCAAGAAAAATCTCCATTTCTTAACAAAAAATGCAAAGCATATGACACAAGCCATCACTGAATACAAGATCTGTGTATTACAATAACATGATGGTATGACTGCAGTGACCAGGAACATTTTAGAGTCAGCACTGCTACAATGCAACATGGGAAAAATGTTAGATCTTTGAACATCTGACTCTTATCCCAAGCTGTTCATCACTGTAAAATGCATGAACATCACCCGTTAGATTACACATGCATCCCGCTGTGTGTTTTGCTTATCTCACAGACCTGCAAGAAAATCACAATTTTCTTCTGAAAGAGACAAGAGACATCCTATAAATTCAGAGGAAGCTCTTGTGGGCTTGAATAATGGAAAAGGTTACTGTTTATGATGATGCAGCTGTGGAGAATGAGGATCTCATGAATATAAACAGCTGTTTAGCCCGGAGTCAACACGGTTTGAGATCCCACCCCACTCATACAAATCTGCCGAAGCATTATGAGATGGAAAGACTGAACTAATCTAAAGTTGTCGTGCAGCATTTCTATTGAAAACAAGAGGCGAAAACAATTGATATTTTTTTAACACACAGACTAGGCATATGTTCACAAAATATTTGTGAAACTAGCATGTCTATGAGATGCCCGCACTAAAGATTCGAAAAATATTTTGTCCTCAATTTAAAAAAAAAAACTATTTTGATTTGTAAAATTAAGTTTTGATTCGTTTATAAAGCATGCTTAACAACAAAACTAACCAAAGGGCAAAACTTATATAACTACCGTTCAGAAGTTTCTTATGCTCAACAAGGCTGAATTTGTTTGATCAAAAATACAGTAAAAAATTTAATATTGTGAAATACTAATTCAAAAGAACTGCTTTCTATTTTAACGAAGAGTTATTTAAAATTTTAATAATATTTTACAATATTACTGTACACTCTTAAAAATAGAGGTTCTTTATTGCCATAGATGGTTTCATGAACATCCACAGAACCTTTCCATTCCACAAAAAGTTCTTTATAGTGAAAAAGGTTCATTAGATTTTTAAAATGTTCTTCACACTGAGAAAAAAAGGTTCTTTTAAGAACAGTTTATGGAAAGGTTCTTTGAGAAACCAACAATGGTTCTTTTATGGCATCGCTGTGAAAAATGGCAAGGCCTTGGGACACTCACTGAAGAACATAAGCTACCAGTGAAAGAGACAGTCATTATTTGACACACAAACGATCCATTTCACATGCTATCTAAGGGTCAAGTTCAGCCGAGAGTAAGCGCGCAGACAGTCCTCCACAGGGACTGCTGCACACATACACGCACAGCTCACATTGAGTCAAGGTCTGTGGTGAGGTTGTGATGGTAGGATTTAGGGCATAAGGTGATGGAGTTGTTGAATGCATTGATTTGTGGGTTTGGAAATGCAGGATCACAATCATTTGACAGATATATTCGAAACCAGACTCATGTGTTCCTAAGTATACATAGTGTATATTTGAAACTTTTCACTTTTTGAAAAACAATCTCAACAGAACTGTTTATCTTCACATTGAAGAAAAAATGAATGCATCACCGTCCTTTATCCATTTATTTAATTTTCATTCCTGCAGCCTTTTCAAATACCAGAGGTCTAAAAAATTAATGACTCTGCTATGCGTTGTTGAATTAGATTTTTAAAGTAATTCATAACAAAACGGAATGCTTGGGGGAAATTCTGTTGCTGTGGAGAAAAAAAGTCATATAATCTTAAAGGACATCACGGAATGAATGGCTACATAACTTGAATGATTTCATTTCAAGGAGAAAGAGACATTATAGCTCCCACAAACCAATAAACAAACAGTAAGTGAATTCTCAATGTCTGAGGGGTCCTCTCCTTTACCTCTCTATGTGTGTAAATAGCATCAATCTTCCAAGCTGTACCCTTGAGCCACACACATAAAAAGACTGAGAACAAACTGGATTTGCAGAAAGTGTGCTGGCCGAACAATTTAAGAAAACACTGTGGTAACAGTTCAGGTGATTTAAAGGGGTCATATGATGCGATTTAAAATTTTCCTTTCTCTTTGAAGTGTTACAAGCTCTTGGTGCATAAAGAAGATCTGTAAAGTTGCAAAGACTAAAGTCTTGAATCCAAAGAGATATTCTTTATAAAAGTTAAGAGTCAACCACGCCTACCTAAAACGGCTCGTTCTAACATGCCCCCACATGTCTACATCACGATGTGAGAAGATTTGCATAACACCGCCCAAATGTTCACGCAAAGAAAGAAGGCGTAACTTTTATTGTCGCTGTAGTATTGTTGTTGCTGCCGCCATGTCGTGAAGGCGCTGTGTGTTTCGTTGTGAAAGCGAAACTACTTTGTTTGGCCTTCCAAAAGAGGACGATATCTGCTTCTTCATGCCTAGAGCTGATCTGTGCTGGTCGCTGAGGAAATACATCAACTTGACACTGTGGATCGCCGGATCGGCTTTCACCGTGGACGAAGCGGAGTCCAGCTCGGGGTCGTCACATGTGGTTGCCGCAAGCCCACCAGCCGCTCCTTCGTCGAATTCGCCGGCCGCTGTTCACTCTAGTGTGGGACGTTTG
>NW_015539876.1:78064-78430 GCF_001515605.1 Sinocyclocheilus anshuiensis
GCATAAACACATTTCATTACACCAAATACACAAAATAATGTTCTTTTTAGCAACATCATATGACCCCTTTAACCATCAATATGTCAAAAGATGTCTTCTGCTGTGAAATGGAACAGTGGGCTACACGTGCATTTGTCACAAATTACTGTATTTAAGTAATCTGCAAAACCAGATGCAAAAAACAAAAAATATGAAAAAAAAAACATTTTATATTATATTATATTATATTATATTATATTGTATTATATTATATTATATTATATTATATTATAAGGAGTAAGCTGAATCATTGGGGAATATGTGAACAATTTACAAAATATTAATATTCAGAATATGCAAACTTACACAAATTCTATACCTTTATCC
>NW_015539876.1:78557-88992 GCF_001515605.1 Sinocyclocheilus anshuiensis
CTATACCTTTATCCAAAAAAAAACTTGACTAATTTTTTATTACTAATATATTTTATTTAATAATAATAATTATTATAATAATAATAGTTATTATTATTAACAAAATATCATATCATATCATCATCATATCATATTATATTAAGGGGTGAGTTGAATCATTGGGGAATATGTGAACAATTTTCATTTTAAATAATAACAACAACAACAACAATAATAGTTATAATATAACAATAATAGTATAATATAATATAATATATAGAAATTGTATATTTTATATTATATAAATTGTTTTATATGAATATTAACAGTATTAAGATGAATATTAATAATATTATTGTGTGATACTGTAAAGGAAACATTATGCATAAACTAAAATAGACAATAAGTCAGTTAAGCAGGAATATAAACTCAAACGGATCATATATTGCCTGAGCTTCTAGAAATTTGGTCAGCTGTGTAGGATAAGTTGACATGTGACAAGATGGAAAAATGACAATGTCTTTTTAAAGACAATGCATTAGACAATTCTGACTGAAAAACAGCCCACTCCTACTGACCGCTCTAGAAAGTACCCTTGGGACTCAATCTTCCTTTCCTGCCATGTTTAAAATGCAAAAGGAATATGTTTCCGTTGACCTTTGGAAGAGAGAGAAGGCATAGTTATATTAGTCATATAGCTGTCCCCTCAGTGCCTCGCTCCCCGTGACCTTTTCAGCAGGCCTGTTTAACAGAGTGATAAACTGCAGCATTACAGGAGTAATGCTAGCTGCTGTCGCTAGACTTGGAAATCATTTTGAAATGATAAAGAGTGTTTAGAAAGTGTGCTGGAGAATATTTCTGTATTTTCTTTACAAACTGACATCCAAATTTGAATGTACTGCCTCGCTTGTACTTAAAAAGATTTCACAATGCTAAAAAAAAGAGAGATAAACTGATTAACTAGTTTCTACATTGTGAAAAGTAATTTTTCAAAGCTGTAAATCAAAGATTATTGGAGTTTACTTATAATACTATTTTAATACTATTGTAGTTTTTCTGCTTAATAACAATTTCATGTTCAATTCAATGTTACTTGCTGTTTTTTTAGCTATTTGTAAATTTACTAGCAATTTCTGAGTGAAAATTGATCAGATTTTTTTCAGTCTACTCGGCTATTTTTAAAGTCTTGTGACATTGTAAAATTTACATAGATAATTTACACAATTCATTACCAACTCGCTATTTGGTTTTGTTCACTTTCACAAAGAGCATAAAATAAAAATAAAATAGAAATAGAATTAATACATTTTTAGCAAAAGCAAAATCTAAATGTCAGAATGAGGTGTTGAAGGGCAGCAGAGTTGTATTTATTGGCATCCAACAACTATTACAGCAAGCATGCATCAACAACAAAGGTTTTTTTTGTCTCTGTTTTGACAGCAAAGACATTACTTCAGGTTCACCCAGTGCTTTTGCTGTATTTAAATGGATTTTGTCTTCCAGAGGAAAACCATAAGTAACTCAGATGACCGGTAGAAAGCATTTTATCCAGTCTCAGAACAAATAGACATAATCATAATTAATTTAGTGAGCTACTAAAAGGTGCTTCATAGTGTTCTCAGCATCGCTTAATTGGCATTTGATACCTGAACATGACAAGTTATGCATGAACACTAAAAGCAGCATCTGTAACTCATGTCTCCTTCCTTCTCTTCATGTCAATAAATGTACTACGAAGGTCAGAAGAGATTGAAGAGTTCTAATCACCAGACTCATAAGTTAATTATGGCTATTGTTGACGTTGTTCAAGCAGGAGCAGAGAGGAGCTCTTTAACATGGCCGCGGCAGCAGCAGTCTTCAGTATGCACATGATAGCTCATCGCTCAGTGCTTTCCTTCTCATCAGCTTTAGAATCTGGTTAAATGGCACTGACGAAGAAGCGCTCATCAATCAGCCAGCCCCTGAGCCTCTCTGTCTTAACAATTCATTTTAATCTTGGACGGAAGCCATGAAAGTCACTCTCTCAAAGGCCTAATTGGCAAACAACTTTGCTAAGATCAGCACAAGACCTTTTTCAAAGGCAGAATGATACTGTTGTTGTAATCAACTTGGTGAGAAAAAAAAAACACATAAAGTGTCCCTTTATGTGTCCCTTGTCTGTGTTAATATAAGGTGGAGTGGGGGTAATTAGTGACACTTTTTACTTAAGTTGTCCTCTAGGCAAGAAGAAATTAGGTAAACCAAATGTGTTTAATTATATTTCAGGATGCCTGCTATAAAATAAAAAAAAAATTTAAAAAAACACAAGCACATAGGGGTAAGCTGTGCCATGGCAAGTTGAATCATCATGCCTGCTATAAAATAAAAAAAAAATTAAAAAAAACACAAGCACATAGGGGTAAGCTGTGCCATGGCAAGTTGAATCATCGGGGAATATGTGAACAATTCACAAAAAAACAACAAAAAAAACAAAAGTTTTATTGTAATAGGTTTAGTTGGAATTTTTTTTGTAATTGGATTTGGTGGCAAAGCTCGCTATCACTATTAGTTGGGCATTGGCACACTTTACTTCACAGCTGTGATTTTGAAAAAAAAAAGGTTAATTAATAATATATACATATATAAGTTTATCAATAATGTAATAATTCAAGGCTAAACTTTAACAAATTTGTTTTATACATTACCATTTTACCAACATCTATGATATATATTTTTAGAGCTAAACTATATATATATATTATATATATATAGATAGATAGATAGATAGATAAACTGCGTATGTGTCAACACAAACGCTCACTTTCAAAAACAAACCTACTTTGTGAAACATTCACTGTTATTAAGCTACATACTTGTGCAAAAATGTATTTGTGAATCCAAACTGTACCAGCACCATCGAAAATTCATATTCATCCAATCTATTACAATCTGAATTTTTTTTATCATCTCATGTAAGCACACTGAGGAGAACATACCTAATTTGAAATAGATTTTTTCTTTTTAAAATGATATATGATTTCATCGAGCTGATGTACGCAGTTCCCATGTGGCCTTGAGAGTGTCAATATTCTGTAATTGTATTGAATTGTAAATGGAGTTGTACATTCACTGTGCTGTTTGGTTTAGTCAGCTGCCATTTGTATTTGTGGCTGAAAGGCTGTAAGACTCTAAATCAAAGACTGAAATCATAAGATTTGAGTTATACATTACAAAAGTGGGGACTGCTGAACCCTGATGTGAGCAGCAGCTCATACACATGCTCAAAGACAGACATCTTAATCAAAAAAGAAGCAGACTAACAGCATGGTATATTAAATCACATAGCCTACAGATGAATTATTGCTGGCGGCTGATGTGATCTATGACTACAATTGAATTTATAGTGAACAAAATTAATAGATATACAGAGCACAGTTGAATGTAGTGTGATCGAAAAGTGAAGAGATGCCTTTGCATATTTCATCAAACTGCAGAACGCTGGTGTCTCTGCTATTACTCAGCTGAACACTGGGAGTCTCTGTAATCTCACTGATGCATTGTATTCCCTGCATTCCTTCACTCATTGTCTCCTTTCGAGTTATTGTGCTCCTGTAAAACTGACTTTGTATTTTTTTATTTAAACAAAGAGAGAACAGAAAAAGGTATAATTACATTTGCTATTGCTTATATATTCTTACATAGAGAGTAACTATATTGTGTAGCCTTGAAACATGACTGCTGGACTAGTGTAGCTTTTGTAAATAAAAAATAAAAAAATCAAATAAAATGTAGGAATAAGCATGACAAAAATTGACAAATAATTTTGAACCAAAACCATATTTGTAAAATCAGGCATTAACAGATTATGTTACAACTTGATTGGTTATTTTCATGATGCTCAAATGCATGTTTTAGTAAAACAACTCATGGGACTCACAAGTGGGGTGAAAAAAGAAGAAGGAGGAAAAAAGCAGATTCTAACCTGGAGTTAAACTGCATGCAGGCAAAATATGATGCTATATGCTTTTAGTACATGGTCTGTCCTTGAAAACATTGATTCAAACAGCATGAGCAATGCAGTTTGCAATGACTGTGAAGTGTGTGTTCAGCACAGTTTTACAAAATAATAAATATTTGATAAAAACGCACAAGCAGCAGAGTCCAAGTAGAAAAGTGCAGAAAATTACAGTTTTGCCAGCTGTAGCAAAACAGATGCTGTAGATGCAATAACAGTCCAATGGTGTGAAATTTAAACGGCCTTGATAACATAATTATGCAATTTTAAGATTTAAAAAAGCCTATGTATACACAAACAGTAGATTCACTTATTATAGCGCCCCCATATGGCTAATTCTGACTACATTTGGCATTTAACTTGCAGAGGACAGCCTGCACACAAACCTTCATGATGATCCATAATTTAATTTACTGACTTTGAAATTTAATTAAAAGTTGGCAGCCATTTTTGTTGATTTATTGGATAAGAAAAGTGTCAGATTTTAACATCCTTGAGTTTAAAAAGTAGGTTTCTCCCTCCCATGTTTTTTTTTTTTAAAATTACGGATTGATTCAGAGAATTCTTTTGCATTATAATAAGTATAGTTCCTGAGTAATGCAGAAATGTAAATTAGTTTCTCAACCAGCAGAACATAGTGTTAGCAATGCCCAGATCACAAATCAGATCAGACTCTGTTGTATATTCTGTGATTTCAGGGGAATGTCTGAAATCGTCCTCTAAATGAAGGCTTTAGAATATAATTCAACACCCAAACAAGCTTAAAATAATGAACTTGAACTTTTCTTTTAGCATACAAAAACAAGCCAAACTGTAACCGGTTGCTTTACTTGTCCATCACATACACTCTCCCTGTCTGAATAGGCAGTTCTTGATAAGAATAAACTGCAATATGGACTAAATCTTGCTTTTTAATCAAAGGCCTGTCCACATAAGTCTGTAACTGGATCTTTCAGATCTGCATAGATAATGGTCTGTTACTCAGTCATATAATAAGCTAATTTCACAGGCTTTGATTGATGACTGTACTGGAAAATCGCTGACGTACCTTGGCTGATTTACGGAGGTCTTTATCTAGCCTGCTTGATTAGTAATGTGCAAGGACACACCGTATGAGGAAGGGCTAGAACAACCCTTTCAAATACTACTTTCAATGTATTATTTACCGAGCATGTCTAACACCCATCACACAACCTGATGCATTGGCCTCCCAGATGCAGGATGCACATTAAACACTAAAAAGCCAAATGTCCCTGCATGTATCTTATGAATATTAATGAGTCTGCCCATCATGCTCCACCCCCAGGGGTGGGGTATGGCAGGGGAGTGTTAATGAAGGTTGCCAAATGGGCTTAGAAAATATTAACAGCTCTTCTGATCTTTAAGTGAACTTTGGAAATGTGCCACAGTTACAGTGCGAGAGAGAGAGTGTGGTGAGGGACAAAGAGGCAATTAGAAGAGTGTCAGCGTGTGTCATGATCTTAATAAGACCTTCCCTTCCACATACCTGAGGCAGACTGTCACTCAGCGGGTGTCCTGTCTCATTTGTCTAATTGCAATCTCATTGTAAGCTTAAAAACATACAAGGCACAAGGCAATTCTTTGTGGACTCTCACACCCTTGAGTTACAATGTAGTGCAGCTCTGTAACTAGTCTGGAGTAGCAGGCCATTAAATAAATGAAGGTCTGGTCTACATTGCAGTTTATTCTGTACCAGGGTTATTATATTTAACTAAAACTAAAACCATAAAAAAAAAACATTTTTGTTAAATGAAATAAAAGAAAATTTTTTCCAAGGCGACATTTGTAATTTTCATTTAGTTTGACGATGTACTAATATAACTGAAATTAAAACTGAAAAAAAAAAACTATTAGTACATATGTTAAAAACAAAAACAAAAACAACAACAAAAAACTAATAAAATGTGACAAAACGCACAACAAAACAACAAAAATGTTAACTAAAATTAACATGAAAGCAGAAAATATAAAATTAAAATCTAATTCAAAATATTTACAAAAAATATAATTGTATTTCAAGGATACTAAAATAACACCTGTGCACCACTTAAAGGGATAGTTCACCCAAAAGTCAAAAAAATTCTGTCATCATTTAACAATTGATGGTATCCATTGACTTTCATAGTCCACAATACTATGGAAGTCAATGGCTACCATCAACTGTTCTTGAAGAAAAATATCTTCTTCTGTGTTCAGCAGAATAAATAAATTCATATACAGGTTTGGAACAACTTGAGGTCAAGTAAATGGTTTACATTTTTTTTTTGAGGAACTATCCCTTTAAACAGAGACTGTTTGACCAATATGCACAAAAACATCAAACCTCGCTGCAACCATGCTAGGATGTTCCATATTATTGCTATAGTGTTTTTTTATGTGGTGAAAAAAAAGAGAAAGATTTTTGGAGTACAGTTTACAAGAAAATACTATTTCAGTCTTTCTACTTCAAAATTTTTAATTAATTTTTTTTCTCCACAAATCATCTTTCTCCTATGTTTTGCAAGTAACTATTAAAATATAAATTGCATATTATATATTTTTACCATTGCCTGATTTTTTTTAGGGTATTTATTGCAAGGTTTTGGCCTGTGGTTACATGCAGCAAAAATTGCAGATTTGGCTTAGCAGGTACTAATAATAAATTAATAATGACAACATATTTAATGAAATTAGCAACTTTTCTAGAGATGTCTTATCAGGTTATTAAAGTGAAACTCTGACCATGAACTCAGGATGAGCCCTACATGAGCTCCCAAGTGAACTATTCCGACAGGCAGCCTGAAGAAAAACTGTAAAGAAGACTCATTGCAGCAGTAGCTTGTTTTACAAAGTTACAAGAAATTGAAGATTCACACCTGTAAAAGAGATGAATAATGAATCACTTTGGATTTAATCCTCACATTTCACAGCAAACTCTCAGTTACCTCTAGAACAGAAGAACTGCAACATCCATCTTCTTTTCAATCAGTTTTATGCAGGAAGGACACGTTAAATTGATAAAAGTGACAGTAAAGACTTTATAGCTATTTGCATATATTAACTAATGACTTGTTAAGCATTAGATAATGTTCGTTTATGATTTATTTTGTGAAAGTTATTATAAAGTGTTCCCATATTTTTTGATGAATAGAAAGTTCAAAAGAACAGCATTTATTTGAACTTTCAATTCATATGCTTATACACATATTAATAAAATTAGAAATTAAAACTTATTAAATAATGATCTGTTAATCATTAGGTAATGTTTACATTAAGTACATTAGTAAACATTAACAAGCACATTATCTCATATTTCTACCTATGTGAATATATATTAACTAATGATCTGTTAAGCATTATATAATGTTTGTTAATGATTTATTAATGAAAGTTATTATAAAGTGTTATCTTGTTGGGTAAGTAATAAAAAAGTGTTAATGTCCAGTAAGCCAGTCATTAATGCAAAATAAAGACCTTCAGGACAATAAAAGACACCTGCGCTTCACATCAGGGTCCTGATCTGTCTTTTGGGGTTTATTTTGCAATAACAATACATTATCCCTTACTTAAGAGTTTAGTGGCTGTTTATGACAAACTTCATGACCCTCTCCAAGCCACATATCACAGCTGGTCTCTGAGGGACAAATAATAGTGGTGCAAAGTCAAAACACAAATGGACAGTGCACAAGAGAGAACGAAGGAAAAAGACAGAGGTAAGAACTCTAGAGTGCTGTGCTAACATCTGAAAAGAGACCACGTTAGCAAGTAAAGGAAGATCATTATCTCCTTGTCTGGATGACAGAAGTTGATTTTGAAAAGTGCAAAGGCGGCGGCCAGTAATTTGCCAGTGGCAGGGGCCGGAGGGAAGGTCTGTACAGCAACATCAGCACAACCTCCCCCACTGCTTCGTGCTTTAAAGGAAATTCATTAATAACCTCTTTCCTGCCTCCTGAAGAGGGACCACAGATGCTAAACGCACCACCCAACCACCAGCAATAGCAACTCTGGGCCAGATATCATCCATCTTCCAACTTCAGTTCTAAAGGCCTTGCCAACTCTTGCTCAGGATAAAACTGTATAGAGTTTTCTCCCAAGTAAATCTTGAGTCATGAGAGAAATAATGGTTCAGCAAAAGTCAGAGAATAAAAATCAGGTTGTTTTGAATAGCTGGGACTAATGCCCAGGCCTTTAGTAATACAAAATAGAACTTTGATTTCACTTATATTTTATTATTTTAACTTACTAATGTTTGATTTATATTGGATGAATTATGAGTAAAGTGAGCAAATCCAAACATATCTAATGTTCATTCCACTTAATTTTGTCCAAAACACAGAAAATGTATTAAAACAACTTTTTTCTTCAGATTGATCAACAGAGAAAAAGTTGATAAAAGTTTGAGACATAAAAATGCTGATATTTAATTTACACAGTCATTTGCCATAACACTGTTATCTACCAATAAACTTCCAGCTCTGTTTAACACATTTATCATGTTTAAATCAATTTCACAGAAACTGCAGATTGTGCCTCAAAAACAAACAAACAAAAAACCAAAATAATCCAAAAATAAACCCAAATAAACTAAAACCAAACCAAGAAACACACACACACACACACACACACACACACACACACACACACACACACAAATACAAAACAATGAAATAAAAAAGAAAACCAAAACACCAAACCAATTCTGAATGGGTGTAGGTATGGATAATACTACAAATATCACTGAAACCACCAACAAATTAGATATATTGGGTGTTTTCCATCAAGCTTTGATAAGCTGGGTGAACATCAAGTGTCATAACTCAGCCATTGTCTAACACCAGTTAAAAGGCATTAAAAAATTACAAAATGCCATCATGCCTTTGGGTGTGCAAGCACTTCTTGTGCTGACAGATGCTTCCAGCCACTGCTGTTGTGTATATCGTCTCCAGCTGTTCCCTGAGGTGAATGCATCCACCCAGCTGTCATGTGCTACAGCCATTCTGCAGATCCTACTGTGAGGCAGCAATTACAGTGTGCTGGAATACCAGTGCCAACCTGGAGACTTGAGAAAAAAGAAGAAAAAATGTCTCTGAGGTATATAAGGGCAAGTCAGGGATTAAAGGAATAACTCACCCAAAAATAATAAATCATCATGTACTCACTCTTGTTCCAAACCCATATGACTTATTTTGCAGAACGTTTGCTCTTTTCTATGCAACAGAAAACAATGGGCACCAACATTGTCAAGCACCAAAAAATACAGGTGCATCTCAATAAATTAGAATGTTGTGGAAAAGTTCATTTATTTCAGTAATTCAACTCAAATTGTGAAACTTGTGTATTAAATAAATTCAATACACACAGACTGAAGTAGTTTAAGTCTTTGGTTCATTTAATTGTGAGGATTTTGGCTCACATTTAACAAAAACCCACCAATTCACTATCTCAACAAATTAGAATACTTCATAAGACCAATAAAACTTTTCCACGACATTCTAATTTATTGAGATGCACCTGTATGTTAATAAGATCAGATTCTATTCAACATGGTGCATCAAAATGCAATTGATGTCAATGTGTCTCATGAGAATAATAAATCTGCTTTGAATGAATGTATATATATGTCAACAAGATTTGGCAGCTACAACATATAGAAAACTTCTCCACGAATAATGACAAATTTGGATTATTCCCAGGGATATTATGGTTAACTAAAACCATAGATTATTAAATTACATACTAAAAATTATATATTTCGTTACTTGAAATAGACATTAACTGAAATAAAATAAAATAATTTATTGTTTAATCTAGCTAACAGGACAAAACAAATTATATTAGGGCTGTCAGTCGATTAAATTTTTTTAAATCTAAGTAATTACATGATGTTTCGATTAATTAATCTAACTAATCGCAAAATAAATTTGACTGTGAAAATACCCACAAAAGATTATTTAAAGCTATTTTTGTGTTAAATGAGAAAGTAAAATTGTAAAATGTTATTACAATATAAAATAATGGTTTCTATTTTAATATACTTTAAAATATAATTTATTTCTGTGATCCAAAGCTGAATTTCCATCAGCCATTACGCCAGTCTAAAGTGTCACATGATCCTTCAGAAATCATTCTAATATGCTGATTTATTATCAGTGCTGGAAACTGTTATAATTTATATTTTTTTGGAACCTGTGATACTTTTTTTCCGGATTTTTTGATGAATAAAAAGTTAAAAAGAAGAGCATTTATTTAAAATAGAAATCTTTTCTAACAATATACACTACCGTTCAAAAGTTTGAGGTCAGTAAATTTTGATTCTTTTTTTGAAAGAAATTAAACCTTTTATTCAGCAAGGATATGTTAAATTGATAAGTGATAGCAAAGATTTATATTGTTAGAAAAGATTTATATTTTGATTAAATGCTGGTCTTTTTAACTTTTTATTCATCAAAGAATCCTGAAAAA
>NW_015539876.1:89248-100865 GCF_001515605.1 Sinocyclocheilus anshuiensis
TAAAAAAACATTACAAGTCTTACTGATCCCAAACTTTTGAGCGATCGTAATATATATATATATATAACAAACTTGACTATAGTTAAAACCTTAACTAAAATTATAATGAAAATGGAAATTAAAAATATTAATCAAAACTATAATAGTATCTCAATAATACTAAATAACACTGCATTTTCCTCACACGCAGGCTCCAAAACACTTGGAATATTTATTTTACTTGTACTTTTGGAGTGTTCAGTAAGAAAATCAAACAAGAAAATGAGAGCACAAGAAACATTTTCTTACCATTTATTTCAGTTTTATGACAAAAGAGTTGTTAATTGTCAAGAAACAAACACAGAATGAGTGAACAATTTAAGAAACCCCTCCAAAATGTCAGAGAACCACTTGAAACAGGTGTTTTCACGAAGGGCTGGCAATGTAGTGAGTCTACAGTGAGAACGAACTGAACCTTTGTGTGACTATAACAAACACCAATTACAGTACAATGAGCCAGAAACAGTCATGGCAGTGACAGTGATAAAAGTCATGCGGAGTATCAAAAAGTCCACCCAATGCTTACATGTGTGCTATAACAAACTCTGAAAGACTGCATTCCTGCTGGTGATCTGCCCTGAAGTTAAGGAAAGGCTCTGGAATGCAGCTGTGGATGGATTCTATTACAGCATGTGATGCTTGGCCAAGAACTCGACAGACCAAGTACTGGCACATTCCAATCTAAAAACAACAAACAAATAAAGTATGGAAAAAAAATACAGCATAATCTCTTCAATTTGTTAAAAACCAAAATGATTTTTTTTTTCATTAAACCTCATTTATTAATATAACTCCAAATAACTTTACATATACTGCACGTATATAAAATTCACTATGTATTGCTGTCTACATGTGTGTTATCCAGTGTTAAGGCACATAACATATATTCCACATCGTATAAAACCATTTTCTTGCGTAACTAAAGCACTTCAGCACATACAAACATTGGCATTATCAAACTATGAAAACAAAACAAATTACACTCTAAAAAATGCTGGGTTAAATACAACCCAGTGCTGGGGATCAGGCCATAAAAATGCCTAAAGAAAACAGAGTAAAGTGGCATATCAGCACTGAATCAATGTACTGAATCAAATCTTCCAAGGCCACGTCCCAGGATCCTTTGCCGTCAACAAACACCAAGTAGCTTGATGCATCGGCCACTATTTCCTAAAGCCCTCTGCACAATGACTGAATGAATATAACTATATATATATAAAAAAGGCAAAAGTGAAATCCTATTCTGCAGGAATGGGTGTAGAAACAAAAGCAGCAGCAAAAAATGAAGAAAAAGACAAACATATACTTGAGCTGGAACCTACCACAAGCACCATCTGTATATGCATGAAAAACGAGAAAGCCCCACTGTGCTCAACTGCGCTAGAGGACAGTTCTACGTTACACGACAATGTCTGACTGTGAGATAATGTGAGATCTTAACGACTGGTAGATATCTAAGAGCTTCAATAATGGAATGCAATAGAGTAAAAGTGTCATGCCTAGTCCTTTGAATAGCAAAAACGTAAAATCAACAAGTGTAGAGTGCATTTCTTGCTCAGCACTAATTAAAGTCGTCAGGGGATCGAACAACACTTAAAGGCACATTTAAGGAATTTCACTAACACTTTACAAATAGGATATATAAATCATGTACTAATAATTGAACAAATAGCTGAACTAATGGTGAATGAACTCACAGACTAATCAAGAACTAATTAAGCGCTAGCATGACTGGAATCGGAGGGAGTCATGTGAATAATGGCCACTTTAACAACATGTTTGAATAAGATTGATAGTTAATGCATTATATTGGCTGTATGACAAAGAATTTAAAGAAGCAAAAAAAAAAAACCTAATTAGATTTTAAATGGCATTATTCATTTAAATGATAAAGCGTGATTATCCAATAATGTTTTTAAGAAACAAGCAGATGTGAACGTGAAGCAAAGGTTATTCAGGCATTATAATGAATTAAAATCATGCATGTTTAATTAAAGTCAGAGTAGGGTTTGCCACTTCACATTCTTTGTAATATAAATAATTTGATTTAGTTGAGCTGAAAGTGTTAATGTATTAACTAACAGTACACCAAATATGTACTAACATGATGTTAAGGCTGTTATTAATGACTCCTGTCGCACACTATTAGTTCTTGATTAGTTCATGCCTTTATTCAAAACAAAGTATTAGTTCAGGACTTCTCTTGTACACTTTTTGTAAAGTGTTACTGAAATTTCTGTAGCTTCAGACATTGAAGGGTACTATGATTTTTTTTAGTACTGGGATGGGGAAATACAAATGTATAGAGCTATCAGCAGTGTCTAAAGGTAGGAGAGGAAGGTTCTTTAAAGTGCGCCAGAACATCCAGGTTCAAATAAACAGATAAAGGAATGTCTCTGGACTGCTTCTGCCTCGAGAAACAAACCTCCTCCACTTTTGAGATGGATTAAAAAAAAAAAAAAAAGTCAGTCAAAGTAAATCATAAGACCATCCAGTTTGCATATGCTGGCCACTCTTTCTCAAAAAAATAAAAAACATTTATTCTAAACTTTATACATGTATACATGTGTAGTACCAACCTATATCTTCATAAAATAATCATGAATATATAATAAAATTTCTTAAAGCTAACGTGCAAATTTGAATCAGCGTAACAGGTAGAAAGCATCATAGAAATGTTGTTTTGAGTGAATGTTCCTGTAGGCAGCTAGTAGACTGGGTGTGATCCACATCCCCGGCTTGTTTCAGTAGGGACTTTTGGTTTGAATGGTCCTCGTCATCTAGCTTTTGTCCCAAAAAACAACTTCCGGGTGGCGACATGAGCTGCATAGTCTCGGTTTGAGGAAGCAATGGAGTGGAGGTGAGCAACCCAACCTGACAGAGGTCTATTGGGCTCAGCGGGGCCTCCAAGCCTGTGCTATCCAAAATAGTCCTGGAGCCAGGAGTGTCTTTGGTGTACGGCAGAGTGCCTGTAATGGGACTCAAAGGTTCCTTCATGCAGTGTAAGCTCTCAGATAGGGGGTTGTCTGAGCCCTGTCTGCAGGACTGAACTTCTTCCTGCATTCTGAAGTTGAGTGTGATATGGTTGTCAGAGTTTTTTGAGCTTAAAGGTGTGTCCCGCATCTCCATGCTCTTTGATGGGATGGGGCTGGCTATAGCTTTCTCCTTCTGTTTGGTGCCACTCATGTGGGTTTGTTTTACCCTGAGCCTGTAGTCTTTCTGGAAAGGCCTGCAGACAGGGAAAAATGGGGCACGGGGGGCAAACAGTGACCCGAGGGAGTCCAGCTTCATCTGGCTCTGACTCAGGAAGATCCTGCGCATGTCCACTGGCAGTTTGTCCAGTTGTCTTCCCACGTGGACAGGGTTTGGGAACAGAGTTCCCTGACAAGCTCTATAAAAGTATCTGAGACATGAAAACAACAAAGTCAGCAAAAACTAAAACTCCCATGAGCACCGTAGTTAAACTGGCATTAGACACCAGCCTGAACATCATGAATTTAACACAGATTTTTGTGATGTGCAAAAATGCAAAACCATATTTGGATCCCAAAATGAAATTGCAAAACATTAATGCAACAAAAAAAAAATTAAACTAAAAGAAATAACAATAATCCCTTATTTGAAATTTGAAATGACAATATGGAATTTGACGTGCAAAATAAAGAAATTTGAATTAGATCAAATACTTCCAACTGGGTGTAGGTTAGATATACCTGGGAAGAAGAGCGGCAATAGGTGTGACAACACATAGCAGGTAGAATATAGGATCTCCCAGCTGCCTCTGCATGGTCCAATAAGTGTTGGATGGAGAGAAACAGGTTGGGCAGGAAGCATTGTAGCACAGCGCCACAGTAAAGAAGAGAGCTATACTGAAGCCAATCGACACCCAGTTCATCCATGTCTGTGAAAGAATTAAAGACAATCAAGGCAGAGTTTACAAAGAGTTGCTAAATTGCCTGAATTAGATATTATGGACCTAAAATGGGTTGTGCACAGAAATTCAGGTTCACTTTGAATGCGCACAGGGCGACAACCTTCCGACTTTGTACTTAGCCTCCACACTGCCCTCACCTCAAATGACCTAAAAGTCGTTTCACTCGCTCTCTCTCCAGTACGTGTGCTCATTTTCCTGGGCAGCACGTGGAACGATGAAGCTGCCAGCCCAACTATTGGAAACATTTACTCTCTACTTGAGCCATTTACTGTGAAGAACAGCCTCTTTCACACCAGAAGCCATCATCATGTCTGGAAAGACAGTGAGGCTGCAGAGGACATTTGTCACGCACCGTAACTTGTCAGCTGAAAATTTACAGTGCCGGTGTAATGGAAAAAGCTCTAATCCAATTCACGCTCATAAATCTAAAACAGCGACTCACGAAAAGAGGGAAAAATAGAGGAGAATCAGATACGGGCTGCACACATATATAAATGAAGTTCACACTACGCCACAGGACATGCGTTGGCAAAAACAACTATCAGTTTCAGCTACCCAGTGCGTGACGGCCATGCATACGCCACCGTGGTTAGCGAGAAAGATGAGCACAGTGGGCTGGACTGAGGCTGCCTGCATGGGCTGTCAGGCTGATGTATGGCTCCTGATGGTGCAGTATCTCCCATTTCAAACCAATCAAGGAGGCTCCCTGCATAAATGTCTCTGGCCGTGTCAGCATCATCCTGGTCTTCCTCGCCACAGTGTTCGGCCTCATTTCATACTTTGAGAAAGAAAGGAAAGGCTTGCTTTCTCTACCCCCTCGTACATGTGTGTGAGATGGGTTTTTGATTTCAGCTGAAGCACTTCATCATTTCCAAATCCTAAACTTTGTCAGATGAATCGTACACAAGATGTGTATACTCATACATATTGCGACAAGCTAACAGATTGTTTTAGAGGAAGTTTAAGCAACAATGACATATGAAGAAAATGGGTTAGCTACAAAGGTGTTAAAGAAAATAATAAAATACCATAGCAGTACAAAGTTAGTATCAATGTTGCTGCACTGTTGATAAAAATCTTTATTTTATTTTTTTTGCTGTTTAAGATCTTTTAACGTCAATAAAATAAAATATAATAAAACAAGTTATCACAGGTTTAAAATACTTAAAAAATATATTTTAAACTGAGTGGAAGAATAGTTATTTTTCATTAGAATTTAAAATGATTATATTAGAAATGTACATCACATTAAAATCATTATATGTACCATATCAATATGAATACACAAATAAACAACATCTACCTATATACTTGTAAAATGCCATGCAGGGATGTCCTTGAATATTTCTAACTGATGGCGTAAACAAACTACTGAATTGATTAATTAAAATGAACATTAATCAGATTGAAAACAGACTTCACTACTCTTATCGGCATTTTTGCAAATTATGTTTAAGATAAGAAACAGAATAAGCAGGCTTAACCAGAGACACTCACCAATCTTAACAAGCGCACAACTGTCTTTACACTGCAAAAGCAGTACAGAAGAACCACGAAGAGTGAGTTTTAGGAGTGAGTTTGACCGTGTTTTATCCACTGCATCACACCATCCTATTCGATTTTGCATATTATAAAACAAGACTCACCCAGGTTTTGGTTTCGATGCCCAAGTGCAGCAAAATGGTGAAGAGTGCCAAGGTGGTGATGGGAGTGCCCCATGTAAACAAATCCACATCAGAGTCAACGTAAGCCTGAAAATATATGACATTCAAACAACACCGCTGCTTACTTACAGACCCTACTTAAGTATTTTCACTTCTTATGCACACTGCAAAAAAACAAAGAAAGTAAATTTGCAGTTAAATATCTGAAAATTCTTGAAACAAGAAATTTACTTTAAAGCATTAATTATTAACAAGCTAAAAACAACTGAAAAAAAAAAAATGCCAGCACAACAGACATAATATACTAATTGAGAAGACAATCTATGCAAATCAGTCTTAATGTCCTATGAAGTCTTGCTTAAAGTATTTTTCTTCTTATTTGAAGGATTTTTCTATATTTTTACTGGAAAACAAGTAAAAACATTTTTGCAGTGCACTCGAATTGTAAATACTGTACTAAAAAGTTCCATTAAGATCAGATGGCCTCCATCTTAAGGAAGACATATTTGAGCAGCCATGGTTTTTGCGTGGAAATTTTAGTGAATGCTCAAAATATTCAAATCAAACTTACAAAGTAAGGGATGAAGAAACAGATGAGGCTTTGGTAGAAGGCATCAATCATGTTCATCCAGAACATGTAGGGTTTATATTCCTGTATAAGAAATTCAAACAATCAGGTCCAGGCACAAACTATTCCACGATTCCAGACGACCATGTTTTATTATAACGTCATTAGATGTTCCATTAACGGAGTCATAGAACACAAATAAATGGTTTGTGAATAAATCAAAGTAAAGGAAGACCTCTGCAGAGGCATATGGTTAGCAAAGCAGAGGCAACCGCTGCAGTTTAATTATCCCAGGTTGAAACATTTCAGCACTCTCAAGATGATTAGTTGCTTTTATAAAATGTTTGCTCTTGCTCGTGCTGTTTTCCCCTTCATGAAACTCAGCAGAGAATAAAAGACCCATTTTGAAACAGGTCAGCAAAAAACAATCAAAGCAATAACTGTGGCACGGGTAATATACTTCATCTGCTAATAGAGGAACTGCTGATGGTGCAAACCGCAGGCAACTCAAGTGTGAATACATGTGGCAAAATGCTGTTCATGGGTTTTTATTTACCATTTACATTACACTTTCAATAGTAATTTCGGTCCCAATTATAATTCAATGCATGCAGTTCACGGATGGTGTAATTATTATCTGCCCAAACAGCATGTACCTCTGAGTTTTGCCCATTCATGTAGAGCTGCGGCAACTCCTGCAGGTTTTCTGCTGACACATCTTTGTCCAGGGTGCCGGTGATGAGCTGAGGGAATGCAGAGAACATCAGGTTGAAGAAGATCAGGTACCACTGATCAACCATGGCTGACCCAGAGAACCCACAGTAGAACTGATACCAGAAGATGAGGGCAACAAACATCTAGGGTGAGAAAGACAGCAGAATAGAGGAAAAGAGGTGAGAGAAAGACAACAAATTTATAATGAAGTCTGCAGTTGTTGCCTCATAAGTCATGCATCTTCATTATGTTCAAGATATTTCTAGGACCTCCCCAATTAATCAAAGAATATATCAAGAACAGACAACAACATTTAAGAGCTTCTAGCTATAAACTATTCACATCATGAAACTTCAACCTGTTAAACTGGATGCATTATTACACGGCTCTCTGGAATACGCTATTTGACTGCAGGATTGAGCAGAATATTTTTTTATAATGGCTAAAATATATAATTACAGGAATGAAGTTTAAAGCATTAAAACTTTTTTGTGCAAAAAAAAAAAGACCAATTCATTAACAAACCAAATATACAAATTCATATTTAAAGACAGGGTAGGCGATTTGATTCAAAAAATGTTTTGTTATGTTGGTTGAAAGCAGTGTTCGAACTATACCGTGGACTTTGGGGGAGCCCAATTGTTTTTTTTAATAACGGGGGGCGGTTATCGTGCGCTTGCGTTTGCGCGTGACTTACAATGACTTACAAAGGTACATAACAGCTACAAGTGTATGCAAGCTTTATGCAAGCACTATATAGGATAAATCACTATACAGGATTTACCCTATTATACTTTATCGACACGAATTGATAGGTGAAACAACAAACAGCCACCCACAAATAGTCTATAAACAAAGCATCAGACTGTCTGAGTTCACATGAACAACGGTTAAAGTTACTTGTCGTCAGGCTACAGAAGAATACCATAATTCCTCCGTTCAGTTAGACCTAAGACATCGAGAGTCACGCAGACCTATAACAACCCAGCCACAACACATAATTGCGAATAACATGCCTTACCTTAACACAGAATCGACCACAGAGTCCAACATTTATATTTTTTCTACGAATCTTTGAGTTAACATGTACTAAACATGAGTGGAATTTGCACCAAGGAAAACTTGAAATCGCATCATATGACCCCTTTAAGTGGTCTAAATGTATTTATATGTATATTATCTGTGGAAGGCGTAGGACCATAAAATATTCGACCAATCAGATTATTTAGTCAGAACATTACAATAGGCTGACCTACCTGCCTGTCAACGTATGTATTTGCATACCTCCGCGCACCCTGTTCACGCAGACATATGTCATCAGCGCGTTCCATTATGGTTAGCGTTATTATTTTAATATTGTGCACTTTGTGCTGTAATGATTTCTCACTGGTGAATGAGACATGAGGTAATCTGATAGCGTTGCATTCAATCACCCACCAACGCGTCTCTCATTGTGTCGCTGATTAGCCTCTGGTCTGCCTGTGTGTGTTTATGTGTTTTGGAGGAGGCGTGGCTTTGGAGAGTGATTATGCAAGAAAGGTGGGATCTTACCAGGGACACGGGAAGTAGGGGTGCTGAGGGGGCTGCAGCACCCCGTTTTCACATGGTTGCAAATGCAATGCCAAGTTTGTTCATTTAAATTTATTCAGTTTTAGCATTTAATAATTTATTTGTAATGATCTCTGAAATGTAAATTGTAAGTGGGCCATAATAAACCAATGTTTATCTTTATAAACATGATTAATTTTACTTGTGATGTTTTCTATATGGGATGATTAGCCTAATCCTCATGAACACGTGACGCTAGCGCGTGGTATCAGACATGAACTGTACAGAATGCGAACAAGATTAACTTTAATACAAGGAGATAATGGTGCAAAAGCGAATTTCAGATTTTTTTTAAATGCCCATCCCAGCAAAAACTTTCCAAAATCGGCATCCAAACAACACCAGCCCCAGCACGAGCACCGACGTAAGTGAACCAGCCCCCCCCCCTTCACCCAACACGGACACACACAGCACCACCAACCGAAAACATCTTCCCGTGCCCCTGGATCTTGCTTTAAAAGCTAGCTTGCTATTGCTAGCCTTTCCGAAATCACCTACCCTACCTTTAATGATTACAAATATACAAATATTTTAACACATCAGAATGGTAATTTGAACTTTATATCATCCAGCACTAATCACGATTCATAGAAGAAAACTATCAAATATATTCAAAAAGTGAATTTAACATTTTAATAATTCTACAGGATCCACAATCTGTACATTTGGCCATCGACCCTGACAACTAATATCTTACTTGTCACTTGTAGCACTCACTCTTTCACACATAATCAAATATTTCCAACTCAAAATCAATATTTCATGCCTATTTATGTATTTCTTAGCCATGTAATAAGCAAGTTAATATAAAGCAAGCCTGTCATTATCATAAAATAAACCTCATTCAGTATGATACAACACTGATCACCATTTAAGAGTTTATTTTTGCAATAATGACGAACTAATATATATATATATATATATATATATATATATATGTATTATTCCTGCCATATTGTTTTTCAAAGTCCCTTTACAGTAGTTCAACTTCAACCTATATATTAATGGTAATTATAATTAGGAAATGAGCAAACTTCAGGGTCTCACAGCGTTTTTGTAGAAGAAGTAGAGGATCATGTTGGCAAGACGAGAGTAACACCAATGGCCGTGAACCAAGAGCAGCTTCTGCAGGTATCGAAATCGTGGCAGGGCAAAGTCACTGGCCATTACAGCCTATGAAAACAATGAGAACAGAATAGAGAAGACAGTAAATGTTTATACAGGTTTGACAATTTTGGTGCAATTAAAACTATTTTCACAAAGCAATGGACAGCACTAGTGCATAAATAGGCGAAGCTATGTTAAATACTCAAAAAGGTAAAAGAGCTTTTAAAAATTGAATAGCATATTTTTAACATTAAAAAGTGAAAAAAAAATCAAATATGCACTCCTTTCCAATGCTGCTACATGTTGGCCTATTGAGTTAAAGTGTTCAAACGCATTTATATAAAATGGATCTTGACGACAACTGTCTTGAGGCTCAAGATCTATCAAATGAGACACACACACAAACATAGTGGCATGGCATCCGTATATATTCATAAGACAAAAGACTAACATCAGCCTAGTGACAAAACACATTTTTGCATAAAAGAATTATGAAAAGCCTTTCTGACTGTGGAATCTGGTGAAAATGATCTCCCGTCCATCACCCATCTATTCTTTATCATATGTTTTCGACAGCTGCACGCGTCAGGCAGTTAACATGTCACCTATCAGCATGTTGCCTTGTTGCCTCTAATGGCATTTGGGATTTTAATCAGTTACAACTGGCCGGACAGCAGCATCAGCTATGTTCTTCACCCTCGTTGTCATTCTCCCCACATCAAGAAAGCATAAAAAAGCATGGTGAGATCAGTTATTACCCTACTATGTTTGGTACATTATGGTCTATGGGACAGAGTCATAAACAGATTCTCATTAGGGCTGTTAATACTGAACGCTGACCTCAAAAAGAGCACTTTGGCACACAGCGGAGAGTGGTGCCTCATTACGTCCAGATCTTTTGCTGAATTAATTAATCTGCATGACTTATGAGACAGTGTCAAACAGATGAGCTCATGGCGCTTCCTGTCTCTCTTCTCACCTTAACGGGATGTATATTCTGTAGGCCTGCCACTGAGAACAGAGCAGAGGGGGGTGGGTAAGTGATTTGTGGGGAAAGTGGAGATTTTCGGAGAAACCAGAATGAGATAGGCTGTTCCCAGAGACGAACAAGTGGAGGGCGCTTTATTAATGAACCGCTGAAGGAACCATATGCTGTGTATCGCCCAAATAAAGCAAAACTGCTACCACTGCATACAGTGCATTTATTAGGTTAACTGTCCTTAAAAAAAAGGCATGGGTCAATATATCAGGGGAAGAGTCCGTTTTTCAACTGGTTCTGCTTTAGGACCCAGATTTCAAATCAAGTGGCAAGTCACTACAGTACCAAAATTATTTACTGCAAAAACAAACAAAATAAAGCATTAAAATTGATGAATACTGAATCGTATACTTCACATCATTCTTCTGGTCCTTGTTTAGGAACTTTCTAGCAATTTTTTTTAAACAGCAGTTTCAAAGTTCATATACAAGTTATAACTGAGTGCAATTTATACTTAATACATGTACACTACCGTTCAAAACTTTGGGACCAGTAAGATTTAAAAAAAAAGAAATTAATACTTTTATTAAAAAAAAGACGCATTAAACTGATCAAAGTGATAGTAAAGACATTTATAATGTTAAAAAAGTAACATTCTTCTGTTCATTTGAACATTCAATTTATCAAAAAAAAAAATTTTTTTTAATTTCCATAAAATGGTCTTCAACACTGATAAGAAATGTTTCTTGAGTAGGAATAAATTACTTTTTAAAATGTTAAAATAGAAAACAGTTATTTTAAATTACTGTATTTTTGACCAGACTCAGTGAGCAGAAGACGTTATTAAAAATAAAATAATAATAATATCTTACCGACCCCAAACTTCAGTGTATTTTGTAGGGCTGGGTTTTGACAAATTTCACGATTCGATTAAATTCAATATCGATTATTTTGTATATATATCAGGTACAGTACATGCCAAATTTTCTCAAGGAAAATTTTTT
>NW_015539876.1:101238-131696 GCF_001515605.1 Sinocyclocheilus anshuiensis
TTTTTAAAATAAAGTTACAATTACATAATATTTCTACTTCAATTTGTTTTGTTTTTTTAAATATAAACATAATGGTGGCTGTCATAAAAACTTGATGGATTTATTCAAACATAAATTAAACATTGAAAAACAGTCAAATTTATAATGAATGTTATATGGTGCACATATTTAGCAAAATGCCCCTCTCTACAGTTTATTTTTCTGGCTGACTATCGAGTTTATGGTCACCAAATATGTTTTTCTGAGGTAAATGTGACGTTACGTGACATTGTTTGTTTACAAGCCGTTATATTGACATCTTTGCACTGAGGAAACACTGATTGAGTGATTACATGAGACAGGATACGGATTGTAAAGCTGTACTCTTTATTTTAACCTAACTTCGGATGTTTAGTCATGTTTATTTTGTGCTGAAACTGGCATTAATGTGGAGGAGATGATCAGTTCATGTGCGCCTTGCGCTGCAGCGTCTGTTGAACTGAGGCGCTACAGCGATCTGTCACTCCACATTAAACAGCGCCAAAATGGCATTTATTGTTTGAATACTGCAATACAATGGACAGAATTTGAAATCTGAGACTTTGTTTCATATTAAAAGTACCAAAGCACAATGTTTATTGCGATATATTGGATGGGAAGTGCCCTTCAATGTTCCGTCCATTAACTGAAAACAGGCTAGACTAATCGATTCTTGGGATTTAAGAATCGATATTGTTCCGTAAAAATGAGAATCGATTAATATCGAGATATCGATATTTTTTACCCAGCCCTGGTATTTAGCCATCATATCATGGCTCTACAGCTCTGATTTGTCAAGCACATATAATCACATTATTGTGGCAGTTATTTATAATAATAATAATAAAAAAATAATATGAACAAAGAAAAAAAACAGTGGCTTATAAGTTCATATTAATGTTCAAATAGTGTAATTTATGCTGTAGAACAAAACAAAAATATGTAACTACAGTATACTCAAAAATACTGTTAACAGAATTTAATTATTTGTATTTAGAGTTGTTTTCCCTGTTGCTGACCCTATCAGAAGAGACTGCAACTCATAATTGGGTCATGAACCACCAGCTGAGAACCACTGGTGTAAGGTACCATTTATTAACTGTCTGAGTACAGGCTGTCTCTGTATCTTGGCCAAAACATCTTCATAAAACATGAATTATATATATCCAGAAATGTGGTGCATTAACTCTGCAATCCTGCTTTACAATGTTCATTCCTCTTGTACTCTACACTTAAGTCAGGGAGTAAAGTGTGGCTACTAGTGTTGTCACGGTACCAAAATTTCAGTATTCGGTACCGATACCAGTGAAAATCCACGGTTCTCGGTACCAATTTCAAAAAAATTAATATTAGTCTAACTTAAAATAAACATTTGCATTTGAATGCAAAAATAGCACAATCGTATGTTAGGAATGCGTCAGGGATCGTCATCAGTAGTGCGCGAGATGCGGTGATGATGTAAGTGACGTTGCATTTTAATGTTTTGTTAGTCTAGCCCAAGAGACGCGCCGCTGCTGTGTTATTCGCCTCGGGAAACAAGTCAAAAGTTTCCTTAAGACTTGTTTAATCTGCATATAAAACATAAGAAAGGAGATATGTTCAAATGTTATTTTGTGTTTGACTTAAAAAATTATATATATATGTATATATATATATATATATATATATTTGTTGTTTGTCTTAATAAAGTGGGCAAATGAAAAATACAGTGGTTACATCAAATTTTTTTTTTCTATTGCTCTGTTTTAAAAAAGGTTATAAAAAATGTCAATAATGATCGATACCGAACGATATGAAACATGTATCGTTGATATATTTTTTAGCTATATCGCCCAGCCCTATGCAAATGTTTCATAAAAGTGGTCCAATCGACTTTATGTACATTATTATGCACTGATAATCTTCCCATTCAGCTGAACTCCAGTGCTAGATTCAGAAAGGAATCATTCAGATGAGTTTTGTGAATCGTTTTAAAAACCATTGCTACCAGTCAAGGACAACTCGGGCATATTTGAAGATTTTAAGCAAAAACTTTTCTGGGCTTGGAACAACGTGAGGGTGAGTAAATGATGCCATCTTCAATATTGAACGAGCTATTCTTTCAAACAGAGTAACCTGCATTAGTACCGTGGAACACAGTGAAGTTCATTTGTGTGCATTGTCTTGCAGTTGTGTGATGTTTATGGCCACTAGGGGATTGGCTTGCAAATTGGGCTTTAAAAACTTTTTTCATGCAACAAATTCAACTAAACTAAACTGTTAAAAACCCACTTGAGAATAAGCATTTGCAACAAACACTGTAAGAGATAAATCATAAAAAACAACCAAACAAATCCACCACTTACCTATTGCCAACGTCATGACCTTGAGCTTGTTACGCACTAACTTGACCACCATGCTCTTCTGCAAGGGCGTCGAGCGACAGCATAGAACGGACCTGCAACTTCGAGCCACAGCAAGGAACTTGTCCTCCAAACTCTTGTCCAGTGCGTAGGCCAAGGTCCGGCCGTCGATCACCAGCCCTAGCCGGTGCACCAGGAAGGGGCTGGAGTGGCCAGAGGAGGCCGAGGAACCCACCGGAGAAGAGAAGTGGATGCCAGCATAGTCTCTAGCTGCTTGAGGATCTGGTTGAGGGTTGCAAAGGAACTTGGCCTGGATGTAGTGCAGACTGTTCTCGAGCAATACAGCACAGGCCTCCTATAAGAGTTCACATGTAAAAAAAAAACAAAAAAAAAACCATCAGGACGGTCGTAAAAGGACACAAAGATCTCATGAGGGTTAGACAACATCTGACAAACAGAGAAATTTACCAAAAAAAAAGGTTGACTCAGCTCAGAAATGCAACAAAACAGATCACAATTATGGTATAAATTATATAACAAATTTACTGTACCAAATCACTTTTATACAAGGAATACTCCACCCAAAAATACAATAACAACAAACAACAAAAACAATTTTGTTATAATTTAGTCACCTTCATGTGATTCCAAACCTCTGACTTGCTTTCTTCAGTGAAACATAAAAATCACTGAGACTCAAAATATCTTCTTTTTTGTTCAATAGTAATCCAAACCGCTTGGTTCCCAACATTCTTCAAAATATCTTCTTTTGTTCCACAGAAGAAATAAAGTCATACAGCTTTGTAATGACATGAGGGTGAGTAAATGACAAGTTTTATTGTTGGGTGAACTATCCCTTTAAGCAAGGAAAAAGTTCTGACTAATACAGCGAGTCAGTGATTAAGACATTCCTGTATGATAGCTCTTTGCCAGTGTGGTTTTTCAAAACAAAACTCATGTGGATGCTTCACGTGTTCTCCAAGGAGACAAAATGAAACATGAGAGCTCATTCAAGCCAGTCCAGCTGTTCTATGGGGAAACACCTACAGTCTAATAGTGCACAATGTCATGCAGGGGAATACGCAAATAGTTTGGTATATGGGTGTTTTTTCAACTATAAACACTTTTGGCCCTTTAGGTCTAAATAAATTACCTTATTAAATATTTTCATTTGTGCTGGCCTGATAAGGACTATTTGATGGCTGATGCTGTTATCTTAGAGAGCAGGTTGGCTGATATGAAGGCAACATATGTGATATCACTTTATTTAAAGTTATGATTAAAGATTACAAGGGCACAAATCTAAAAACAAAAAAATATTTTTTATTTTTATTTACAATAAATGCTGAGATATTCTATAATTACAATTTATTAATATTAATTGATATCAATATTTACTTAATTAGAACTTGAAAATCAATCAACAATTAAAAAAAAGTATATATTTTATTACGTGCCTGTGCTTAGCTGCTTTCACATAGTAGATATTTGACAAACAAATAACAAAGGAAAAGTGTTGAGATCAATTAATAATAAATATAATAATAATACCTATTAAATATAATATAATCATATAAAAAATAAGTAATCAGCCCTTGGGAGACTAAAAAGCTCATAGTGGAAAAAAACTCATATGGTAGATGAGTGAGGGGAAAAAAAAAAAAAAAGGTACAATAGTGGGAGAAATGGAACTACAGTTTGTGTTTTCAACTGGAACAATCAGGCCTACAAATCATGGGCAATACCTTCAGACATTTCTGTCATTCCTGGTAGCAAAATGCAAAACAAGAACAAAAAAATCTAATCAGAGAATAAATAAACAAGATCAAACAGAATCTACTCCAAAGATATAATAGAATTATAAAAAGGCTTTCAACCTCTTGTGAGAACTGATATTAAACATTTTCCAAACTCTGTAGTTGTAGGCAAGTTGTCAGCTGGAGTGGGCAGCCTGAGAATAATAGTTATTTTTTTAATAAGACATATGTAAAACACAAGTAGTGTTGGGAATTCGGAGACATTTCAGCAAATAAATTCTTTCAAACATTTCAAATTTAAATGAATAGGTTCTCAAATTCAGTTTAGTGATAGTGTAGCCTTCAGCTTCATATTGTTTGGAGATGAGGAATCTGATTAAATGATTAACTGCAGAAGTAATCAACAGATCAATTGTTTATCAAAACAGTCATTAGACATAGGCCGAGCCTCACTCAGTCAGCATTCAGAGGGAGAAGGAAGTGAGGAGAAAGAGTGGAGCCCATGAGGAGAGACTGCAGCAGTGCATGCTGGGTGTACCTGTGAGTCAGCATTAAGAGTGATCATCTCCTCCTCTGGGTCCAGCAGTTTGCAGGCATAGGCAATGTTGATGGCAGTCTCTTGTTTATCTCCTGTCAGCACCCAGATCTGAAGGCCCGCTTTCCTCAGAGAGGCAATGGTCTCGGGAACCCCATCCTGAAGTCTGTCCTCAATACCTGTTGCTCCTATTTAAAAAGACAGACAGAGAGATTTTATGCATGTACCCACTTGTGTGTGGTACTAAGCACTTGTGTTTTGAATCCCAAAATATTAAAGGGATATTTCACCCAAAAATGAAAATTCTGTCATCATTTACTCTCCTTCAAGTTGTTCCAAACCTGTATGACTTACTTTCTTCTGCTGAACACAAAAGAAGATATTTTGAAGAATGTTGGTAACCAAAAAGTTGCAGGTAGCCACTGAAGTCCATAGTATGGAAAAAAAAAATACTATGAAAGTCAATGGGGACCAGCAACTGTTTGGTTACTTACATACTTCAAAGTATCTTCTTTTGTGTTCAGCAGAAGAAAGAAACTCATACAGGTTTGAAACAACTTGAGGGTGAACTATCGCTTTAACGCCAGGTGTAACTTAGTACTTAATGGACTAAGTGTGCTTTAGGAACTATTATTACCCAGAAGTTGGAGATTGGTCTCTAGTCTTAATGCAGACTCAAATAGCAGCTCCTCCCTCCTCTGTATGGCCGTCTCAGCTTCCAGGTGGCGTTGTAGCCAACTTGCATACTCTTCCTTACTGAGAACCTGGACCAAACAAATACAATCACATCACTGAAAGAGGTGTAACATCAGCTCAAGGAGTTCAATAAATATTATTTGCAATAAATGGGTTTTGATAAAGCAGTGGTTGTCACACTGTAGTACCGTTTAAAAAAGTTTTTCTAGCTTCAAAGAGACGTGTGAAAAAAGAAAAAAAGAGAGAAGAACGCAATAAGGTATTCTGGTTGCTGGCTTAAAAAACAAACAGGTGGAGAAAATAAAACTAACACAAAAAGAGGCTTGTTAAACTTTAAACAGCTCCATTTATGTATGAATTCACACTTAACCGTGTGAAAAATAACTGTATGCAAGCTGTTCAAGGCTTCCCTTCTGTTAAGGTGACTATTTAGCAACAGTGGTAATGAAACATGCCAAAAAGAAAAGCTAGAATTCATACTTTTATTAAAATATATAAGAAGTGTTAGATCATAGCTGGGCTTTAGTGAGAAAAAGGGGAAAAAAGTAATGCATTTTGTTGGTTAAAAATCTGATTGTCAATGACAGCTGAAATCTGCTTCAATAGGTTCATGGGAGCATGTGAAAGTTTGCTGAATAATCAGGGGAAAAAACAAAACAAAAACAACATCTCACATCATTTGGCAACCAGACTCCCACAAGGAACTCAAGACACCGAGTTAACAAGTCAGAGAAGAGAGTGAGAGCATATATTACTATCCATGAGATATGGACAGAGAAAGAGAGATGAGAGAAAGTGGACAGAGAGTGAGAAAGCGTGAGAGATCTGTCACACAGCACTCTGGGAAAAAAATCTAGACTTGTAAACCATCGGTACAAAAACACCTTTACATTTTCAATGCAAACACTTTTTTTTTTTTTATCCAGTAAAGTTTAACCAAAAATGTAAATGACAAAATAAAATTTAGGGCTGTCAACACTAAAGAGAGATATATATATATATATATGTATATAAAACCCAAATTAAGGTAATTGTAAGTGTATATTATATTATATTATATATTATAACACACAGGATGTGTTGCCCATTTACTATTTATTGAAATTTAATATAGTCACACATACATTTTTTGTTTTGTATATAATTAATTGTTATTAATACATCGAAACGTACTTATTCAATTGTCACCCCTAAAAAAAATGTAAATATCTAATTGTTACTGAGAGTTAGTGTTACCTTTTTGGCGATACAGAGTGTTCTGAGACCATCTGCAGCATAAAGATTTAAGTAGTTTTGCGTTTTATACAAGATTTTCCTTTGTCGCTTTCCTTTGCAATCATCTGCAATACAAAAACACAAAGAAAAACAAAAAGAAAATTAGACAATCCATCAAAATATTCTAACATTTAGAGTAGGATTTACTAAAGTAATGTTAAACGTACACACACAGTGTGAAAAACACATACTGTAAGTAGACAGCTAAACTAATCACTTCAGCCTCTTCACGGCTGGTTCTCTATGTTGCCAATGGCTTCCTCAACAAGGCCATTAGATTTAATCAAGATGGCAGAGTGTTTTGACAGGTTGATTGGATAAGCTGGCTACAGAGCATTTTGAGGTTTATTGCTCCTGTTTTATTGCTCAGTGCATTGCTTCCTGGCAGGAAGAGCAGAACAAACTGGGATGATCACTTCCCAACATGGACGACCGTCAGCCAAGTCGAGGGGGCGAGAGTGCCAAACCTCATATATTCACCGAATGATTCATCACCACCCCTGCAACTGTGGGACGACTGGACCTGTTTTTCCAGAGACTGATGCATTGAATCAGGAATTAAATGTTCTTAATAAACCTATAGGTAAACTAAATCCCCATATCATGCCCTGACATGATCCTTCAAAGAGTGAAAAGGAAAATTGTATTGAAGTCTTTCATAATATAAGCAACAGTATTTAAAAGGTGAAGTGGGCAATTTTTAAACTGCTAGCAACACAAATGGAGTGGCATCATTCATGTCCACAGCTCATTCCGTGTGGGACGACCTATGAACCGAAGTATTTCAGTATATACAAAAGAAATATTTCAGCATGTACAAAAGTAAGTTAAAGTATGTGCAGAGAATGTTGAAAGCTTGACTGAGCCATAGAAGATAAGCAAGCAAGCAAACAAACAAACAACTAAAGTAAGTCTTCACCTTTAAAATTAAAAACAAAAACACAACAAACTACTACTTCACCTGTAAAGCTTGCCTAAATAAAATAAAAACAAAACAAAACAAACACCCTCAAAAATAAAAAAAAACACACCAAAAAACAAAGCAAAACACAAAAAACAAACCAAACCCAAACAAAACATAAAACAAATAACAACAGAAGGTCTAGACATGGCCGTTTTGATGTATTATATAATAACTAGCAAATTTAGTCTGAGAATTTAACCAGAGAGGTGGCTACTCAGAGAAATAAAAATTACACACCAGTTTCATATTACTGAAAGAAGGAAATGACTGCCATTCCCCTAGCAAAAACATGGTGTCTGTTCCAAGATTTGTAACGGAGCACACTTTGGAACATTTTTGTCTATGTCCTTCATTTCAACACGTTACATAATGACTGGAAACACACAAGTACTGTTTGTGTTTCCAAATCTTTGTGGTTGCCTAGTCAGGACAGCTTTATGTCAATGAAGTTATAACTTCAATGTTACAACAATTTACTTGTCAAAGTCTCGAAAGCTGTGCGGCTCAGGCTGGCACCTGTAGGCTGTTTTTTTTTGTGCATTGTGTTATTAGACAAGCATGGCAAACATCCCACCTTGTACCTTCAGTTGGTCTGCTGTGCTAATTGAAAGTCCACACCCAGAGGAGAACAGTGGTCCAGAAGTACAGGAATATATACCAAGCATGTGCATCTATGTGCATGAAACAGTCCATAACCTGTAGTGAGGCACAGACTAAGTGTGCAATTTTATGCTAACTAACTGCAGCATAGGCTGGACACTTAATAAGCCTGGGGTCTCTAAACATATTTCCAGACTGCCAGCTAAACACATGGCAGAAAGAGGAAATGTCACAACTTCCCAACTACTTGCAATGGCACTAGAAATACTTTTGATCCAAATAGCTGGAAAAATAATCAAAATCTCAATTGTACAAATCTTAAATGCACTTTCAATGCAATTCTATGGGGCAAGATATTCCACCACTATAAACTTCAAAACACTTTTTAAAATATATAGCAGCACCTAAACATGTTAACAATTAGACTAGTGTGATATACTTACTTGATAACACTTTGTGTAAAAAAATAAAAAATAAAATAAATGATAATGTTAATAAATGATAATAAATTAACAGATCTTTTTTCTGTATTGTGACATCCTTTTTTAGGGGGAAAAAAAGCCAGGGACTTTTATCTATCGGAGACTTCTATTCTATCGGTTTTAACTAGTCTTAGTTTTTTTTTTTTTTTTTTCAAATGTAAAAAACTGAATATCCTTGAAAAAAGACAAATTCACTTTAGAAGAAACACTGCAATTTATTAAGACTTGAATTTATAGACTGGCCTGAATATGTGTTCGTCGGCGGTTAGGGTTATTTTTATTATTTTTTTTTTTAAATAAACATAATGACACTTGTTATAAGTATAAACACTTAATATCTTATGCAGTGTTGCTTCAAGTAAATTCATCTTGGTTTGAGTATATTTAGATATTTTAACTGGAAAACATGACAAAAAATACTCTTTTTTTTTTAAATGTTATTTAATACTTTTTTGTGGTCTGCAAAATATTAGCCAATCTTTGAAACAGACAAGAAAACTAGAAAGCTCCATCCAAAGGAAGGGTACTGGCAACACCAGGGGTTTGTCTGTTTAGAACAGTAGCCTGTGACAATTAGACAAATATTACTGTTCAAATACCAAAATATCAGCTTCACATTCCTGCTTTTCAAACTTTTTCAATTGCTATACTGACTTAATGTAAATACATTACAACAAATGTGTGTTTTGTTTTTCATAAAACAAGTGATAAATCATTCTCTTTTCTAATTGTAATATACTACACTGAAACAAATGTTAAAAAAAAGAAAAAGAACACTGAAAAAACCCATGTTCTGATTTCTTCTGCTCTTTCCTTCAAAAAGATGAGCAAACAGACCGCTTGTGAACTATTCTAAGCCATAGTTTTAGCTCTTTCTTGGCTGTCATCTTGACATTTAGATATAAAGCACAGGGCAGTGCATGTAGTACTTCTTTTCAGTCATTTGTGTACACAGTATTAGCGAAAATTGCTACTGGAGCTTTTCTCATGCCTGGAATACTAACAAGCCAGTCTACCTATGCAATTAGGATAGTTTATTACCGCTAAAACCCTTGGCTACATCAAGAGCAGAGAACAATCTGGAAGCCATCCAGAAGATGTTTGAGTGAAGGGGACGTATTGCCCTTACTATGCTGACTATGTCTATCAGCATAGATCAACAATGTAAGTCAAAATCCAGAGGCTACTTTAAGCACTCCAAAGACATGAAAAATTCTAAACATTTCCTTGAAAAAGCACACCGTCTCACTCTCTGCTCTTGGTAGATGGTGGCTCTCTCTCTTTCAATTTCTTGGAGATATAAAAAATGTATCCATTCAATGTCCTGAAGAAATCAGATGTCTTTTGGCCATTTGGCTGTGAGCCGTTATTCATTAATTCTGCTGGAATAAGCCTCATGTGCCATCTAACTGGGGCATGGAAAAAAACAAAAACACAGACTTCTTTAAAACTTTAGTATGATCAACAAGCATTCTAAAGCATAATCAACACTGAACATCAAAATAAACTAACCCAGAATAATTGATTCATTTCATAAGGGGGAAGGTTGACAGGATGCCAGGTGTTTGTTATTCTGAATTCCAAATATAAAAGAGGAGAACCATTAGAAAATAAAAATAATAATTCTAAAAAAAGTTACAGACGTTTGAAATTATAGATGGTGAATTCTTAGAAAGTGTCTTTTAGAAGCTACAAGACTGTCAAAACTGCAGCTTCAAACTTTGAATAAGAACATTTTATAAAAAAAAAAATGCATCACTTAAGGTGGTTATAAACTATTTTTCTTTTTAAAGAAATACTGTATAATTTTATTCAGGAAGAATGCATTAAATTGACCAAAAGTGACAATAAAAGCTTTTACATTGTTATTCTTTTCATCTTAGAATCCTAAAATGAAAAGAAAAGTATCATGGTTGCCACAAAAATATTAAGCTGCACAACCGTCTTCAACACTGATATTAATAAAAAAATGTTTCTTGCGCACTAAATCACAATATTAGAATGATTTCTGAAGGATCATGTGACACTGAAGACCAGTTTAATGGCTGTTGAAAATTCAGCTGTCATCATCACAGAAATAAATTGATTTTAAAATATATTAAAAAAGAAAACCGTTATTCTAAATGATAATATTTCATTATATTTTTACATCATATTTCACAACATTTTTGATCAAATAAATGCATCTTACCGACCCATGAAGCACAATCTTTTGAATGATAATACATGCATATATACACATACATAAACACAGACACGTATATGAAACAGAGGAAGAGAAAGGGGCATTGGGATCGGGACACGACACAAGCCGGACCCAAACCAGCGTCACTGTGAGCATATTAACTTTTTCTCAAATCTGAGCTTCATATTTTAAATATACAATGCAATGCATCAGTATTTCTGAAATGGACTGTCCTATTATTAAATGCATTGGAGCAGCCAAAATGTTGAACCCTAGAAATAAAGTGTGGGAACAAAGTGCTCATCAATGTTGACATACCTGTGGCTGGTCTGATCAAATCCATGATGACTGAATCAGCACCCTTGGAGTAGACTGTGATTTGTTCGGTTAGCGGGTGTTTTACCACCACCGACATCCTCTTTCTTGTGGAATCAAAGCCCAGTGTGTGCAGAAGCTCGAAGCCCAACTTGCCCAAGTGTGGAAGCTCTACGGTCACCTGATCCGGTAAACGACCGACAAGAGCACACTTATAGGCCCGGGCTGCATAAACCAGCGCTGCCTCATCCGGTGACTCTGCCTCATATCGGAGCTCGCATTCATCTTGAGCCAAAGCTTTTGTTTTTTCAAAGTTGGGTGGGACGGGGCTGAAGGCATGCTGCAGGTCATGCTCTGGACGCTTCTCCTCGTTCAGCTTGGTGAGCGTGCTCTCGGCCGAGGGGGAAGACAACAGGCTGCAGCCCACTTTATGGGAGGACGAGCGGTTGGTGGCCAGACTGGAGGAGCTGCTGCTGTTGGAGCCAGAGGTCAGACGGCTCGGAGTGAAGCGCTTGATGAAGTCCTCAATGGTCTTCACTGGAGACTTCAACTCGTAGCGACGCACCTTGATAAGAACCAAGAAAAATTTGTCAAAACAAAACTCCTTAAATATTTGTGTGCATTTAATATCGCAGCCAACTGGGAGGTTCATTTGTAAATCATTCCATAATAGATTGCAAGAATTCTTTAAACCGCACATACAGTGACCCCAAGAAGTTTTTGAATACTTAAGCATACTGCAGCCTGAACTCAATTGCTTCAAATATAATATCAAAGTGAGGCATTTATTTTAAATGATAGCACTTTATTAATTATGAATTGAATAAATAATTCAATTAATATTATAAATTATGATTAATATTATATGAATTATTTTGCTGCATGGACTTTGTCAGATAATTGTATATTTCTCACTCCAAACTATGTCTTTGATTCTGATTGATGATTGATATGTATACTGTATTGTTTCTTGTATTTTTCTGTTTTTGTTGTGTTCATGTTTTGATTTGTAAAGCGCTTGAGCTCTGGAAAAGAGCTCTATAAATTAAACTTATTATTATTTTTTTTTTTTACTAAAAGAAAATACGAAGGCACCTGTGTGAACCAGAATTATAGTGAACTGAAGGAAAAACACTTGAAATAAAATAAATGTTAACTAAAATAAAATACAAAACAACTTATTTCATTTATTTTAGCTAGTTTCCAAGGCAACGTTTCTCATTTTCATTTAGTTTAACTTGATGTACAAAAAAAACTAAAATTGAAATAAAAATGACATATATAACTATATAGACATATTTAAAAACAACAAAAACACACAAATACAAAACCAAAATTACTAAAATTATTAACTAAAATTAACATGAAAGCAGAAAATATAAAAATATGATAGTATCTCTAATGACAAAATGGATTAAGAAAAGTGAAATTAGTTCTAAGAGCTAATAATTTGTTTGTATATGCTATTTGGTTTGATACTTTGTTACCTAATGCATGTTATACATTTTTACATTTTAAGTCAAGCTGAAGTGTTTATTTGTGTATGTGCGTGTGTGTATTTAAAGATTTAATTAACATTGTGTTTAACAAATTTAAATTAATTTAGGATCTCCTGGTTGAGAACATCTGCTTAAATGTGTATAGACCTCCAAAAATGTGTATATATGTATATGTGTGTATAAATATGAACAGATGACGGCCAAAATAATGGTGTGTCTCATGTCACATTCACCCTATAAAACACTCAAACTTTATGCACAAAGACTCGCTCTGAAAAAAGATGATTAATAAAAAAAAAACAAAAACTTGTGATAGAGAAACTGCAGGTTAATGGAAATTAATTACCATCTCTAACTGGCAACAATTAATTTGTATTACTATTACCCACCCTGCTAAAATCCACCTTGTAGTTGTTTATCATCCCCCAAGTCAACTGGGTAACTTCTTGGAGGAGTTGGATGTGTTACTCTCAAACTTCCCTGAGGATGGTACTCCTCTGGTACTACTCTGTGACTTCAACAGCCACTTAGAAAAACCCCAGGCTGTTGACTTCAACACTCTGCTTGCTTAATTTAACCTCAAGCGAGTGTCTACTACGTGTTCAACCAACTTTCTATGTTTCTCACACAGAACAAACTCCTGGACAACAACCAACCTGGTTTCAAAAGCAGCCACTCAACTGAGACTGCCCTGCTCTTGGTTACTGAAGCCCTGAGACTGGCAAGAGCAGCTTCCAAATCCTCAGTAGTCATCTTGCTGGATCTGTCTGCTGCATTCGACACAGTTAACCACCAGATCCTCCTGTCCACCCTCATGAAGATGGGCATCTCAGGAACTGCACTCCAGTGGTTCAAATCTTACCTCAGGGTAGGTGCTTTAGGGTGTCTTGGACAGGTGAGGTTTCTAAGTCACAACTTCTTGCTACTGGGGTTCCTCAGGGCTCAGTGCTTGGACCACTTCTCTTCTCCATCTATATGTCATCATTAGGATCTGTCATTCAGAAATATGGCTTTTCTTATCACTGTTATGCTGATAACACTCAACTCTACTTCTCATTTAAACCAGATGATCCAACGGTAGCTGTTCACAATGCAGCCTGTCTAACAGACATTTCTGGCTGGATGAAGGACCATCACCTTCAACTCAACCTTGCTAAGACAGAACTGCTCGTGGTCTCAGCCAACCCAGCACTTCATCTCAACTTCTCTATACAGCTAGGTCCGTCAACCATAAATCCTTCCAGTACAGCCAGAAACCTTGGAGTTGTGATTGATGACACAAGACCATATCGCTACAATAGCCCGGTCCTGCAGATTTGCCTTATACAACATTAGGAAGATTAGACCCTTCCTATCAGGACAGGCCACACAACTCCTTGTCCAAGCTCTTGTTCTCTAAAGACTGGACTATTGTAATGCTCTCTTGGCGGGCCTTTCGGCATATACTATATCAAGCCTCTGAAACTGATCCAGAATGTAGCAGCGAGAGTGGTCTTCAACGAGCTGAAGAAAGCCCACGTCACACTTCTCTTCATCAGTTTCCACTGGATGCCAATAGCTGCTTGCATCAAATTCAAGGTTCTGATGTTTGCCTACAAGACAACCACTGGCTCTGCACTCTGCACCATAAACCTGCTACACTGCACATTTGAAGGATAAATCATAAATATCTTTTACACAGAAACAGGAAACAGGAAGAACTCTACATAGCAAAAAAAAACATCAAAGGAAGTTAACTGCGGCCAGAAAACACCACAGCCCACACACAAGACATTAAGAAATTTGTATGACACAAGATGCTTCAGTTGTTCTGAGATTAAAACAAATCTCAATCTTAAACCTATATTTAACTGATATCCATGACCTCAACAGCTGTTAGTGAAGCATGATACCTGACAAAAAAAAGGCACCAGGATTGAAATGATTATAAAATTGACTATTTACTTTCTGCACTGACTTCTTCTGAAGTTAGTGAAGTGACAAAAAAAAGGCACCAGGATTGAAATGATTATAAAATTGACTATTTACTTTCTGCACTTTCTGCACTTGAACAGAATTTCCTGAATTGCGTCACATTACTGATGTAAAATAGGTTGTGAATGTCAGTTTCAGCTAATTCCTAGTGGTCGGTCTGCCTACCTTCTGGCGGGGTTGATTGGGTGATGAAACAACCACAGTGTTGCAGATAGTGAGGGCGATGAAAAAGTCAAAGATGTCACACAGGTCAGGGGGAATCTGGTTCAGGGGCTGACTGTGAAAACGCATGAACTCCATCTGACTACTACACTCACTGACTTTATCCATGAGCTGGGGATCTGGAGTAATGTCCTTTTCCTGTCAAACCAATAAAATAAAAGTAAAAATATCATTAAGCGTTGGGTTACTGAGTGATACATGAACAGCTTAAGCTGGAGAGGAAGTGTTTGCTAACCATGGGACTGCTGAAGGCAGTGTGTTTGGACAGAATGCTGGCCCGTTTGGCTTCGGCTCTGCTCCCGGTGCGACGGTGAGATTTGGTGCTCTGTGATCTCAACACCACTTTTCCACTCTGGTGGCTGGTGACGCTGTCCCGCCGTGGGAGAGTTCCACCATGAGATGTACAGTCGTCCTCCTCTGAATCCATTTCCTGGTACATAGCAAGCCTCCTTGCTGTGGGAAAGACACTCTTTGAAACATCTGGGCTGTACATTGAAGACCTAAGGCTTCTGGCACTTTTTCCTCATGCTAGTCTTTAACCTGAGCTGCCTTACTGGGGTACAGGCTATAGACGAAGTGAACTACATATTCATTAATTCATTCATTCAATCTATATACACACACACACACACACACACACACACACGTTTAAAAAGTTTTTTTAAATAATTAAATTTTTAAAGAAAATGTACAAAAAAAACTAAAATTGAAATAAAAATGACATATATAACTATATAGACATATTTAAAAACAACAAAAACACACAAATACAAAACCAAAATTACTAAAATTATTAACTAAAATTAACATGAAAGCAGAAAATATAAAAATATGATAGTATCTCTAATGACAAAATGGATTAAGAAAAGTGAAATTAGTTCTAAGAGCTAATAATTTGTTTGTATATGCTATTTGGTTTGATACTTTGTTACCTAATGCATGTTATACATTTTTACATTTTAAGTCAAGCTGAAGTGTTTATTTGTGTATGTGCGTGTGTGTATTTAAAGATTTAATTAACATTGTGTTTAACAAATTTAAATTAATTTAGGATCTCCTGGTTGAGAACATCTGCTTAAATGTGTATAGACCTCCAAAAATGTGTATATATGTATATGTGTGTATAAATATGAACAGATGACGGCCAAAATAATGGTGTGTCTCATGTCACATTCACCCTATAAAACACTCAAACTTTATGCACAAAGACTCGCTCTGAAAAAAGATGATTAATAAAAAAAAAACAAAAACTTGTGATAGAGAAACTGCAGGTTAATGGAAATTAATTACCATCTCTAACTGGCAACAATTAATTTGTATTACTATTACCCACCCTGCTAAAATCCACCTTGTAGTTGTTTATCATCCCCCAAGTCAACTGGGTAACTTCTTGGAGGAGTTGGATGTGTTACTCTCAAACTTCCCTGAGGATGGTACTCCTCTGGTACTACTCTGTGACTTCAACAGCCACTTAGAAAAACCCCAGGCTGTTGACTTCAACACTCTGCTTGCTTAATTTAACCTCAAGCGAGTGTCTACTACGTGTTCAACCAACTTTCTATGTTTCTCACACAGAACAAACTCCTGGACAACAACCAACCTGGTTTCAAAAGCAGCCACTCAACTGAGACTGCCCTGCTCTTGGTTACTGAAGCCCTGAGACTGGCAAGAGCAGCTTCCAAATCCTCAGTAGTCATCTTGCTGGATCTGTCTGCTGCATTCGACACAGTTAACCACCAGATCCTCCTGTCCACCCTCATGAAGATGGGCATCTCAGGAACTGCACTCCAGTGGTTCAAATCTTACCTCAGGGTAGGTGCTTTAGGGTGTCTTGGACAGGTGAGGTTTCTAAGTCACAACTTCTTGCTACTGGGGTTCCTCAGGGCTCAGTGCTTGGACCACTTCTCTTCTCCATCTATATGTCATCATTAGGATCTGTCATTCAGAAATATGGCTTTTCTTATCACTGTTATGCTGATAACACTCAACTCTACTTCTCATTTAAACCAGATGATCCAACGGTAGCTGTTCACAATGCAGCCTGTCTAACAGACATTTCTGGCTGGATGAAGGACCATCACCTTCAACTCAACCTTGCTAAGACAGAACTGCTCGTGGTCTCAGCCAACCCAGCACTTCATCTCAACTTCTCTATACAGCTAGGTCCGTCAACCATAAATCCTTCCAGTACAGCCAGAAACCTTGGAGTTGTGATTGATGACACAAGACCATATCGCTACAATAGCCCGGTCCTGCAGATTTGCCTTATACAACATTAGGAAGATTAGACCCTTCCTATCAGGACAGGCCACACAACTCCTTGTCCAAGCTCTTGTTCTCTAAAGACTGGACTATTGTAATGCTCTCTTGGCGGGCCTTTCGGCATATACTATATCAAGCCTCTGAAACTGATCCAGAATGTAGCAGCGAGAGTGGTCTTCAACGAGCTGAAGAAAGCCCACGTCACACTTCTCTTCATCAGTTTCCACTGGATGCCAATAGCTGCTTGCATCAAATTCAAGGTTCTGATGTTTGCCTACAAGACAACCACTGGCTCTGCACCAATATACCTAAACCTGCTACACTGCACATTTGAAGGATAAATCATAAATATCTTTTACACAGAAACAGGAAGTTGCTCCAACTCTACATAGCAAAAAAAAACATCAAAGGAAGTTAACTGCGGCCAGAAAACACCACAGCCCACACACAAGACATTAAGAAATTTGTATGACACAAGATGCTTCAGTTGTTCTGAGATTAAAACAAATCTCAATCTTAAACCTATATTTAACTGATATCCATGACCTCAACAGCTGTTAGTGAAGCATGATACCTGACAAAAAAAAGGCACCAGGATTGAAATGATTATAAAATTGACTATTTACTTTCTGCACTGACTTCTTCTGAACAGAATTTCCTGAATTGCGTCACATTACTGATGTAAAATAGGTTGTGAATGTCAGTTTCAGCTAATTCCTAGTGGTCGGTCTGCCTACCTTCTGGCGGGGTTGATTGGGTGATGAAACAACCACAGTGTTGCAGATAGTGAGGGCGATGAAAAAGTCAAAGATGTCACACAGGTCAGGGGGAATCTGGTTCAGGGGCTGACTGTGAAAACGCATGAACTCCATCTGACTACTACACTCACTGACTTTATCCATGAGCTGGGGATCTGGAGTAATGTCCTTTTCCTGTCAAACCAATAAAATAAAAGTAAAAATATCATTAAGCGTTGGGTTACTGAGTGATACATGAACAGCTTAAGCTGGAGAGGAAGTGTTTGCTAACCATGGGACTGCTGAAGGCAGTGTGTTTGGACAGAATGCTGGCCCGTTTGGCTTCGGCTCTGCTCCCGGTGCGACGGTGAGATTTGGTGCTCTGTGATCTCAACACCACTTTTCCACTCTGGTGGCTGGTGACGCTGTCCCGCCGTGGGAGAGTTCCACCATGAGATGTACAGTCGTCCTCCTCTGAATCCATTTCCTGGTACATAGCAAGCCTCCTCGCTGTGGGAAAGACACTTAGTTTGCCACTGTTTGAAACATTTGGGCTGTATATGGAAGACCTAGGCTTCTGGTGCCTTTTCCTCATGCTAATCTTTTATCTGAGTCACCCTAGAGACAGTGAACTACATTTAATTTTAAAATATATATCTATTTATTAGTGCTGTTAATGTATCATGTTAATTTAGAAGCTCAAACTAAGATATGTTTACATATAAATGTGTGTTTTTTAAAATGTTTTCAAAAGAAGTATTTTATGCTTACTAAGGATGCATTTATTTGATGAAAACTGTAATATTATGAAATATTGTGAAATAATATTATTACAACTGTTTTCTATTTTAATATTTAAAAATGTAATTTACTCATGATGTCAAAACTGAATTTACTGCAGCTATTACTCCAGTCTTGAGTGTCACATGAGCCTTCAGAAATCGCTCTAATATGCTGATTTTGTGCTTAATAAAAACATTTCTTCTTATTATCAATTTTGAAAACAGTTGTGCTGCTTAATATTTTTGTGGAAACCACAATCCATTTTCTCAAGGACTCTTTTCTTGGACAATGGACCCTTTTCACATTTCCGGGTTTTCAGATAGACTATAGACTATGCATAGACTAAACTTCTATAGACTACACCAAAAATATTTGTTGTGTTTCCATTTGCTCAAACAGCAAAAGAAAAACACCATGACTTAAAAAAAAAGGCAAAAATAAAATAGAGAGGTTGCTAACAGCAATCTGAAGAGAGAACAATGTCAAATTTAGTTTTACTCCCACAGCCACTATATTAGAAACACCCTCACAGCAGTGTTAACTAGTAAGCACGTTGGTATAAATGTAAATCTCTTTTAAAATTAGGGTTGGGTATCGATTGGGTTTTTTACGATACCGGTGCCAAATCGATACTTTTAAAACGGTACCGGTGCCTAAACGGTGCCTGAACCGATACTTTTTTAAAAAGAGCCACATAAAAAAAACGATGGATAACATTAAAGAACATTAAAAATATAAAAAATAAATATACATAGCATTCACATGCTCCTTGGATGCTCTCATTTCCCGAGTTGTGCTTCCCTTACTCTAAGGCTAATAAATGTATTTCACGATCTGGGTCATTACTTAATACAAAACAATATTTAATACAAAACCACACATAATGTTTCTACTATATCTCTGTCAATCACTCTGATTTTTAGTTAAAATGAGTGAATTGACTGAGTGCTGTCTTTAATCAGTTCTGTGAGTTACTGTATGGTATGCCACATTCACTCTAAGACGTTTTATATTAAATATTATATTTTCAAATGAAAATAGCAATATGATCGTTTTTATAAAGTATGCGTTCATATGTGTTAAGGGCTAGATTTCCGCTGGAGGAAACAGCTGTGGTGTGATGAGTGGTGAACGCAGTGAGAACTCACCGATACCGATACTTTTATTTTTGGTACTTGCCGATACCGAGTACCGATACCAATATTTTTATTGCATTTGTAATATTTTTAAATATTGGGTACAGAAACCGAAATAGTATGTATAATGTTAGTTGGTTAACTTCATTTATCAAATAGATTCAGTCAAACCAAAATGTATTCAGACACCTTCAACATTTCTCACATTATCACAGTTGAGTACAGGAGACCAGTATCGGGCCCGGTACCAGTATCGGTATCGGTGCATCCCTAATTATAACAATCTATCGATAAACACACACCTTGTGTCCTATGTTTGAGTCCGCTCGCGCTGCGCCGCCGCGGTCTGCGGAATTGAAGAGCGCGCTGAAAGACGGGGAGGAAACAAAAAGTCTGCCGCCGTTTTCATATGAAATTTAAAGAGGACTGACTCTGAGGCGATCATGAATTTGTGTACAGTTTATGGAGCTAATCGCTATAGCCCCGCTAAAAATGGCCTAGCGACGCCCATGCGTCTTACGTCCATTTCAGAGAACCAGGACAAATATTTCAATCGATCGCTCAGGCATTTAAGTGGCACCGAAATGAGGCACCGAAATCTGCATTCTGATTCGGTTCTAGTACATACCGGTTACATAGGCACCGGTGCCATATTGGTACTGGGTTTCGGTACCCAACCCTATTTAAAATAAAATGAAAATATAGAAAACTTTTCAGGTTTAACAATGCTTTTCATAAATGCATACATTGTGTGAAAAGGGTCCATTGGAAAGTTTAAAAGAACAGGATTTATTGGAATATGAATCTTTTGTAACATTATAATATCTTTGCAAATTTAAAAAAATGTAATGTCTTGCTGAATAAAAGTATCAATACCTTTTAAAAATAAATCTACTACATGTCTTTGAATGATCTTCATTTGCGGGCTTTTTGATATATGCCATTATTTGTAATAACTGTGATTAATTACATTATTGGCATATCATGTAATTAACTCGATTAAAATTTTACATTGATTGACAACTCTATTATTTATACAACATTTTGCTCATATACAGATGATTAATGGTGTAAAAAGAACTAAATTGGCCTTTGTGTTGGCACTGCAGACACTGAGAAATCTAACCATTGGCATCATGCGAGTACTCGACTCCTGCCACAGTACAACGGCGAAACACCATCTTGTTTTCCGTGAGCGTGCCGGTCTTATCAGAGAAAATGTACTGCATCTGGCCAAGGTCTTCTGTGATGTTCAGAGCCCTGCACTGGAGGTGAGAGTCTGTTTCCTCATCGTACAGCTCCATGTCCTCATGGATGAAGTACACCTGGCATATCTTCACTATTTCAATGGAAACAAAGAGCGAGATTGGGATCAACACCTGCACCAGAGAAAAAGAGAAGTAGAGAGGTTTGTTGTAGGTTCATGTAGTGTCACCATTTCAACTACCGCTGAGCCTACAACAAGATGGGAATTAAAGGGACCGTTCATTTAAAATTAAAAGTGTGTCATTATTTAATTGAATGGTTAAATCTAAAAGAATTGGAATTTTTCTACATAAGGAGCATCAATTTTAATCTAAAGCACATGGTAACATTCCCCTTACACCACTTGCTATTCACCTGGAATACTATAATCATGGTCAGGAAGAGATAAATGGCTGAGACCACTGGAGATATGTCTGTTCCTTCTGGGCTCAGGACGTCAAAGACAGGCTTCTTATCTCCATACTGAAACATCCACAGGCCATGTCCTAGAGGAGGTTTCAGAGACAAACACTTGACAGTAAAAAGCATGTCAAAATGGATTCATGGGTATTGTTATTCAAGAGACACTGAAGATGTTCAAGGAATCTAAAAATGTTGAATGAAACCGAAACAGTGCAATCACAAGCTTCCTCTAAAATGCTTCCTCAAATCAGATACATTCATCAATCACTGTAGGAGTCTTTTTTTATCATGGTAAAAAGCATAAAAATAATTTTTGCTGAAAAGGCAATTAAAAATTGTTTAAATATTAAAATAACAAGATTATCTAAATTAAACACTAACTTCATCTTGTTTGATTATTTTTTTGTTTTTATTTGGGACTTGATGGATGCAAAAGATAAGAATGTTCATAATAAATGAATTACATAACAGCTTCACATTATGTAACACTTTAGTTAAAGACAAAAGACTCAAAAGAGTAACACAATAGTAACTAATATTATATGGATAGTTCTGACTGAAGGAATGAGCCACATCTGAAAATTTAAAATAGCCAATATATGCACACCTCACAAAAATTTCAGGCATGAAATCATTAATAACTTTAATAATAGCATTAATTAAAAACTGTATTGATGCAAAGTTTTACGTACCAATGGCAGAAAAGAGGCACATGACCAGGAGGATGATGACACACCAGAACACATCAACGTTCATCTGCCGCTCCAGTTTGCTGCGTTTATAACGAGGGCCATTGTTGTTCAGCATTGCTTTTGTCTCATGACCTAAGAATCAGTACAAAGCAAAACACTTACTTTTTGTAAAGATGATATCAGCTGCACCAGCCAGATGACCAGTTATCAAACAATTCACCCTTCACCGGGAATTTGATTTACAGGCCATCTGACCAATCATAATGCAGAATCTGCCATTTTGTCCAACAAACAAACCAGACAGGAGAGTAGATTAACGTTGGTGGACTTGAACTTAAATGAACCAATTCACCCTTCTCCGGGAGTTTGATTGACAGGTGATCTGACCAATCATGACGCCGCATCTACCATTTTGTCTGACAAACAAACCAGACAGGAGAGTAGACTAACGTCAGTGGACTTAAACTTGAGAAATGGCGTGTACTGACATCTTTTCGCGGTTGAAACAAGATACCTTCTGATGTTCATTCATGTTTATTTTGTGCTATAACTAGTAAAGAGGAAGAGATAATCGGTTCACGTCCTGCTTCAACTGAGGCACTACAGTGATCTGTCACGACACATTAAAGAGCCGCAAAACGGTATTTATTGTCTGAATTTCTTAAAAAAATAAAAATACAAAATTTGACAGCAGAGACTGTTTCATACCAAAAGTGACCTGCTCTGTCTTGTCTGTCGGTGTGTTAGCAGTGTCCTCTTTGCTCCGCAATGTATTTTTCTCTGCGTGAGAGCATGATGTGTGGCATGAGAGCGCCATGGCTTGTCGGACGTAGCAACAGTAACTAAGGGGGGCGGGTCTTGGCGAAGGGTCAATTCAAACTGAAATTTTTCAATGATTCGTCTCTATGCACAGAAGTCTGTCTTAATACTAAAACAATTTGTTAAACACTGCCATTCATCTCTGTTTTTAACTCTATTCTAGTTGTATTTAGCGTTCATTTAAGTGTAATGCTGTCACTGTAATCAAGATCCATTCATTTGAAACTCTTGTTCTTTAACCAGAAATACTTCTCTGATTAAATTATACAATCCATTTATGATGATCTGATCTAGTTTAAGATACAGTACATTGTCCCTTTGAATAGCTTAGAAGCGCTTTATGTAAGTTGCTTGTAGGTCTTTGCAAAGGGTCAATTACGGTATTTGTATGTAAACATAAAATCACAAACTACACAACATTTGTAATTGTTTTTTTGTCTTAATACTAGGTATTTACCACACCTTTATTTATTTTGCTCACTTTTAAATGTTGTTTGTAAAGCTTTTTTATTCTTGTAGACATTTAAATACAAAAATGTGAACAATTTCAAAATATTAAAATATGAAAAAAAAACTAAGATACTGATATAATTTATATATATATTGTTTGAAAATGTCTTTAAACTGCATTCTTGATGAGATGCTTGTAAAAAAGAAAAAAAAATCAAGGTAAAATTAATTTTTAACAGAATATTTAAAAGTATGTAATTTCCAATAAAACAGCATAATTTGCCAATTATGCATAGTGTAAAATATTTAAAATAATTAAATTATTTTTGAAATGGCGATAAAATTACCTTAATGAGATAAAAGAGAACTGTTAACCACTGTTAACTGTTAACCAAGAACAATACATAATTTGAGATGTGGTAGAAATGCAGTGGACATTTCCAGTCCTGGTTTGGAAAGAAGGAAGTGTACCTGCATAGATGACGATTCCGACAGCCTCCTCTGTGTTGCGGATGGTGCAGCCCCTGAGCAGCAGATTGTCTTTGTACAGACCGTCTCTCCTACCACTACGATGAATTCTGTCATACACACCATGCAGGATCATTCATCACACTTGTAACACAACATATCTGTGAGAACTATACAGAATCTAGTAGTGCTGGGCAGTATGACCAAAAATTGATATCACGGTATTTTTCAAAATTATACCGGTTTCACGGTACATGACGGTATTTTTTTTTTAACAGTGAAAAGAGACCCCTTTCAAACAGTGTCGCGTTCCGAACGTTGTTTAAGCGACATACACCGGTATTGCGGTATTTTAAAAATTAATATCATAACAAAAATAAACACCGGTATTCGGTATGAACCGGTATACCGCCCAGCACTAGAATCTAGTTCCAATCTGAACTGCTCTGTCCTCGTTTGCTAGAACTACATTAGATTGGCCTTTATAACCATATGATGTGGATACTGCCAAGGGATATCTACCTAATTCTGCGTCCCTTGTTGTTGACCACATCTATACATCATATTTTACAGCCCACAGGGTTTCCCCCATGATCCCTCTTTCACAGCACAAAATCAATAGTAAAGCCATGACCTCACTAAAACGGCTCTGTACACAGGTAAAGCCCTGAGGCCAACTGGACGCAGCATTGTACTTTTTGTGAAACCCCAAAGTCATGTCATAAAAGAACTGAGCAAAGTAAAAAGATTCTCAGGATAAATGAGAGCGAAGGAGTGGCAAGGAATGAAATCTTAAATCCAACGAGACCTCCGATCTGAAGGTTGCTTGTGATTCTAACAACAGGAAAAAGTTCAAGGGGCCCCAGGAGCTTCCTGATAAAAATGGCGTCAAATGCCAATGAACTCGCACTGAATGAGCGCTGAATGCTAAACACCTGTGGAGGCAGCTCAGTAAGTTTAATGGAAGCACTAATCCCAGTGCTAAATTCAGGATTACATCTGGTAGTTAAAAAGCTGTTCGCTGAACTTTTCCTTTGTCAATTTAACAAGGCCTCTGGCAAGTTTTTTTCATCCCATTGTAGTGCATTTGTCTTTGAGCTTTACCCTGGTTTGTACCCAGACCTGATATATTAGCTGTCTGAACACCCCATGCTGTCAATCACAGTTCTGGTTCAGTTCAGAGTCATTTGCCTATTTGTTAGCTTGGACAAAGGGGTCAAAGTATGGCTTGTCAAGTATGGTGCAGTTAGCCCTTGATGGTAAATGTAATAACTATGTATAACATATGCTTGTAAAAAGCATCTTTCTCTAAGGTAATTCATATGTAATTTATGTACTCTGATGGAATGAAATGTATTGTAAGTAAGATATAAACTGCAAATGCTTCAGTGTATTTCATTATATTCAGTTAATCTGTTCCAGTTAACCAGATATTTTAGATACAATATTGTGAAATATTAATACAATTTAAAATAACTTTTCTGTTTTAGTAGATTTTAAAATGTGATTTGTTCCTGTGATGGCAAAGCTGATTTTTTTTTAACAACTATTACTTCAGTTTTTCAGTTTAATTTAAGATATATTAAAATGGAGAACAGTTGTTTTAATTTCACAATATTACTTTTTTTTAAACTATTTTTAAACAAATAAACACAACCCTGGTGAGTATAAGAAACTTGCTATAAAATTTGAATACTAAAACATCTTATATATACACCTTATATATGTATATATAAACTTGTTATATATCATTTCTTTTGTCCATATAATGCATGTCATTGGGGCCAACATTCAACATTCTTCTAAATATCTTCTATTGTGTTCCACAGAAGAAAGAAACAAAGTCATAAAGACTTGTAACGACATGGGAGGTGAGTAAATAATTTTAATTTATGGATGAACGAACGAAAAGTGTGTAATTGACTGAAATGTTTATTATCTGCTGCATTTCACGTCACAGCTCAGAGTAGCTGCTAATGTACAGGACTGTGTGTGGTATCATCAGTCAGTCAGTAATGTCATGATGATTTTCTGCTGCACCAGAGTAAATAAGCTGCCTTCAAATGCGCCCGGGAAACTCGTACCTCAGAGTCAGGCATTCGTTATTACGATGTCACACATTCAAAAAAGACACATAACACAGAAGCAGCCTAAACAAAACAAAAGAACTAGCCTATATTGTGAACAATAAGCCCAAATAACTGCAACTGAATTCAAAATGAAGAAATGACTGAAATACAGCATGTAAAATTAAACAAACTTGCAAAATTTCCCACTCATAAATTTGCTTGGTCATTCATTTGCTCAAAATTATGATATTTTTGACTCCACTTTACATTAGTTAAATAATATTTACCATTAAGGTGACTGAGGCCGGTAAGCCACTTTGTGGTAACTGGACGAAAAATGCTGGCATCACAACAGAAGCATTTGTTCTCCATTATCCAGCGAAATAAATGTCATAATCCTTCTGGTTCCTGTCAGCTGACTCACTGGCCCTGCTTTCATTACCATACCATGTGCAGCAGGTTTTCATCACAATACAGGAGATATACTTCAACCTACACAGCCCTGGCTTGGCTGAAGTTCTTGTTTTACTACTGCTATGGCAGTCTGCTCAAATATATTATGTATGCTAATCTCAAGCCTTTGACCTATGCTTTAGCCACCATTAAAGACTTTAAAGGGGTCCTATTATGCTCTTTTACAAAGTCTTGATTTTGTTTTGGGGGTGTACTACAACAGGCTCTCATACCAGATTGTTCGAAAAACACATTCTTTTTCACATATTTTACATTATTACAACACCTCTCCCCCCAGTCTGGCATGAATGGCTTAAAATATCTCCTTTTGAATTGGACTTTGAGCTTTGTAGATTTTTATATGCTCAAACAGCAACATTACAGACTAACTAAAGTTGAAAAAGTGAAAAAGCATAATAGGACCCCTTTAAGACTGCAAGACATACAAAGAATAATCTTAATCCACACTTTGAATGTCTAAATATACCAGATTAACAAGCCTATTTAAACAAGTGAAAATACAGGGATTCCTGGGATCATTCTATGAAACAGTAATATTTACCAATTTGATAAAGTCATTTAAAGAACATTTTTGTAAGATTTTAAACATTCCATCAGATAAATTTATTTATACTGTCAGAAAGGTAACAGGCTTAACAGTAAAATTATTGTTTTACAATTTAATTTCACATTACGAGCCATCAAGGTCAAGGATTTAATGATGATGATATTTCTATAAATATCCACTTTAAATGATCATATAGCATATACTATAGCATGGTAATTAACAAATATCAAGACCATCTTATCCTAAGACAAACTTATCATTGAAGAGAACACTTCTTGAAAAGATAATGATTTTATCCTTTTTTTTGATTTAGCACATTAAAATAGTGCTTTTTTGTGGATATATTTAGAAGTGTCTATAGTAGGGCTGCACGATAAATCGCATGCGATATTTAAAGGGGTCATATGATGCTTTTTTAAAGATCATTATTTTGTGTATTTGGTGTAACAGAATATGTTGACATGCTTTAATGTTCAAAAAACACATTATTTTTCAAATACTGTACATTATTGTAGGTCCTCTATGCCCCGCCTCTCTCAAACGCTTCGTTTTCTACAAAGGAGATTTACCGCTGATTACAGAACCGGCTTTCTGACAAGATGCGTATTAAATATCGCATGTGATTTATCGTGCAGCCCTAGTCTATAGTAAAGAAGCTTTTCGTAGAACGGCCCTTAAAAAAAAAATGTTTGCATCTAAACTCATCAGTTTACAACAAATATGGAAAATGTTTTCACATACTTCAGCAGCAGCATGGCAGCATTATTTATAGCCTCCTTCCATTTCCTAACCCTAACAAACAAAAAGACCCGTTCTCATACTCCAACAGAGAACGCTGCAGGTGAGAGGTGGTATAAGGTACAGTAGAATAATTAGGTAGAATAACAGGGCTGAAAAGTCATCAGAATACTGCTGGAGTAAGAGAAATACACACTGCCTCTCCATTACAACCGTATTAAACTGGATCTATGTGGGTCACAAAATAACCATTCATCCCATTATTTGAATCTCAGCAGCTAATGGAATTTTAATCACTGCCGGCAAAACAAAACAGTGGAAAGATCTGCTTTGTCTAAATGGTTTATGGAAAATATAATCATTGAATATAATGAAGGAATACACATTTCATTTGACATTATTAGCTGTACATACAGGGTCAAACTTATTCACAATACCCAGATTTAATAAAGTGAAGATCTTTGAAATTTCGATGGCATTAAGAATGTTGGGGTAAATCGTGAACACAATTTTCTTCAAATGATTAGGTTGGGCCATAAATTAAGCAATAATGTAAATGCCCTTAAAATGCATAAATGCATTATACTTACATGTATCCGCGAAATCTGTTGAGGTCATTGTTGGGCTTCTCACATTCAATAACACTGAAGTATTTTAATGGGTCAAACTCACAGTCCTGCAAATGAAAAACAGATTGTAATTTGGCATCTGAACACTAAATATCTCAAGCAAAGATAAATAAAATATTTAAAATTGAATGATTAATGGACAGTTCACCCAAAAATGAAAAGTCTGTCATCATCTAATCAACCTCATGCTGCAAAATTTCAGTCTATTCCTCATACAAAAGGTTTTATGATTTTAGAAGACTTTGAATATATAGGGCACGAGACTTATTAACTACTTTTTAATGTGCCTTTTTGTATGAAACAATAGCAGCATGGACATTTTCAGAGATTAAGGTAATTATTTTTGGGGTAAACTACTCTTTAATATTCAGTTAATGTTGTCAACTCTCTTATTGACATCTTAAGACGTTACACACACAGGGCGAGGGAAATGAATATTTGACTTTAGTGAGTGGTGTGAAATGACTGAAGTTATCTCAGTGGACAAGCACAGACCATCTGAACACACACACCATCACATTAACTGTTCTTGACACCAGGATGCTTCTATTCAGTTCTTTACTCAACCGATGGGATTTCACAACAAACACACCAGTGTCCTGAACACTCACCAGGTCGATAAAGCTGCGCACCACCTGCCTCTGCTTGAGGTTGGTTTCACCGTCCAGTGTGGCCGTCTCAATGTGACATAGGCGGTCCGGGTCGCTGCTGCTGAGCAGCAGAACATCCGCTGGCAGAATCTCATTGCAGCGCAGACGTATGAAGTCTCCGACCCGCACCTCTTTCCAGTATTTCTCCACATACTGTTTCTCACTCCTGCAAAGGGCAAAAGAAAACAAATGTAATTTACTCAATCATGTCGCCAAGTAAAGAGGGGCTTTGTTATTTCACAGAAGCCACTGTGGGCTATAGGCACACATGCCTTTCAATACTGAATGTTCAAATCATTAAATTAAATTTTAATGTTCCATGTTGAGATTGACAGATGGATGGATGTAAACTTTCTAGAAATCTACAGATTTCTCAGATTCATTGATTGAGATAATACCACAGACACAAAACATACCCAGATGTTGGTGAACACAATTCAGAACTTCATCAGGACAGATTAAAGACTAAAAACATGTTAAATTTTCACAATTTGCTTTATTTACCATAAATGTATTTTGTAGGGGTGCTCCGATCATGATTTTTGAGGCCGATCACCGATCGCAGAAATCAGTATCTGCCGATACCGCTCTTTTTAAAGCCTTCTTTTTATAATTTATATATTTTTTTAGTAATACTTCAGTCAGGATTTTTAGACATTTATTCAGGGCCTGAATTTCATTTTTGAAAATGGGGGAAATTCCCCTCTTAGGTGACTCTTGTGAGAGGGGAAGCAGCTTTCACACAGGAGTCCGCTACTGATCCGTGGCTGTTTACCACAAACACAACATTTATTCCAACATTATAATAATTCCATTATTTTGATTTCAAATCTAAACATTGTCACTGAAAATGCTTTTTCAGCATTGCAATTCTTTTTTTACACAGTACAGTAATACAATCTTTCACAGACATGTTTAAACAATAAATATAAGCAACACATCATTCAATGATTTTTACTTTTGCATTTAATTCTAGATTTATATATTAAGTTGCTCAAGCAAGTGGCAAAACATTTAAACTACTTTTCTTACGTTATCACAAACTTACCATTGACAGAAATAGTCAGCTCTACTGCCTTTCCTTTTGCATTGGAATCTTTATTACAAGCAATCCTGCGGTTCATAAAGAACTTTGTTTTTCTACCTCCACAAGTGACATCTATTATTGCCTTGTTTATCTAAAAGTGCTCTTTTCCTTTAAAACTAGCCAACAAGCCATATGTGTTGACTATCCAGTGTGTTGTGATTGGCCGAATACCTCAAGCGTGTGACGGAAATGTTATGCCCCTTGCCATATTGTGATGTCTCGTCGCTCAGGCCGGGACAAGTTAAAAACATTAAAACCCATTATGAACGAGGCATTTGTTGCAGGCATTTGGCATTTGGTCTTTTTACGCGTTGCATTGCATCGCCCCGCGTAAACAAACCCATGTCTGCATTTGTGATCGGAGAAATGACAAACAACAAGCGCT